>NW_024884253.1:72192725-72236450 GCF_019232065.1 Centrocercus urophasianus | reverse complement strand
AAAAAAAACAACAAACAAACAAACAAAAAAACAACAGACAAACCAACCAAGACCTGATAACATTTGCAGTGAAAGTAAATAAATGAATTGTGCAAAAACTCTATGCCACCAGACTTCCAGCACTCCAGGGTATACGCTGTAACACAGTGTGGTCCTCTCAAATAAATGGTAGCTAATAGAATAAATGTGTTTAAAATGAGATTACTCATTTAATAATTTTCTGCTATGTGTTCATTTTTCACATAGCAATTATTCACAACTATAAAAAGGAGAATTACAGAAAAGTGGTTTTAAATTGCACTGCATGGAACAAAATGCTAATTCACTGCTATAAACAAATCCAAGAGCAGTAAATAAATTAGCTTTTTCTGTTCTATGTAGTAAGACTACTGCTACTGTTACTTCTGATCTTACTGCATGAATGGACAGAAGTTGAAAACTCAATAAAAAAGTAAGTGACTTCTTGAATTTTTAAATGATTTCTGAGAAAGAGTAATCTAAACTGTACAATATTATCAAATATAGATTCATAAGCTGCCAGTGTTAATAAATTAAAATAGAAAAAGTAGCACATTTTGAGTGTTGTGTGAATTAGGCGATTTAACCTTTTGGAATTTTTTGGTTGAGGTTTGGCTGAACATGAGCCAGCAGTGTGCCCCAGTGGCCAAGAAGTCCAATGGCATCCTGGCTTGTATCAGAGCAGCCAGCAGGTCTAAAGAAATGATCATCCCTCTGTACTCAGCTTTGATGAAGCTGCACCTCAAGTACTGTGTTCAGTTTTGTCCCCTCAACTACAAGTAAGAGATTGAGGCCCTAGAGCATGTCCTGAGAAGGACAACAAAGCTTATGAGTCTAGAGTACAAGTCTTAAGAGGGGTGATGGAGGGAACTGGGATTGTTTAGTCTGGAGGAGACAGTGGCATTTCTAATGTTGTGTGGGTGGATCCTGGAGTGACAGTGGCCAAACCACACCTACAGAGGTTGTTCCAGAGAAGCGCAGCTACCAAGTGTGCAGTCAACAGGGAGAGCAAACTGGATTTGGCACATCAGAAGTGCATGGCATGCCTGTCTACACAGCAGTTTGTGCAGGCTGGGCACAGTCCTACTCCCCACTGAAGAGACCAGCCCACCTAACACTCTTAGCCTTATCAGTGGAACTAAAGAAGCCACTCTGGCAAAAGCCGTTCCCAAGAAGTGTTGGTGACCTAGAATGAGTGCCCAAGCAATCATGCAGCTGCACAAGTCTGTGGTTCAGGGAGTGCCTGAGCCTGACATAAGTGCCAGGAGGAAGTGGGGATACCATCTGCATGTGGTGTGAGCAGCTGGACAATTTGCTCTGCCTGGTAGCACAGCTAAAAGAGAAGACAGAAATATTAAGAAGCATTAAGGAGTGTGAAAGGAAGATCAACTGGTGGGGTCATTCACTGAAATCCCTGCAAGAGAGGCACTGGGAGGACACCCCTCAAGCAGCAGTGGTTTTCCTGCCCTCTCACAGCCAGGTAAAGAAAGGAGACCTGGGAGGCAAGGAGGAATGGAGACAGGTTCCTGCTTAGGGTGGTTGGTGACCCCCTTCCAGCCTACCTCACCTTCCCAGATGCGAGATAACTGTGAATTTTCTGATTTCAAGCTTTGATCAGATAAAGCCCTGAGCATTATCTGACCTTAAATCAAACCCAGCTTTGCACAGAAATTTGAATCAGTCTTCCTGAGGTCCTTTCCCATCTTAATTTTTCCTTGAATCTATGAATCTGTACCATGAAGAACTAAGTACAACAAAAAAGCTCTGCAAAAGCTCTTCACATTACAACAGAAAAAATATTTTTCTTTATTTGAAAACAGCTTTTATGCAAGGCTTGATGGGAGGGGACTCTGGTCAATTTTACAACTCCATAGCTATGGAAAGAAGTGAAATCTGAAAATTCGGAGCTCTAAACATATACTTGTTGCAGTTATTTTCAGAATACAATATGAAAAAAACAAATGAGTAATTACACTTACATTTAGAGTTGTGAAATACACTTTAAAAGCTCAATAGATATAATAAATAGCAGGTGAACGCTTTATGAGATGAGCTCAAGCACTATAATAAATGCAGTGATTATTTCAAATCAGTGATACCTATGCAGCAACTTCCTCAAACACATGGCAACATTTATAACACCCAAACTGAAAATAAATCAGAGATTGTAAGACCTGACCTTGATAAATCATTCCTTCCCCTTATCTCCCCAAATATATTTCAAAACACATTGCTATTATGGCAGTTTAGAAATTTAATGGAATGATAAACTCCACTAAGAACTTCTCATTCCTTTAGGGAAAGTTGTATTTATCAGTTCAAAAGCCTCTACTCTATAGACCAATTAATAGAATGTGACAAAACTCATACTGAAATTGTCTAGAATTCCTCGCACAGTATTAGCATTATAGTCACACGTGAAAAATAGGTGTAACAGACCTCCCCTTACAGGCAGAATGTGACAATAGGGAAAAGAAATAATAAAGTAATATATCATGAAGGAAATTGATTGTATCTTACAGAAAACAAACAAACAAACAAATATGATAATTACATATAAACGTATTGAAATCTGTAGCTGAAAGATAATGAATAAGATGCTGCACTGAGCTCAGTGTATGCATACACATCTTATATAACCTACATGACACTCATGGACATATGGTAGCTTTGTATACTGTAGGACATTGCTCCGTGGATTTACCAAGGACAAAAAAATTACTGAAGAAAGAAACAATAGAGCATGTGTCAGAAGCCTGTTTTTGGAAGCAAATAACCTCAGGTTTTAGCATTAGATTGTTGTAGAAATATATTTGTTTCCCACGCATACTGACTTCTTAGCATCACAGGGAAGAAAAAAAAAAAAGAAAAAGCAAGTTAGCCAGGTTCATGATTGCTCTGCTCTGTTCTATCCATCCGTGTCCATTAAAAAATTTGTGTTTTTCTGGTGCAGAGATAGCAGCAGAACAGTTATGCAGAGTAAAATGTAGAGAGAAGCATAAGGAAAATGTGCATATGTAAGTGATGTGAAAGTGAAATGTTGGGCCCTAAGGACTGTGGGATTATAATAGCTCTGTAAAAACAGCAGGCAAAACTAGTAAATAAAGCATTCAGAATTACTAGTAAAGGCGTAAAGAATGAAACAAGAGAGTATCACTGTGCTGCTGTGTTCTCCAAAGAAAATAAAAATGAAAAAGGCCCAGAGTATGTTGTTGAGAATATTCACTGGCATAGGACATATCTTGTTTAAAAAAAAAGATTAGGACTGAAGAGAGAAAGAGACAGTATCAAACTATAAAATCAAACTGATGCAGGGATGGTAAACAAGGAGAAATTGTACACTCTTTCAGTACAGGAACTGTGGACATGATATGAAACTAGGGTAAGACAGATTCATAACAAAAGAAGCAGTTGCTCAGACAATGCAAGAGTACCATAAGATGCTAAAAGTATACAGAGCCTTCAGGGTAAACTGAAAAATTAAATGGAATTTAAACACACAGAGAACATATTCGCTTCAAAAAAGCTCACTTTGCAAAACAAGTTCAAAACTGAAAATAGTTCAAAGGAAAGACATGTGCCCTATCTTTATTACTAATATTCACTCTGCAAACTCTGATCTGCACAGCTTAGTAGGGTAGATGAACCTTTGACCTAGAACAAACTTTTTTCTCCTATATTAATGCCATTCTCTGAACCTCAGCTAACACCACATCACTATATACTCTTGTACTTTTGTTGAGCACAATCAACTTTGACCATTCAGAGCCTGAGTTATATGTGCCACATAAAAATTTATTCTCTGTACTAGCATACTAATGAAACAAAATAAATTCCACAGCATCCACAGCTCAGAAATTTCTGTTTTGTCATGTACACTTTCTAATGTGCAGGGTGGCCTTACTGTTCTGTATTAAATCTTCAATTTTCTGTTGTGCAAAGACAATGGAATCCTATTTGTACTACTTAAAGTGCATTTATATACTAAAGGGTAATTCCTCATCTCAAATAATTTGGCATCTGAAAGAAATCATACAAGTATAGTTGTGTATAAAAGAAAATTCTATCTGCACAAACACAAAATGAAGGTAGGTAACAAAAGATGGAGGGGACAAAAAAAAATACACAAAATGGATGTAGTTTTACATTCAGTTGTTAGTCAAAAAAGTACGAGGACTTAGTTTTGTTTTAGAATGAGGGGTGCAAGTTAACTACTATTAAACAGAAGCTAATCAAGCCAATGTAGCATGAAAAGTTTTCTTTCCCTTCTTTTTCTCAGGAGATTCATGAGGTTTGTCTTCTCTGCTCAGCAGTACTTGTAGCTCAAATTCTGTCTTGTACATTGAGGATTTTGTATAAATGCATATATATATAATATCTTAATGTTAGTCTTTTCACAAATATTTCAGCAGGGGCTCATTTCAGTCTGAATCAAATAAAGATAGTCAAAACCTAACCACCATTTTTTTCTTATGTGGAAAGTATTTACTGCACAATAACAACTAAAATTTACTGAATTAATTTTCAGCAGGTTTCTTCCTGTTCACCTTTCCCCACAATGGATGGAGAGAATAATTTCATAATGTAGACAAAGTCAAGAATTTTCCCATCTGAATATAAAAGGTGATCTGAAAATAACAAACTTAGAGACCACATGTACATTGTTTGTATGGCTTTGCTTGGCATTTGCTTAGTGCAGAGTGCTCAAACTGGAATTGTTGGCTTAGGACAAATGAGCTGTGAAATACAATTTGCATAGAAAACTTTTTGTGTCTATGGTAAAGAAAGATATTTTCATCCTTGGAAATAAATTTGAAAGTAAATGATTAATTGGACCTGAGTTATTGATCTATCAGGTGTATGAAAGATAATCTTAAATGAAGTCCACTACCTTTGTACACAGTGGAGGGGAGGGTTAGCCACCAAAATGGCACTGACCGTGGTCCATTCAGGGATTTTAGTTAAAGTAATACCTACTTTTAGATAATCAGAGATTCAATGATAAAAGGAAAATAAAAAGAAAGGAAATTTAGGAAAACAAACATTAATATGTATGAAGAAACATTTTTGAACTACTTATAACTGCAAATATTTTTACCATTTTCCCATGGAGGAACTGCACTACATGTTGAAAGCGCAAAGAACTTAAATTCATTAGTTTCCTAGCAGCTGTGTGTAAACAAGCCTGATATATGCCCACATAACAATTCTTAAGTAGAAATCAAATATCCATCTAAGAATGTTAGCAGAATCCCCCAAAGATGTCTTTAATGCAATATTTATCAGGCATTAGGAGATCAAGTCATGCATTATTTTTATAAGGGTTGTAGGCTTAATTCTCACCAGTAATTACAGATTTTGTTATAGAGGAATCTCATTTATTTTCAGGTTCTACAGTTCTTGTAGGGAAGTAATGAAATCCTTGTAACTCACACTTCTGTCACAAAAATTTCAGTGTGTGTGGGGGGGAGTATCATCAAATTCGAGGAGAAGGGATAAACAATAAAATCTTTCTTTCTTGAAGGTGTTTCATCTCCCTCAGCACTAGAGACAAAAATAAAAGACATAAAGATACTGCAGGATCAATAGGGACTTTCCAAGAAGCAAATCACAGCAATCTTCTATTTTATTGCTGCACTGTACAATGTGGTGTCATGAAGAACTACCTGTGCTAAGTTGAAATGACTTTATTCAGGTATCAGAATTAAAATAGACATGTCATGTCTACACATGTCATGTGGACATTTGCACAGAATTATTAACCATGTTTCTCTGTGGCACAGATTTATACAGTTGGTGGCTACAGCTGAACATTTATTAGTGCCTGCAAGTAATATTGACTTCAGTAGTTCAGTGACCCCACAAACCACTATACAGTACTTCACAACTGCTTTGGAGGAGAGCACACATTTGCTGATGCCCAAGGATTTTAGCAATTTCTCAAGATGTGGGAATTGCCTTATTTCATTAATCCATTTGTCTTTTCAAAGACATGCAGAGTGCTTGAGAAAAAACAAAAAAAAAACAAACAAAAAAAACCCACAAAAAATACTCCTGAAAATAAAGGAGTTAACATGCTATAAAACAATTTATTTTAAACCTCAAATAAATAATGTTTTCCCTTGTCATCCAAAATTCATTCTAGCCATGCCATATAGCACCTGTGAATGTTCTTACTGCTATCTATCTATCTATCTATCTATATGTAAAGATATATTTTATTTGTGCTGAAGTTTTAATTTTCATTTACCTCTGACAGGCGGTACCAAATGTTATTTATATTCTATGGAAATGGTTGTTAAAATCACTGTTATATTTGTTTTGTCCTTGTGTTTTTATTTCTTTTTCTTTCTTTTGGTTTAATGACACAGTATTAACTATTTATTATCCCGTTACATTATTTTTGTTTTCGTTTCTGCACCATAAAGTCTTTATTAACAGCATCTGCATTTATAAGAAATTCTATAGAATTATCATTCATTCAGTAACCTATCACCCATTCAGGTCTAACATATCACCTTTGATGTGGATGACTAAAAGAGAAAATATTTTCTGAATAAAAAGATAGGTTAATAACATGCAGACTTTTATATAATCTGAGACAGTCTACAAATGCAAACGTCTTCTATCGTGAATACTCCAATGAAAAGAAAAAAACATAATTTTATTATTTTAATGACAAGATCAAAAGAAAGTAAACTTAACAGTGAAAAAGATCTATGCCTACAAATTAATCCGGAAATACCTAGGGAATTAAATCCTATACAAGCAAAAGAACTGAAAAGGAAAGTGCATGGGTAATCTTAATCACAGTAGAGAGCAATGGACCTTGAAAGAACATCTTGTTTGTGCACTTTCTCAAGCCATGATTAGTTAGAAAAGCGAAAGAAAAATCATCCCAATGTTTCTGACAACTGTTGGGGTAAGTTTGTACAAGCAAGTATATTTCCAAAAGACAAAACTATTGAGGTTAATAATGATGAGAGAATAAATAGGAAAATTGAAAAAGAAAAATGTACAGAAGATTCTTGTAAATGGCATTTTTCTCAGTGTCTGGAACTAGTGTATTATCTCTGGCAGTGTCTGACTGGATATCAAGCATCACAGAAATAGCATGTCAGAGCACTGTTAGGAAAGACTTTTTTCTTTGTCCAGTGCAGGTAGGAATATTTTATTTCACACATCATTTGCAAACTGCTGTGGGGATTCCAGAAAGCCAATTTGGCATCACAAAATTGATGACTGAGAAAAAAACACTGTTGTTTTTCTGTCTGTTGTTTTTGTGCACCTGGGACTTTGGCACACTGGGCATTGGCAATGACTCATTGCCACAACACTACAGTGAAAATGCTGAAGTTTCTTTTAACCCTTAGGGAACTTGTTCATCAAAATATGAACAATTTGCATTTTAATGTCCTTTTACTGGATACCCTTAATATCAGCAAAAAAAAGGAAACACTGTAAAAATAATTCATTTCATATAGTGAAGCTTCTAAATAAGTATGTTCAAGCAGTAAAATAAAAGACACAGTCCAGTCTGAACGGGATAGGAAATAAGGCTGCCTTATTATACTTTTTTCAGCCTTTAAGACCTGTTCTCTTAGTGACTGAAAGGAGAGAAGAGGATTCAAAATGAAGAAATATACTTTGCAATTTATATACATGTTCCAACACTAGCCTTTCTTGCATCTTTTTCTTTCACTCTAATTATTCAAACTGTCTGTACTATTTTGTGCTTCTAGACATCTCTTTCAATCTATCCATACTTTCCAGTTTCTCACTGAAGGCCACTGTGTCTGCTGCTTAAAAATAAACCACCAAATTCTAATTTGAGTAAATCCTTAAAGCTAAGATAAAATTTCCATCTACTATTTCAATCTACAGTCACATTTAAAAATGTAAATCAATATTACAAGAGAGAGTAGTTAGATTTTCAATGATTTGGCAAGGTAGAACACAACAGAATGCTTTGTTAAAACCTTTTGTTGGCTAGGTATTTTTACGCAGCATATTTGGAAAATGCCTCCCAGTTTTTACACTATTTTTATGAGCAGACACATAACTGTACTTGCAAGTCAGTTTCGTTATCCACCTTTTTGGTATCACCCTAGATTTTATACATTGAATTTTACAAGTTATCTTCTTTTCTGATTAAAAATGTTTCCAATAAATTACATCCAAGTCCAAAGTTTTTCAGTAAGTAAATCCCTAAGACTAGTAAAATAGGCCCTTTGGAAGTATTCTACATATTCCAGTGTTTGTTCAAAATAAATGAAAAAAGCATACAGCTAAGCCTATAACAATACATCATAAGAAGTTTTAGTTGCTGTAAAATAGTAATACATAGGCACAGTACTAAATGCCCATGCAATTTTCAAAATGTGCTAAGGCATGCAATTTAGCAATTCTTTCTATCTGACAAGTACTATGTAAAGTACCACAGCAAGAAATTTGAGTCTTTCCATCCCTTAAATGAACTACCGTATGCACTGTATGCACCTGCTCTTGACCATAAGTGGCATCCTGGACCTGATCACAGGCCTAATCTCAACTGAAACCTCTTGTTTCTGCTACCATCTAATTCTATTCCATCACTTCTAATTCTAATTATTCAATAGCACATGAGCACGGAAAATAAACCTGCCTTGAGTGAAATGCTTTCGGAGAAGTGCTCATTTAAAAAACCATGAGAGCCCTTCTTGTCGACCCTAGCTAAATTTAGATGGTTCTGACATTTGTATTAAAGGAGAGAGAACAATTTTTTCCCAACAGTGAAAAGATATACACTTGTTGAGAACAACTAGTTTTCCAGTAAGGCTTTGTAAATGTAGTATCAAGAAAATGCACAGTTTCGTAACCATATTAAAAAAGACAACTGAAATGATCTTTGTGATTTCTATTTAAATGAAATACTAGAAATGTTTCTGTAGTTATTTTGAAAATGCTTTGTTTTCTCCCATGAAATGTTTTAAATTCTATCCTGAAATTATTTTAGTTCAATATTACAGAACCATTTAAAGCTATAGAAATACAAATTTGGAACAAGTTCAGTGTTCCATTTCAAGTCAAAGTTAACTTTTTTTTTTTCTCACCAAGATTTTCTTGTACACCATTAAAAGTTTTGTCTTTCATCAAGGAAAATAAATTCTTATTTCCCTTCAGTTGTACCCTAATACACATTTAAAATGAATATAACCTATTATTGCCTATATATATATAATCTATGTCTTTACCTATATAAACTATGCCACAGGCTAGTGAGACTCCCTGTTTTAATAAAGAAATGCAAGTAAATAAAAATATTTCCCTGTTCTTTCATATTCCCCACACCCATGCCAGTATCCCATCAGCATTTCACAGTCAAAACAGTTTGTTTCCTTTCCATACAAATTCTTATGCATTCATGACAGTCGGTAAAACACACTGTACTTATGAATCAGTTCAAACTAATGATGCTATGTTGTTCTGATCTAAACCAGTAATGTAAACAAAATATCATGAGAACTCAATTCTCTAGAAGGTATGTATCATTTTGGAGACAGAGTTGCTCTTATGAAATGGATATGCCAAATCATTTTAGTTATTTTTTTTTCTTACATCTTTCTAGTAGATCAGAAATCCAAACCCAACTCAAACTTCAGCAGTAAATTATTTTTTCTTCACTCAAACCTCTCCAAACAAATTAAAAAAAACTGTATTTTCAGAAACCCATAGAGACTCACGTAGTATCAATGGCAAGCTTACACAAAGTCTCCAGAGTCTCCCAGAGAGGCTCTGGATGCTCCATCCCTGGAGGTTTTCAACACCAGATTGGACGGGGCCATGAGCAGTCTCATCTAATTCTAGATTTGGAGGTTGGCGGCCTTGGCTGTGGTGGGTTGAGGTGGAACACGATGATCCCTGGGCTCCCTTCCAGCCCAAAACTTACTATGATTCTATGACTCTCTGATTCTTCCTGAATAAACATATTTCAAGGTGTTTCATACTTTGAATGCAACTTAGCTTTGTTGGCTGAATGGTACAAAAAAATGTAATATTCCAATAAGCTCAATGAATATATTTTTACTTAGTATGTTAGGATGTTTAATTTGCATTAGTGGGATAAAGGAGAAATCTAATATATGTCTAGATTAGTGATGTAGTTTATTCTGAAATAATTTTCATAAAATATTCACAGTGCTTTTGTTATTCTGCAATGCCTTCTAACTTCCAAAACAATTTTCTTCTGCAGAATTTATGGAAATCTATCTTAATCTTAATGGTTAGGCTCCAGTGATTAAAGCAATCTGTATAGATCAGCTACTCAGCAACTTAACTTATATGAATTTGTTCATATCTCTGTACCTCAGTAAGAATTTCTATAATATAAAACGACTTAGTTTATAATATACTTATAACATGACTCTGTACATTGATACCAGGTCAGAGACAGCTCTATGGAAGAGATAACTGCTTTTAAACTGTCACGTATAAACTATAATAATCTTCAAAGTAACTCCAGACCTATCTTCCATTTTAAAGATAAAGAGATAAGAAGTAAGAAACAAAGAGATAAACAGATTTGCTCAAGATCCCACAAAACAAAAAAACAAAAAAACAAAAAAACAAACAAAAAGCACACCCACTTACAAATTAAGCGGAGAAGTAGAGAAAACAAGGAGAGAAAATAAGAATTGGTTTCAGAAACAAAAATTGAGAAACAAAAAAAATGCTTTAAAGGCAAATAAGCTTGAAAAACCTTTTACAGAATAGGTTTTTTTTGTTGTTGTGTTTTGTTTTTTTTTTTTTTTTTTGAATGAAATTCAATATAGAATTAATGGCTTTGTTTTCAGGATGTATGTAACACAAATGCTCCTCAGTCCAGAATATACCTGACAAAATGCATTGAGCAGCTCTACTGACTCACAGCTCCTTATAGCTACCTTTCCTGCAGAGAGAATCCTTACAGAAGAGGTAACCCTATAGCCAGTTGGAAGGGGAGGGTGGGGGGGGGGGGGAACAAAAAACAAACATTCAGGTGCCCAGGAATCACTTGAAATTCTTGGTTAAAACAAGCTTAGAAACATTAAATAGAAACACAGATTTGTGAAATGTGACATATTTTCTGGGGCAGTCCCCTCAGAGTCAGTCCTGAAGGGTGAAGGGGTCCAGGAAGGAGCTTCTCAGGAAGGAAGTCTTTCAAGAACACTGGCAGGCTATCCCCCTATGCTGGAAGGGAAGAAGACTAGCATGGATGAATAGGGAACTTTTTCTGGGACCCCAGGAGAAAAAACCTCCTCTGGAAGAAGGTAGAGGCAACTCAGAGAAAGTACAAATAATTACTAATATATGCAGAGAGAAGATTAGAAAGGCAAAAGCCACACCTGAACTCAAAATGATCACTGTAGTAAAAGAGAACAAATATCTTTTAAAACTATACTGACAGTAAGAGGAGGGCTAAGGAGAATCTCTGTCCTTTACTAGATGCAGCAGGGAGTGAGACCACTGAGGATAAGGAAAAAGCTGAGGTTCTCAAAGCTTTCTTTATATCTGTCTTTAAAAGTCATATCAGTTATCTTTGGGGTACTCTACTCCTTGAAAAGTGGAAGTCTGGGTTAGGGAGCAGAATTAAACCTCCATGATTCAAGTGGAGACATTTAGAAATTTACTTCTCTACTTGGACTGTAACACTCTATGGGGGCCAGATGGAATCCACTCAGGGGTGTTGAGGCAGCTGGCAGAAGTGATTGCCAAGATACTTTCCACTATCTATCAGAGGTCGACTAGAGTAGTCCCAGTGGTTTGAAGGCTTGCCAATGTGATTCCCATCTACAAGAAATGTTGTAAAAAGGGATTCAGGGAACTATGGGTACGTCAGACTGACCTTGGTGCCAGAGAAGGTTATGGAGCAGATCATCTTGAGAGAGACCACATGGGATGTGTGGGACAACCAAGGAATCATGCCCATACAGCATAGGTTCATGAAAAGCAGGTCTTGCTTAAACAACCTGATCTCCTTCTGTTATGAAGAGACACACCTGGCGGATGAGTGAAAGGCTATCAACATAGCCTACCTTGACTTCAGCAAAGCCTTTGACACTGTCTCCCACAGTATTCTCATAGGGAAGCTGGCAGACCATGGCTTGGAGAGGTACGTTCTTTGCTGGGTAAAGAACTGGCTTGGAGGACTGGGCCCAGAGAGTGGTGGCTGGCTTGGAGTTAAATCAAGCCTGTGACTGGTCATGAGTGGTGTACATTACTTGAGCCCATCCTGTTCATCTTTACTGACCTGAATGAGTGAACTGAGTGTACCTTCAGTAAGTTCACAGATCACACAAATTTGGGAGGAAATATTGATCTGCCTGAAAGTAGGAAGGTCCTTCAGAGGAATCTGGACAGACTGGATCACTGGGCTGAACCAAGTGGGATGAAGTTCAAGAAGATCCTCAAGAAGAACAAGACCATGTGCAGGGTCCTGCTCTTTGTCCACAACAACCCCAGGCGATACTACCAGCTTGGGGCAGAGTGGCTGTAAGACTGTATAGAGAAAATGGACCTGGGGGTGTTGGTTGATGCAGTATGCCAGCAGTGTGCCAAGGTGGCCAGGAAGGCCAATGGCACCAGAGGAGGTTAAAGTTGGGTTTCAGGAAAAATCTCTTCTCCAGAAGAGTGGTTAAGTACTGGAACGGGCTGTCCAGGGAGGTGCTTGAGTTGTCCTTGGTAGTGTTCAAGAAACATGTAGATGTTATATTAAGAAACATTGTTTCAGTGGGGAAAAAATGGTGGTAGGTAGACAGTTATGCTAGATACTGAAGGTCCAAGCTTGGTGATTCTATGATTCTAATAATTATGCACATGGATTAAGCACTGAGTGTACAGTGCCAGCCCCAGCCCCAACCACACCTAGGATCCACATGACACCTGGATCAGGGGCTGGACCACGGCTGGCTATTGCACCCTCCACCAACTCATCTGCAACCAGGGAAGATCAGTAAAGAACTGCTATTTTCCCTCTTTAGCTCTTGAAAGCATTGAAGTAAGATATGTGAAGATTTGCCTCTTTATCCTGCTCTACCCTGAGTGAAGAATTCTGACCTCCTAAATGTCAGCAGCAACCCAGGAGCTTGCAGGGGTTCAGGATGCTGATCACTACCAATAGCAATTAGTATGGATGAGAGATTTATTTTTAAAGACTAAGATTATGCCTTCAATCTTTCTTCCCTTTGACTGCTGTTGATTTTTAATGTAATTCTTTCAAAGGTGATACTGGATAATAAACTTTCCCCGGGCAAACATCAAGAACTTGGAATTGAAGAAGAAAAATATAAGTACATATAACAAATATGATGATATATACTCATCTCTGTACCAAAAATACATATCAAACTTCATAGATTGGTAACTTATTAAAATAAAATATGTAAAACCAACAAAATGCAAAGATTTAAATCAAGACATATTTCTAAACAGTTTTTCCTAGATGCTTTTTTTTAATCGGATTACTGAAAAACATGTCTATCTCTGTTGTACATACATTTTCATTATTTAAAACTGATTTTTTAAACCAAGCTTTCCTTAGTACATTGATTAATGCCATGCACCACATTCCTTGAATAAATAAGTAAGAGTACATCTGAAAATATTTTTAACACAAAGAATATAAAAAACTAGGCTGACAAGTGGCAACTCTTCCTAGGTTAAAGCATAATCTGATGGGACTCTTTCTTCATTAAGAACTTAAAATGTACCAAATATACAGACAAAAGCACCACCAATAAAATGGAGAAGGTTCTATCTCGACCTCTGCAGGATACCTCTGCAGGAAACTTCATTAACTGTAACTAACAGAACTTTGATGACACAGCCTAATAAGGTAAATTCCAAATATCTGAAAGTACAGTATTATTCCATAGTTCTTAAGCATGTGCTGTTTAAAAATATTACAAATACATGTTCCACATGAATTTCAAATTAAGAGGATAAAACAATGTTTTGTCATTGAAAATGTGCAGGATGCTTCATGTTCTAATCATGTTCTAATTGAATTTTTCTTGTTTTCTATTTACATATTTTCCCTGAAGTACTCTGAAAGAGGTTTGAATAAACTTGGATTAAACTGCAATCCTCATTCTAAGGATTACTTTTGAATGTAGTGTACATAATATATGCTATATTTAAAAATAACTACAATTTAATATGTAAAGAAACAGACTGTGATTAGGGGAAGGGAAGAGGAAACAAATTCTGTGATTTAATGGAAGTCAAAAAACAAGTTGGGTTAAAATGCTGGTCAGATCCTAAAGATTAAAATGCTATTACAGAAAACATTTGGAAACAAGTTAACAGTGAGTCTGAATCTTACAGAGCATTTCTTCCAGGAATAACTCTGGAAAGCTCTTTTCATACGAAAGTATGGCAAAAAATAAGTGGCTATAAATGCATGGAGTATGCAGATCAGGAAGGACACCTGGGTGCTGCTAAGGAGCACAGTCCTAAAGTGACAAGTAAATTGTCAGAATTAAAAACAAAACCAAACAGAGTAAAATAAATAAGAAAACTGCTTATCTTAATGAGGAAATGAAACACTGTTCTGCAAGCTTGCATTGGAAAGAAAGAGCCAAAATACTACTGACTGCCAACTTAAGGGCCCAATTTCTTCATTCTAGATGTAGTGAATATCCTGATTTTGTCAAACTCAAATCTCACAGTATAAACATCTCCCATCTGCTTTGTTAGGCCAACCTGATAAACTCCTTTTTGCTATTAAAATTGTTCCCTAATAAGAAGAATAAAGTATTGTTGAAACCCAGGAAGAATCAATATTCTGGCACTTAGAAGGTTATCACTGAAATTCAACTGAAATATTTTGCTGCTGTCACAACCAAAAATATTGTAAAAAAAGAAATAAAATCTTGTGGGGAATTAAATATTGCTATGATGGCAATTAAAACCTGAATAATCAAGTCACTTTACTTCAAAGCACTAACTGGATTGACATTCAGTTACAATACACATTTCTTGCAATTATCAAAATATATACAAAGCAATTAATTCCCAATGTATTTTGAGAAAGCATAACACTCTTTGATGGACTATGAACCAAAGAGTGTGATTTCTGTTATAACCTAGTCTCAGCTATCAGTACTGGGACATTCATCTGTATATTGTAAGAGTTAGAAATAGCTGATGGCATATGTTGGCCTGCAAAAAGACCAAGAGGTTGGTTTGGATTGTAATGTCACTCCAAGAAATAAATGTTCAGTTAGAAAAGAAATGGTGAGTTACTGCTAGATTAACAGATGAGCAATGATAATTGTCATCAATATATGAAATTGAAATATCTGGAGGAAACATGGAATGTTTCTGAGCAGTAATAATATGATTCACAAGTCATCACAGTATAGAGATCTTGTGCTATTCATTCTTTTGCTTGGCTCTCCAGCCAAGTACAGTTGAATCAAAAATTACCCAATGGTTAGAGAAGTTACAATGAAGAGACACAATTCTCATACATTGCTCAGACATTTCCTTCCAGTGAACAGATTTATGCACCAATTTATGTCTTTGAAGCATATATTTGATGCAGACTGGTTTGAGTAGCCACCTTCCTGCACCAAGAGGTCATGAAGCTATGTTCTGCTATGCAGAACATAGGAGATAGGAGACAGGAGAGTCTTTTGTAAATATGAGGTGGCTGGAATGTACTGAGAAGATAAGACTGATCAAAGTCTTATCTGCCATAGGCTGCAAAAATGTTCAGAGGAGTTCTACTTGTTCAGAGTAGATTTTTGAATGCTCCTGTGGTTCAGAGAACTCAAAATTCCTGTGGTTTCAGTCATGGAGTTCTGTTCTGAGAAAAAAACCTTCATAGTTTACCAACCAGCTGCCAGGATAAGGATGTATCTTCAACTTCTGACATTTAGAAATAATACCTTACTCTCTGTACCGCTTTTGTTCAGGAATCATCCACAACATACATCAAAACTCCATTGTCGGATTGTTTTATACTGTTCCTGATAGCCTGTCAGTCCCAGCCAACAGGTAAAATGTTGGCCTACACTGCATCCTAGAGAGGGCTGATCCTCATTCTTGCTAAACTGTTATCTTCAAATGAATTGCTTTTTCTCCTTAATAATTCCTATTTCTTAGTTTTTCACCTGAATCCTTTAGCTATCACCGTATCAACAATTCCACCTCTGTTTATGTGTTTTGCATTTAATTGTCTAATATGGTTTTGGTGTACATCCGTTCTCGTACCTTAGCAATAAAACTGAATCAAGACTACATAGCTGTGCTGTACCAAATGAAATCTGAAGTGTTGGGTTGAAGGTTGCAGCATGCTATCTCTGAAAGTAGGAATGTCAGCAAATATTCATTAAATACATGTAGTGCCATGTGAAGACCAAAGGCCAGAACAAAGAATGGATAATGATTCTGGCCTACTGTGACTGTAAGGCTCTTAGAGTACATAGATCTTGTAGAGGACTGGCAATAAGCTTCACACTGAAGAAAAGGAAAATGTGTTTTTTTGTTTCTCTGTAACAAGGGGATTTATCCCCACAAAGTCACTATATCCTGAGTCTTTCAATATACATTTTCAGGTTTATCCAATCTAAAAAGGTTCTTTGATAATTGTCCCATTCTACAGCAGGCCTATGTTTTCCCTAGCCTTTTTTTTTTGCTGTTGAAACAAAGAGGCATTGTCCAGTTTGTTGCCCTTCAATTCCCTTACCAGATTCAACAGCATTTGGGCTTTAGCTTTCCTAAGGTGATGGCAGCATCGTGGTGGTTCAGTGATAGCAATCACCTTGGAGGAAAAGTTTGCAGATAAGATTCTTCTGTTGATTCCTACCCTGAGAGTAATAGATGGATTTGGCCATTGGTAGAGAGAAAATCCTGGGGAAAATGATTTTCTTGTCTGACCTAGTATGACTGTTGTGATTTTATTGGTATGTGACAGTGGGTACTCTGTGATTCAAAGCAAAGAGGCATGGTATCTCTGTGAGACAAGGTGTTTCTCAAATCTGCTCTTGATAGCAAAAAAGATACAGTACAGGTCAATGTATGACTTGGATGAAAAGAACAAGAGAAAAATATTTATATATGTAATGTAGCCCTTAGATTCAGAAACATCTGTACTGAAAAATCACCAGAAAGGCAGAAGCTGCCCAAACTGGGAAGAAAGATCAAAGTGACAGGAAAAAAGCAATAATTGTTATAAGTCTCCAGGGCTCAATAACAAAACTGATCAGAGAGTAGGGAATGACTCATAAAAAAAGAAGATAAAGCATTTATCACAAATTTCGTTTAGCTTGGCAGTCAGGAGCAAAACAAGAGGTGTGGAAATGCTAAGAGAGAGAACATAACTTGTCTTCACTGTCTTCACTGTCCAGGAGAGTATGCAAAAAAAAAAAAAAAAATTAAAAAAAATGATGGGAATATACATGAATATCATCGTTTTATGTAACAAGCAATGATATTCATGTATATTTATGTAACAAAATTTATGAAAAATTGTGCTTTAAAAAAATCAGCAATTCAGTTACACGACAAGTTAGTTGAAATAATGTTCAGGCTTTTCAAAATTGAAACTAATTTACAGGACCAGACATTGTCCACGTGCAAACAAACATTTGTTGTGAGATCATACAATTACTTAGGCTGCAAGTCCAACCATAACTGGTGCTCTGCATCAAAATCAGGAAAACAAAAGCACCACTTAATGTGAATACAAAAACATAATGACAATAAAGGGTTAACAGGAGTTATCAAAGTATACTGCTGACTGAAAGGTTTACTTCAATCAGTTACCTCATTACTAAAGCAACTGTATTTCTAAATGAAATACCTGTGTTGTACAACACTGACTATCCATTTCCTTCAAAAACTTGGTTTAAAAAAATCCATATGGGTTAAAAAACAAGACAGAAACAGAGCAAAACAACATCAACAAAAAAACACATGTAACTCATGGAAATTTTCTGAAAACCACTGTGAGCCAGCAAGACTAGAGTGATTTCTCTGAGTTAATTACCATGCTTTTACTAAAAAAAAAAAAAAAGAGATTCTCTTTAAAGAGTGCTTTTAAAGTCTGGAGCTGCAGTTCTTACGTGAGCAGCTTCCTTTGGAACAAACATCTATACATATCCTGAAGCCTATAGCTTGTATTGCTATTCAAAGGAATTTATTGTGATGGTATGAAATTCATCTGGAAAGATCACTGTACAGGGTCAGATATGAAATAACGATGAAAGAATAAATACAGAAAGAATGTACAGATGTAAAAGAAAGAGGGAAACATTTATACTTGAGGAATTAGCTCAAAGTGAAATGCATATAACACGGTAATTTACAGGTAATCTACAACCAAGGCAAAAAAAAAAGCAGACAATGGTAAGGAAGCATGGAGGAGCAGAAAATTAAATAGGAGGAAAAAAAGTAAACATTGGGAAAAAATAATAAACACTGATGAAAATATATATGCTTTCAACTGTTTATGAAAAAAGGCTGCTGAGGAAATACAGAAGGAAAATAAGCCTTAATGGAAAACCAGTAACATAGATTTTGGAACCAACATCTTTAGCAGAAAACAAAAATGCTAAGGTGTTATAAAAATTGAGTGCAATAAAATTCTTTATAAAATCAGAAAAAGAAGAACAGATGGTGAGGTGGAAGTAGGGTAAATATTGAAATATATCTAAGAGAATGTTACACAGAACTTTCTATCGAGTGTGGATAAAGGTGATTTATTGTCAGTGGGAAGATTCTGGAAACACTAGAATTCAAATAAATAAGATGCTTTGTAAAGAACTTAAATTGCATGGATCACGGCAACACTGCTGTTAACATCAAGATACTGGCTGTTCAAGTTTCCATCAGCACTGAGCTCAACCTTAGTTAAATTGTATGATTCATCATCATAAGAAAATAGATGCAACCAGACTCACCTTCTGAGGCTGAATAATGAAGTCAGAGTGTGATTGAAAGTTGTGGAAAGAAACACTTCTAAAACAAAAAATAGACACAAAATATTTCTGACATTTAGCCAGCTCTGATAGTTTCTTATTTCTAAATGAAGCTGTTTCAAGGCCTCCCATGCTAAGAAATACTGACAAAAAAAAAAAGAAAAAAAAAAGAAAAAAAAAAATTATCAATGTATTCTACTGTGATGAAAATAGATGAATGAATTTCGTAAAATAACTACACGTACATACACACACAATTTTGGTAGCAACAATTGCAGGTTTGGTTATTCAAGAAATTATTTGACGATTTTTTTAATAGTTTTTGAAGAAGATCAAATATAAGATAGTGTAATAAGGCTGACCATTTCTAAGGTTTTATGTACAATTTATGGTATGAATTTTATCATGGTTATTCAGCCAAACATTCCAATCTGTTTGCAAAAACTGATGCCCTACTTAAAAACTATTATCTGTAATGAAATTTCTATAAATGGATAATAATTATTTAATAATAACATTTCTCCATAGGAAAGAAATATTAACCATATCAAAGAGATGAAATGCAAGCAATTAACTGTACATATTAGTGATCCTAAGTTCTAACTATCTAATACTCAAAAGTGATATGTGACACAGGAAATTCTCACTTAGAACTTGTGATGTCATAACTCAATTCTTATAGCTAGAAATAGTCAGTAAAACAGAATAAAACACAGACTTTTTGAACTACCTACTAGATTTGTCAAAGTAGTCTAGGTAGTCTAGAATTTCTCCTTCATAAAAAATGCATCAAGGGATAGAACTGCATTTCTATTCCTGCCTGTGTACTGTAATTACCCATATACAAACGTAACACTATAGGTACCATTATGCCTGATTTAACATCTATTTAAATTTTTTAAAATAAAATTCTTTATTTAAAAAGTCTTTCTTTAGGATATTTACAGTATCTTTGCAATGTGATATGGTGAGGCCATTACATTTTTTATAATACATGAAACATCCTCCTGCAGATAAATCTCCAGATACTTTACAAGGCGCTGTACTTCTATGAGTTGAAAAGAAAGCATTCTCATATACGTGCATAAATGTAAATCTTGAGAACATATCACTGATATTCTCCTAACTACTAGTTTATTAATTACCTTAGAAAAAAGGTGTATGTGTGTGAATGGATTTAGCAATTTTACTTACTAGGCTATCAGAAGAGTGCAATTTGGAAACTGAGGAATAGAAAGTTTTAACAGAATCCCACCAAAATACAAGCAGAAAATGACACCTGGTAAATCTTGGGTTTTTAACACAGGGTGCAGGATGTCAATTAATGATTACTTATAATTCTAAGAAAATTCTTTAGGAGATTAATCAAACTGGCTTTAGGAATAATGAAGATGTTCCATATCATAACATCGTGCAGTAAGCTATCACTGCTGCCTTCCTTGCTCTCAGAATGCTTTGGTTTTGCATGATTTCCACCTCTGAGAAAGAACAAACTATGGGTTCCTGGTTTCTTGGCTTCCTGGGACTCCAGTTTCAACGGTCTCTGGTATTCTCAGAAAGCCTCAGTATTTCCCTGTGTGATTCCAGGATTTAAAGCAACTTTTACTCAGAAGAAGCTCTCTTCTGGGCTGTCCAGCCAGCCATGATTTCCTGCTGATAATATCTTGAAAATTCTCTTTTTCATCATCTTGTTTTGTTCATTAGATTTATTATTCTTAATTATTCTGTATTATCACACATTCCTTTTAATAAATTAGTTCTCTCCTTATCTCAGTCAACTCATTTTTCCTATTTTTCTCCCTTCTCCCATGGGAATGGAGGGGTGTTGCACAATTAACTGTTCCAACTGTGGCACTGTTAACCTAGTGAGTTCATTTTAGTTCTGGAGTGCATGTAACATTCAGTATTTTTGTTTTCCATCTTTGACTACCCATACATACTATTACCAATAGCATCTTAATTTGAATTTTCAGAAATACCTGTTACAGCAGGGAAACTTCTATGCTCACATTAAGCTAAAGAAGATCTACTTAGGAATTCAGATTTAGAAAGAGTTGTATCAGATAGGCTGTTATGCAGGTGTACAATAGTCCTTCAAGTAGTATTTTCTCTTGCCCTCTACCCATTCATCTACAAATTAAATACTCTTTAAGACAGGTCTTCAATTTTGTTTCCAATTTATGTTATTTAAAATGGACAATTAGGCCTCACTATTCCAGTAATGATCAAGAATAGAATTAGTCATTTCCTGATGTGCTTTTTTTTATAATACTGCTTATTGTTGCATCTAGATAATCATTTAAGGAGCTTAATGTTCACAGTGCACCCATCAAGCAAGAAGGGATTTTTATTCCCACTTCACAGATAGCGACTTTCTGCACTTAGCTGAAAATGTTATTTGAATTCAAAAATACAGATTTTTTTTCAGTTACTGGTCATTCACAATTCTCATTCCCAGTTGAAGTTCTGACTACTTCATAACTACACAAATTAGTTTCCAGGCAGACTTATTCAAGTATGTTTTAATTATCTCTTAAATGAATGTTATCAGTGTATTGACTACATCTGAAACTAACATTTTCTCCAACTCAGACAAGTAACTTAAACAGATGAGAAGTATTTATCTTCCTGAATCCTCCACTTAAACTCACAGTAGAAGGAGCAGGATCATACATTTTTGCCTTGTTCACTATTTATCCCATCTTTAATAATCTTTACCCAGGTACTCAGTGTTGTAGAAATCTTGTGAAAAAAATGTTATATAATCATTTACTGGACAGCAAAGAGCACAATTCACTTCAGAAAATCTGATGCTGTTTTGCAATTGAAATGATGAGCAGGTAACTTCTTTGTATGTGTTGCAAGAATCCCATTTTTCCTAGCTCGCATTAAGTTACAAGAGATTTATATTTTCAGAGCTAACACAATTCCCGTTCATCTGATTACAGATCAAAAGATTACAAGGGACAAATGAGGGGATCAAATAAAATGTATCATTCCAAGTTCTGAGAACTGATAAACAAGAAGATCACAAAGCTAAAACTTCAACTGACGTGTCAGAAACTGACAGAAGGGCGAAAATGGTTATATCTCAACAAGGAGACATTTGTTAACTGTACACTTACATCATGAGGATGAGGTGGCTTTAGTTAATATTTATTCTTGGAGTTAGACATAGTTTCGATTTCAAAATGATGGAAGTTTAACTATATTATAAATATAATAACTCGTGCATTAAGACAAAGTCTGGGTTGTCAGAAAACAATATAAATAATAATTCTTCGGAGCAAACAGAGGTGAAGTATTTAAAAATTCTGCAATTCTGTCACATCTATCAGGATGGAGAAATAGGACTGGAAGATAAAAAGCACTTAAAAACAACCCCCAAATAGAAAAATGTGATACAGTGATGCAGGGAAAGAATTATTAATACAGCCACTCATGCTTGCATTCAGCATTTCAAGTTCATAGGAATAATGATTTCTGATCCTATTCAGCTGTGAAGCCACTTCTACCTTACACAGCTAGTGTAAGTCTAATCAATTTGAAACAGAAGATAAAAACAAGCAGAGATAAAATATAATTATTTCCAGAGCTGACTACCTTTATGAAGTTGGAAACTTTGCAAGAGGCGACTGTCCACCTCTATTCTGCCCTCATGATGCCCTCTCTGGAGTGCTACATGCATACCTGGGGACTCCAGAATAAGAAGGATGTAGAGCTGCTGAAGTCCAAAGGAGGGCCGCAGATGATCACAGAGTTAGAACAATTCTCCTACGAAAACATGCTAAGGAATCCGGGGTCGTTCAACCTGGAGAATTCTACAAGAACTCAAAGTTGCATTCCTGTAGTTAATGGGACCTTATACAAAAGATGGAGAGAGACTTTCTACACAGTCTGATAGTGATATAACAAGGGGAAAGGCTTTAAACTTAAAAAAGGGATGATTTAGAACAGATGTTAGGAGGAAAATTATTATTTAGAGGATGGTGAGATGTGACTCAGAGCGACAAGCACTCAGAAAAGCTGTGGATGCTGCATCCTTAGAAGCATTCAAAGAGAGGCTGGATGGGGCCCCGGGCAGCCTGATCTGTGGGTGGCAACCCTGCTGATTGAAACTAGACAGTCTCTAAGGTCTCTACCAGCACAAGTCTCTGATATACAAATAACCACTATGAGTAGCAAAATGAGAACATTACCTTACAAATGGAAAGTAGCTCTATAATAGAAAACAATTCCAGCTGGAATACAAACTTTACGTAACACCTACCAAAATGATTTAAAGTGGGACATCTAAATTTGAAAAATACTAGTGTAACTATTATTTCCGAAATACATAAGTTTTTGTTTTGTTTTCTTTTGATTTTTCATTCAAAATATCGTTTACAGGATATTTCTTAAAAAGTATGTTGAAAATGGTTATTGATTTGCAAAGTGAAGTATCATACAGGAGGCTGAAAGCAGTTCTTTCCCCTGAGCTGCTGGGAAAAAAAATCTCAGATGTAATCTTCGTAAAATTACTTTGGTCTTCAAAGATTTTAGTTAATCAGCACAACAGCACAAATATTCATTTAAAACTTAACAACATGTCTGTAGTAACGGAAGGTTGTAAGAGATTCTAATTCTGCCATTAAGTTAGTGTTAACTAATTTCAAATAAATAACTGAATACTGAATTTGGTTGTCAAGCAATAAGAACAAGTTCTTCTACCCAATCCCTGCAGGCCTTTTCTTTTAGTGCAAATAGAAAAATTCTAATAATTGAAGAAACATTTCTGGAATAGTTTCTTCAATATGAAGGTTAAAGCTCACAAGTGACATTGTTTTTTCCTGGTTTCCATGAGGTTTCTTAACTGTGGGATATTAATGTCTAGGTAGGAGCTTTTCAGTGTTCTGAGTCTTACACAGAATGAATGTGATTCATAGACTGTACACCCCCATGTAGATTTTTTTCTTAACACAAACACATTTTTTG
This sequence comes from Centrocercus urophasianus, assembly GCF_019232065.1. NCBI lineage: Eukaryota > Metazoa > Chordata > Aves > Galliformes > Phasianidae > Centrocercus > Centrocercus urophasianus. The sequence goes on along the minus strand of NW_024884253.1, from coordinate 72,212,514 downwards.
TTAAAATGAACAAAAACCTTAAATAGTATTACTTGTGAAAGCTTTGCATAAAGGAAGACATTGGATTTAGCAAGGAGCAGTCTTTCTGCTAGTTTCATTAGCCACAAAATACCTTGCAACATGGTTTCTAGTGAAAATAAGATTTTTTGCAAGATGTCATATGTTCCTATTTCATGACTTATGTATTTGCTTATTGGTGAGTGAAATTTTAAATACACAATGCATAATCAATATGTTTTCCCTCTTCTAAACAGATGTTTTAAATCCTAAGAATTCATTAGCACCTGTCCTACGAAGGAAAGGTTGAGGGAACTGGGCTTGTTTATCGTGAAGAAGAGAAGGTTCACTGTGGCCTTCCAGTATTTGAAAGGAGCTTATAAACAGGAGGTGGAATGACTGTTCACATGGATTGATAGTGAGAGGACAAGGGGGAACCGAGACAGAGGAGGTTTAGGTTAGATATTAAGAGGAAGTTTTTCACTCAGGGGGTGGTGACATACTGGAACAGGTTGCCCAAGGAGGTTGTGGAGGCCCCATCCTTGGATGCATTCAACACCAGACTGGATATGGCTCTGGGCAGCCTGGTCCAGTGGTTGGTGACCTTGCACATAGCAGGAGGGTTAAAAGTTTATGATTATTATTTTCCTTCTCAACCCAGGCCACTCTGTGATTCTGTTTGTTGATATCAGAAACAGAATCATCATTAAAAAAAAATAAAAAAAAGAAAGATAAAAGAAGCAATGTTTCTAGAACATTTCCAAGTTTCCTCGGATGAGACAGAGGCATCCTATCAAACAATCGTGCCACAACTTATTTTAAACTTTTCAATTAAGGTTCTCCCTCAAATTATTCCCGTGTTTAACCACTGGGGCATTACGACACTGCATTTCTTCAGATTTACTGTCTAATTTGTCTCACAAGGGTTCTGATCATAATTCAAGCAACTGCAGCACATACAAAACAGAAAGGGGCAAGCACAATTTGCAAGAAGATGTTAATCCTGCATTTTCTAGGTAGTATACATTAATAATTTAAACAATTGAGTGATATAATAGATATAACAACATAATAAATACTAATACCACACCAATTCCTATGCTGGATGAGGTCATAAATATTGCCAAGTAGTTATCTAATAAAGCAGAGTAAATCACAGAATCACAGAATCACAGAATCACCCGGGTTGGAAGGGACCTCAAGGATCATGTAGTTCCAACCCCCCTGCCTAGCAGGGCCACCAAACACACACATTCAGATCAGGTTGCCCAGGACCCCGTCCAACCTGGCCTTAAACACATCCAAGGACGGGGCATCCACAACCTCCCTGGGCAGCCCGTTCCAGGGCCTAACCACTCTCCTTGTATAGAACTTCCCCCTAACATCCAACCTAAATCTTCCCTCCTTCAACTTCGATCCATTTCCCCTAGTCCTGCTGTTGTCAGCCCTTTTGAAGAGTTTACTCCCCTCGTGGGTGTAGGTTCCCTTCAGGTATTGATAGGCTGCAATGAGGTCACCCTGCAGCCTTCTCTTCTCCAGGCTGAACAAGCCCAACTCCCTCAGCCTGTCCTCATAGGGGAGGTGCTCCAGCCCCCTGATCATCTTAGTCGCCCTCCTCTGGACCCTTTCCAAAATCTCAATGTCTTTCTTGTACTGAGGGCTCCACACCTGGACACAGTACTCCAGATGGGGCCTCACAAGAGCCGAGTAGAGAGGGACGATCACCTCCCTGTCCCTGCTGACCACCCCTCTCCTGATAGAGCCCAGGATCCCATTTGCCTTTCGAGCTGCCAGAGCGCACTGCTGGCTCATGTTCAGTCTCTCGTCCATCAGGACCCCCAGGTCCTTCTCTGTCGAGCTGCTCTCAAGGACCACTCCTCCCAGCCTTTACGGGTGCCTGGGGTTCTTCCGGCCCAAATGCAAAACCTTGCACTTTGCCGTGTTGAACCTCATTAGGTTCACCCGAGCCCAGCCCTCCAGCCTGTCGAGGTCCCTCTGAATGGCATCCCTTCCTTCCACCGTATCAACCGCACCACTCAGCTTGGTGTCGTCAGCAAACTTGCTGAGGGTGCACTCAATTCCCTCATCGATGTCATTAATAAAGATGTTAAAGAGCACCGGTCCCAAGACAGACCCTTGGGGGACACCACTTGTTACCGGCCTCCACCTGGGCATAGAGCCATTGACCACCACCCTCTCTGTCTGCGGCCTTTCAACCAATTGCTTATCCATCGGGTTGTCCACCCATCAAATCCACTTCCCTCCAATTTGGAGATGAGGATGTGGTGGGGGACCATGTCAAAGGCCTTGCTCAGGTCCAGGTAAATGACATCGGTCGCCTTCCCTTCGTCCACCAATGCCGTCACTCCATCATAGAAGGCCACAAGATTAGTTAGGCATGACCTTCCTTTGGTGAAGCCGTGCTGGCTGTCTCGGATCACATGCTCATTCTTTATGTGATCGAGCATGTTGTCCAGGAGGATCTGTTCCATGATCTTCCCAGGCACGGAGGTGAGACTCACTGGCCTGTAGTTCCCCGGGTCCTCCCTGCTCCCCTTCTTGTATATGGGAGTGACGTGACCCTTCCTCCAGTCATCCGGGACCTCACTTGACAGCCACGACTTCTCAAATATGATGGAGAGCGGCTCGGCGAATGATACTTATTGTGCGGACTTTACTGCATTACAAGTTCCTGTTTTATTTACTGTCCACATTATGACTTTTCATTCCTTTTTTTTTTTTCTCCTAAGTCCACAGTTATTTATTCTTTCTATTACGTATTACTTTTTCTAAGAGTACCATTCTGAAATAATCCTGTTCTGTGAATGTTCCTGTCATATCTTAAAATTTAAATTTGTTATTTTGTTATCATTGCTATTTCAAGAGAAATCTAGTTTTATTTTTGAATTTCACCAACATAATGTTTAATCTTGCAAGATATTAAATGAGATTATTGATAGCAATGTTTCATAGAACCAGCTGAATAATTTTCCTATAAATCTGGCAATCACATATTTTTGTTTTTAAATTCATCTAGCCTACTTGTATCCAGAGAAAATGTATTTTAATTTTCAAAAACAATCATAGTAGTAAACATACATTTACTATTCTTATTATGTAGATGTAAAGAACATGGTGTCATGAATTTTATTATTTATTTATTTTTACAATTGAGCTCAATTATACTTATGATTTATTTTACAAAAGAGTTATTGTGAAAGCTGAATGACGTATTTATACTGTCCCTTTTATAGAATTCTACTTCTACCATCCTTTTAAGCAATTCAGGTGACTGCAAGAGATATGAGAACAAGGCTCTAAGTATTAATCTAGCTCCTTCTCTGCAATATTTTGTACCTACCTTTAACACAGATATGTTAGAACTTAATTATTTTTCTTCAGTTAGGATTATTAGGACTTTTGCTAGTAATATATGTATTTATTTATATTTTTATTCCCATTTTCTGTATTTCTTCAGTCTTGCTAGCTTTCTTTTATTCTGTGCAAGGTTCCAAGTCTGATTTTCCAGAAATTATCTTTTAAAAATCATGTTATCATTAAAATTAGTGATGTGAACCCTTAACATCAATTGATACTTTCTTGAACATGTTTTTTTAATTTCCCTTAACATTTCTTATATCGCTTTTATATTCTCAATATCTTCAAGCATTCCCTAATCCAACTATCTATTCACAGCTACTTTTAGAAAATTTCATTACTTTTTAATTATTCAGTAATTTTTTTATTTTTATTTTATTTTATTTTATTTTTTTTGCTTATTATAGATAGTTAACTGAACTCAGCATTTTGGGGGGATTTATCATTAGTTTAATTCCCCAGTTATCAATCAAACCACTTTGTCTTGCTATATTTCTCCTGACAAGATTGTAGACAACTTCCCCTTAACTCCCCTAAGTCTCTTAGATGTCACTCTTCTCTTTTGTTTTCTTTCCGACATCTGTACATGTCACATTGGAGACTTACTCTTATTTGTCTGATCTTTTCCCATCTTTTCTTTAAAGCTGTAAGGCAACAGCTTAAGAAGAAAAAACCTAAAGAGCATTTTTTTTTTTTTTGAAGGACAGTGACAGTATTCTATGCATCACTTTGAAGGTACATCGGTGCATTAGAAAATTAAATCCTACAAAGGTCTCATTATGGGATTGCTGCAGAAGGCTGTATAAGGCCCTAGTACTCTCTAGAATTATGTTCAGGTTTACATTAATAACTCTGGAAATATCCCTTTTTCTGAAACAATCTCTTTGCACAGCTGTATCATGTGAGCTCAGATCTTCTTGCTCCTGTATTAACCAAGTGTTCATCCAATTCACGTGTTTCGTATTTACAATTAACTTTCTTAGTCCCACATTTAAGATGATCTGTTTCCTTCTTTTGATCATAAAGGCACTGTTCTGAATAAATAAACTTAATGCACCTCTATAAAAAAGATCAGGGTATTACCAGGGAATAGCAGGGACAGGCTATCACAGAGCAGGGAGCCAGGAGCCAAGCACAGGGCTGTCCATGTTGAAGTATCATAGACAAGAGCTGTAGTCCTGCAGTACCAGAGCAGTGTGACCACAGCTGGACCAAACACAGTGAAGCAGCTCAGGCAAAATATAGAGAATTTAGCTTTTTATGGACTACACTGTGTCTTAATCCAGCAAGGAATAAGGAAGAATGTGCATATACACACACTTAGTAATTATCAATGCTATTTTTATTAGGATATGAGAGTATTCACTCAACTAGGTGAAAATGATTTGTTGATTCTTAAAATGAGAGCTTACTCTTTCTGTCAATAAGAGTTTTAAGACCATAAACAAATACAGGAGAATCCCTTATAAAATTTCGTTGCATGTTTGAGATGAAGAGAAATAGAACAATCAACACAGAAAGAATCTAAACACCAGTAAACTCTCCATCTTCCTTAGTGAGAAGTTAATTACTGTATGTACAAGGTATTTAAATATCCTATAGAAAAAAAAAATCCATATCACCTGCATCCTCACATTTCCATTAAAAAAAAAAAAGCAAAAAAAAAAAATAGCACTGTAAACAGAGCACAGATAGTAATTTCCTCTTGGCCTCAATTTGTTCCCTTCTGCAATCCTGATTGAAGTTAAAATGCAGTGTAGTTTGTAGTCTGCTATCCTTAATGCTCAGCACAAATTATTTAATCTTTTAAGCATTGTTTTATAGACCTGACAATGTATAGGCACTTAATAACAGAACTTTATTTCTTTCCCTCCATATGAAGTTTATTCTCCTCAAATCTACATTTCTTCCACTTCTTTTGCCATAAGCCAGATAACTATTTGAGAGAGAATCCACAAATAACAATCTAGAAGGGTAAAGTTTACACAAGTTTGATACAGTTGTACTTTCTGCTGTTGATACAAAATAATGTTTATGAAGCATGAGATTTATTACATACCAAATTTCCCAGAAAGTTTTTACTTCAATTTCTTCTATCCTTGATAGAAGAGTATCAAGATCTTGCTGCTTGATCTTGCTGCTGCCAACATGAATGGTTTTATATTTTGATTTTTTTTCACTCTGTACATGATCCTTTACAGAACACTGATGCATATTGTTCTGCAGTCTGTTCATTTTTGGGGAGTTTTAAGCGTACAACTTGCAATAGGTTCAAAACTCATTCTTTGAATAAATGTGTTCAGTAGAACTACTACCGGTGCTCAGCTTTGCAGAACACAGAGCAGTATAACTGAGTATACTATCTAAAATATTTCCTGCTAGTCAGCTTCTGACCACAGACTCTATCCCAAAATTATTACTCATACTTTTGACCTTTTAGATTGAGCTAATTGCCACTTGAACAAATCTTTTATAAAATACTCACTACATTGCTGTCTGAGATTTGTTTCAGAAAACCTTTAAAAAAACCTATCAGGTAGTCTAAAAAGACCCATTCTTTATAAAACTATGATGACAATTGATTATCTCATACACAATTCATTATTCAAACAGTTGGTGTTTCTGTGCCTTACAGTGGATTCTAAAACATCTAGTATTGAATTTCTCAGTCCATAGTTAGAAAGAACAAAATCCTTGCTTTTGGAACATCCCCTCCTCCGAGTTTTTTTTCTTTCCAAAAATACATATAGTTGGTTACAGCTTTCTTTAAAAAAAAAAAAAAAAAATTAAATCTTCTCTAAGAAAACTGAGTACTCAAAATGTTTCACGTCTATTAAAGAAAAAAAAGGTAACTTTCACTAGTCAGCAGTCATATTTACTGTGAGAGGATGGGCTGGGAGCCACAGGTGACTACCATCTCAGATGATGCCCTCACCTGCCACGACAAGCGAGCATAGTACTATCTGAACACTGTGGGCAGAACGAGGTGAAGGTAATAGGCTACACTGACAGTCCCTTCAAGTGCAAGCAGTGAGTCAGTCTCAGAGTATATCCCACAAGATCAGTCAGAAAATAGGGACAGAATTGGGTCTGCAAATAATGCTAGAATGTGAGTCCATTCAGGAGATGGGATTAGAGACCAAGCTTGACCCAGACACATCTTCAGTGCAGAGTAGTCAAAGTGTCATGGTACACTCTGACAGTTAATTAAGAGGGTTTTTTTTTCCCCCCCCTAAGTTTCTCTATTTTACTATTCTGGGTTTATGTGCGTTTCAGAATTTAAGATTTTTCTGCAATGTAACATAATTAGATCTTTGACTTATGATACAAGTCTTCAAAATACATACATAAAAAAGGAATCAAAAAAGTAAACAACTACATGTTGTATATTTCAACCTCATTTCATACAAAGCTATTATTTATATCACTTCTAAAATGTTCCTTGCTACTGAAATTCTCAGCTGCATAATACTATACTAGTGCTATTGAAATTAGGGAGAGTACTATGTATGCAAAGGCATATGCAAAGGCACGCTTTCTCTCTACTTTAGAAATGGAGAAAATTTTAATTATAATATTTCAAGAATGAAGCAGGGATTGATTGTGAGATGGAAAAATTGAATTATTTTCAACTAATGTTGTATTCTTTAAGGTCTCACTGAATTGATCCACAATCTACCATGGATTCTGAAAAGGAAGAGGCAACACATTTGACGTAGTCCCACCACCACCGAACTTCTGTGAATGACTGGAAATTTTCCTCTTGCTGCCTAATACCTACTCTCACAGTCAAATTGTTTCAATAGCTTGTCTCACAAATTTAAATGAATAAGCACTTTCTGTCATTGTTTTGTTTAGCCAAACTGCACAAACATGTAACCTTCTCCAGTTTCCTGAGCCTTACCTAAACAAAGGAAAAAAGAAAGACAAATGAAAGAAATGGAGGAAAAAGAAAGGCATTATGTAGTCAGGAAATGATGAATCACAGTGAGAGTTAGTTAAAGCTTAGACAGAAATAACTATTTTGTATGTTAGCATTTAGTCAAATCTGGTCCTTTTTTTCCTACCTCTCATTATTTGTTTTAATCTGGCTGAAGCCTGTTTTATTCCAGACTGTGCTTTCCTTTCCTGATCTGGGAATTCTCAATTACATGGAGGTGTGCTGCTATATTTATAATTTGCTAATCTAAGTGCCATTAAAATTCAGATGTTCTTGCAACTTCTGCATACTGGAAATCTCACTGCTAGAGATTTCCTTTCTTTCTCTCTTCAAAGAAATTCCAAAATTTCTGTTACAAATCTTTATATAAAACACTGACACATAACATTTTAGAACTGTAGTGTCCTAGCTATCACAAAAATGAACTTTGTATGATTTTAACAGTTGCTTAAAGCCTTATGTAGAAAGAAGGATGATCCCAGAAATTTTGTGCTTTCCAATTCATTGCCTGTTATGTCATTACTGAATTACTGTCAATATTAAAATATTTTGCATTTTAATGGCTGTAGAGCTGCTATAAGTTCATGCTTATTACAGGCAGTTCCAGGCAATATCATTAAAAGATAAAATTCAATTAGAAAATGCTATAAATTCTTAATGTGATCGTAAGAATATACCATCAAAACAGGTTAGTAGTGCCAATCAGATTGTATGGAATAACATATAAGTTAAACTAAAATGCTATTACTCAAGCTAGAAAGTTATGTTAGCACACAGAAGTTACGAAAACAAGTAACCGAACAGACACTACAATGAACTATGTTATGAGTCTGGAAGTGTACTGAGAGTAACTGTAGTACATATAAATTCCACAACCTTACTTGATATCTCCTGCCATACATATAGTATTGAAGGTCACTAAAAAGGGACAGGAAAAACAATCTTTCCAAAGAAACAGAAACACTGATTTCATTTCTGTGGGCTACTGGGCTAATGGCATTAGTAATGCAAAAGCCAGCGCTGAGGTAAGTACATCTTTCAAGGAACTGTGAAAAATACATACATATCTTCTATATGGGCACATACCCTCTATGTGAGCACAGGGATTGTGCAGACATGGTAGTTAAGTGACTGAGCAGTGAGGGAAGCAGGGCCTCAAATTCAAACCAGAGATGATGGTAGAAGGTTCTGAGAAAAGGTTAGACATCACAATGTGACATCTTTAGTGCTATTGTTTAGTTTAGTGCTGTTGTGGCAATTGGTCAGTGGTTGGACTAGATGATCCAGGTGGTATTTCCATTCTTAGTGATTCTAAGATTCATCACATACTTGGTTCCTACACAGACTTTAACAATATTCTTATCACTCATTCTCTACATCGTTAGCCCTGTAAAATAAAGAAGCCACCATACAAGGATGCTGAGAATATTTGTTTAGTATAATTTCAAAAACAAAATATTTTGATAAATTAAACTAAATTAGGCTTCTGTATTGACATTTGTTAACAACATGAATACTTCTCTACAGCAGTTCTGCTGCTCAAATGGCTTCCTCTGCAGAAAATAAGAAAACTGTCAACCTCTTATTATATTATCTGTCAGCATATGTTGTCTAAGATTCTTGATCCTTAAAGATTGCAAGCTGAATGGCAAAACACTTGCAATTCAGGTAGGCAGTGCATTACAGAAGACACTGAGGTAAAATAATGAACAGAGGCATTAAATACTGTAGTGCTGTAATTCAGCTTGGTTAGGACTCATTTTATTTTCTGAACTAAAGAAGTCTATTACTGTATACAAATTGCTGTCAATAGCCCTTCTGTGTAAATATAATACATTAGCATTGTCTGGAACAGAGTTTATTATAAGCAATCTCTTTGAAAATACTGATTTCAAAGCATCTATTACGCTCTTGTTAAGTTTTGACTATATCACTGCTCATAATCTTCCCTAGTAACTAATAATGTGGGCTATTTCCTTTACCATTTTTCTTCTTATAGAAATTCAGTCAAAGCGTATTCACCAAGGATACCAGAAATACAGCATACTGTAGTTCCTATGTATTTACCATAAATTGAGAACCAAAGAAAATAATTCTAAATTCTGTAAGAATTGCAACAAAGATTACACAAAATATGATTTGTGCACAGGAGCATAAAGCAAATGAATTTACTCCCATCTTACTTAATAGTAATTAGAAGCTTTTTATCTATCATTTTCAAGCACTCAGAAGCAAAGGGAACTGGATATGTATTTCCCTTTTTCACAACTTTTCTTTATTCCAAACCCCCAGTTAAGTAAAAGGCTAGTAGCTCAAACAATAAATTTAGTTCTCACACCTATTTACACTATTTTATTTGCTCCAGAATTTATATTTATTTGTACTACTTATATTGATAATTCACCCCACACCAACGGCAAAAAAGCAGAGCCTTTTTTTATCCTTATCAAAAAGGATATTCTATCAAAGTAATGTGAGCACAAGTACAGAACTACATGACATATGCAATCTTAGTATTTTTCATAGAGCTTAGGCTTTTGAACAGTTCCCTGTTATTTTCAATCGTGCTAGATTACACCCAAGATATACATCAGATCTTAGTGTTGCTGAATGAAGTATGTTTTTCAGTATCTGAATAAACTCACTTCACAACCATCACTAAGTCAACACATTTGCCCAGTGAAGAAAAAGCTTCAGTAGAGATATTTATTTTCCTCACATTAAATACACACTCCTCACATAATATACAATAAACATTTTGGTATGTGACATCAATAAAATTAGAAATTAAATTTCACATTAGCTTAATTTCAGCTACCATGCAGTATTACTAGATACAGCCATATAATGATAGTTTAAAGAAAAAAAAAAAAAACCAACAAAAACATAACATTGTCTTCAGTCAAGCAGTGTTGAACTCTCACTTAGAAAATGAGAAAGACTGGAGTGCAAAAAAGTTGTTTTAAATTTGAAATATACATTTTAGCTCCCTTGGTGCTTTAACATATGCCTTAGTATACATTTATATGTGTATATATGTATACATACACACTCGTACGTGTGCAAGTAAAGACATGGCTTATATGGTAATACAGATAACTGGTACAATGGAGCCTGTGTCTGATGCAAATATACTAATATAAGAATCACTTCAGCAAGCACCTAATTTTTCCAGCATTCTTACTTGTAATTTCAGTGCTGTAACATTTTTAAATTTATTTCTTGTTTTGCATTCATTTGTACTGACTGGTACCTGAAACCTGCTATTTGCCAGAGGCAGCTAAGGCACCGTATAAACTGAAACTAATCCCACACTGTTTAGAGAAAGCACAGTTCTTGTCTAAAGTGGTATGGTTCTCATGGTAACAGGAATCAATACTGTTAGTCATGTCCCATTGCTACATATCAAGTTAGGCCTTTGAGGTATAATAACATACGCTCACACTGAAAATTAATATCCTGGAAGATGTTATTTTAATTGAATAACTAAAATTGCAGACTTAGTAAGAAAAGTCTATCTCTATTCATCTTATGCTGCTTCTCTCCCGAACAATCTCAAAATTTTTGCAATTACAGGACTATTTTAAAAATGGAGTTACTATAGAAAAGAATGCAAACAGTTTTCTTGGCACATCCTGCAGTATGTAATAGAGGAAAATTATATGCTGCTTTTCAGATAGAATGCATAGGGAACTCAAAAACTTTGCTCAAAATACTTTTTAAGAACAAAGTACATCAATAAATTAACATCTAGAAAAAGGACTAAAACCTAACAGTGTCATAAGACAGTGATTCAGTTCTACTTTAAAAATCCAACCCAGGAAAAACCAAACTATTACTGAAAAGATATTTCCCTGGAAGTTAAGCTATTAAAAGTATTATTTAATTTGCATATTGCATACCATGCCTTAAATTTCTTACTCTGCCCATGTACTTCATTTTATTTTAGTTATCCATTTTATTTATCTGTTAAATTTGTCTGTTCATTATCCCAAATGAGCAAAGAATCGCTATTATGATGTTGCATCCTTTATTCAAACATTGTCTTCTCTGCTTCCTCCAGGTCTTCGACTTCCTTACTAGTCTTAGAACTCTCCTACTTAAAGTCCCATTTGAAATCCTATTCTTCTGTCATGAATCCAATTGCACACTCCCTCCACTTGAGACATATTATTCACCTTCTCAGAGTATCAGAGACTTTAAGGTGAAAGCAATCACTTTACACCTGGGAAACAGGCATGAGAAAGCTAAAGGAATGATTAACTCCATCAGTATTGTCAGGTACAGAAAAGCTTTCTACAGATCCACAATACACTCAAAGTACTTCCATATATCATTCTCACCCTACATACCACATCTCCTTTCTCTGCATTTTCATATGACAAGGCCACATTATTAAGGTAAGCTGTTTTTAGGAATTCTTTTTATTTTCTACTCAAATTGCTCAGAGCTCCAGTCCAGCTCTCAGCATGAGATTGCTTTGCTTATAGAAAACAAGGCAGACTCATAAGGCAGACTCTAAGACAGTTTGAGGTATGCTGCAATGAGAGCCATGACTCTTTTGAGCCTTACAGAAACTCTTCAAGAGCCTGACATTTTTTAAATGACTTTTAAGAAACACCCAAATGGTAAAGCTACCTAGCAATTTGACAGCTATGCATTCTAATAGTATGATTCTGTAGCACAACTGTCTTAATTAGTGGTGAAAGACCACAGTGAGCAAAAGGAATAAGATCTGGGAAGGTACTACCTATTAAAGTGGCTCCTAGAGCAACTGAATCACTTTCAGATTCTTCCTGGGGGAAGGAAACTCTGCTGCTACTAGAATTTAACACTGGAATTCTAAAAGAAAAAAAAAAGGGAGAAAGTTCCATAGCCTTACAACAACCCATTTTACAGCAGAAAGGAGTATTCTCTTCAGTGATCACAACAAAAAAATATATTTATTTTTCTTTTTCTTTAATATATACTTTTTAATGGTGTATTATTAGTATGGACAAATAGAGGAGAGCTGCAACAGGTGTTGATGCAGACCAGTACTTAAAAAATAATAAAAAAAAAATTAAAAATGTGTTCACAGAAAGTACAGTGTATGGCTTAGAAATAAAAGAACAGCAGCTGTAAATAATCGGCTTATCAAGAAAATTTGGAGTAGCATCTTGTAACCTAAATTCCTGTATTCTACTTGCAAAGGGTTGAGACAAAGATAGAACTTCTGTGCAGGACACAGAATCCTCATTTGAACAGCTAGGCAGTTAGAAATGTGAAGCACATCACAGAGAGCACCTGCTTTGATATGTAGAGACAGCCCTTATGTCAGGAGAGCTCCATGGCATCATTTGTTTGACAGTTTCCTAATCTGACACATCTTCTCATGTCTTTTCCCTGAAGAGTTCCTTTGAGCTAGCAGATAGACACTGCAACAATGTAAACCACCAGATAAGTTTAAGCTTTTCCAGTGTTTGCAGAAATACATGTTCTGCGTTCTGTAGTCTATGTTTGCCCCCACCCCTCCTTATTTTTTTTTTCATTTGAGCATGCAATGCAGTGGTAGTGGTATCACGTGAGCTAATCAACCTAGAGTATTCCAGCTGAATTTTAGAAGAATTTTCATCAGAACATTCAGATACACATTTTCACTATTGCCTTGTTTTTCCCAAACAGTTTCCTTTTCATTTTTTACTCTTTCCTGTAACTTCCAAGTCAAAACTACTTTTTATCTTTATAAATACAGATGTGTAATACCCAAAGACCCAATCTGTACGAACCACTGATGACTAAACACATTCCTGGTTTCCCCTCAACACAGAACTTCTGGTTTCAGGGCCTTCAAGGTAATCCATCCATTTGGATATGATCATTAAAAGATGTTATTCAGAGAAGTATTTAAAACCCATTAGGAAGTGGTCACAATAAGAACAGTAAGAATAGAAAGCAGACTCTCCTTTTGGCCAATCTTCAATTTTTTACTGGAAAACTAAACGTAGAAAAAGAGCACTCGGCAAAGTCCAAATAATAATCTTCTTTGAAATAGAAGATGCAAGCAGTTCAGTCAGGACATTTTGAAATACTTTAGTCTAATACCTAATTTTATGCAATAAGCAAGTTACTTCATAATGTGACTGATATCTCTTTGAATCTTCCTTCCTCAGAACATCCTTGTTCCTGGGTCCTGCTAGCCAGCAGTAGACTGTAATGCATCACTTGAAGTGCGTTTTTTTCTAAGTCCTTAGCTCCTAGTTTGTGGACTACAAAATATGATTTTTTAAGTGTCCATTACAGAGCAATTAAATTTGCACTTTAAAAAACAAACAAACAAACAAACAACTCTGTAACTTTTTTAATTTATAAAAACATTTAGAAAAATTTATAGGAAATTTTGGCCACAGAGTCCATACTCCATGGAAGACATGCTGCTTCCAGTGCAAGGATGGGTGTGGGGTCGAGAAAACAGATGTTTACTTACCACAGTTTCAGGTCAGTGAGAAAGCATAGATAAAAGAGTCTCCAAATGTTACGCTACATCTTTCACCTGTATCTTCCACCTTATCTTCCATCTGTCGATAAGTGCACAAGTGCACTTATCAGCAGCACAGTTGGAATTTCTCCATGCGAGTAAATCGATTTCTTTCTTCAGCTATTGTAAGACAAAACCAAAAACCAGGAAACATATGGGTTTGATTTTCTTTTTTTTGTTGTTTTTGGGGTTTTTTGTTTGTTTGTTTGTTTACCTAAGGCATTTAATAGTTTAGGATGTCATGGTTGCTACTGGCACTGTTTTCAACCAAAGTTGAAACACTGAGTTGTAAACAACAGAGTAAGAAGTAACTTCAGACCACTTAAACATATTTAGTTTCTACAGGAGTACAAATAATTTCTTTAGTTCATCCTGTTTCCATTCTGTTAAGTTTAATTCAGCATAGAATAAACGATTCAAGGAGAGTCCAAAAGTCATATTCCTATTCAGACTGTGCTACGCTGCATTGTCATGCTACACTACATACAGACATGCATCTTGCATCTAAACACATGATACTCATCATTTTTTATTATGAGTTGTGGATTTTGTTAATGTATGAAGGGATTTGGCTTCAATAGCAAATACTTAAAATCACCTTTTTGACTCTCCCAAGCTTCAACTCCAGATTGTCTTTGGATTTCCTGATTCCATTCATGTATACTAACATAGTGTCTATCATCCTCCTCAATAACCTGACTCCTTTTAAGAACTGAGCTCCTTATTTATCCATGTAAATAGTCTCCTGCTCTTTGTTTTTATTTCTGCACATAGGCATAGATTATTCTCGGATTTGGAGTGGATGATCCTCAAAAATCCAGTTTTTCTTGGATCACTTTTTTCTGGGATTGTATTCGATAATATTCTTTCAAGCAAATTCCTGAACTTGTCAGTGTTTACAGCCTTTAGGTCCAGAGTTGGAATCCTTCAATTGGCTAGTTTTATTTCTCTCAGGATCATGAACTTCACCATCTTGCCAACACTGGAGACAGTCAAGTCTACCCTTGCAGACTAGGTCTTCATTATCTTAAAGCTTCAGGTCTAAGAGACCTTCCTATCACCTTCTGATCACTCATGTCAGGTAGTCCCTTACGAGGAGCAAAGACTTCAAACACATGATTTCTACATGTTGTATGAAGGACTTATTCCTACCTTCATGGATGTTACTCTGGCTTTTAATAGTGACCCATCAGTTCTGTCCTGGCACAGCATCAGTTTCCAGACACAGCAGTATGCATTCCAGATGCTCTCTCACGCAAAGGTTAACCAAAACACACCTTATAAAAAGTTGTGAACATACATATACTGTTCTGTGACACAAATGTCTCCATTGCTCAGCAAAAGAAATTAATTTTTTAAATTCACCCATTTTAATAGGTAAAAGTTCATAACATTGTCTATTACATGATATTTTTGTGTTCAGCAAGTTTTCATCATGGACCATTCCTGAAATGGAATATCAACAAAAATGTCTTCCACTGAACATTGGTAGACAGCTAGACAATATAACTAGCAAGTCAAAAGCCCACTATTCTAGCAAACACTTAACACAATCTACTTAAAAAATTGTTCCAATGTCTTCAACAGTGCTGCACGAATGATACAGTACTGAGAATATTTCTAATATCTCTAGCAGGTAGAACAACTTATTTTTCTGCACCTCACAACTCTATTTAAGCATACTTGTGCCAGTTTTGACAAGCAGAGTAGGAAACAGATTTGCAAGACAATACACAAAATTAGGGAACTGCAGAGTTATTTCAGTATCCCTAATCACAATGCAAAGCTGGAAGCGCAAGTACTGCAGATGCTTTATTTTTTCTAGAACTATCATTTGAAAAAAGCCTTATAGCAAAAGTCAACTGGATAATTGCAAGTACCTTCAACAGCATTGTGCAGTAAAAACTCATGTATATTTCATATGAAAATCTACTTAATTATACTATTATTCTCCTTAAATCTATACAAGAAGATGAGATTTAAATTTCAAATTAAGACTGACTGATCTAAAGGATGAATTATGTTGAAACTGATTTACTATGTGGGAGTTTGGTGAGGTCTAATGAGCAGACTATGGACTGAAAGCAGATAAAATAGGAAAAGACTGCTCAGTTGTACTATCTTCACAGCCAGACATCCTTGTATTGCACCTGATCGTAACAGCACTATCATAAGCTTCTGTGGTTAGCTATTGATTCAGGTGGGTCTGTGCACATCCTAAGACACAGCACATTTTCTATGGCTGCTGAAACTCGATAGCTGCAAGATTCCTTTCTGTACAACAGTGTCATTGCACAAGTTTGTCTTGCTGTATTGGAGCTATATCAGAGCAAGTCTACTGAGCATTTGGAAGTTCTCTTTGCTAACTACTCCTTTGCTACAAATTTGGGAAAGCAGTTAAGTATACAACAGCAGCAGAAATTCAAAATCAAAGTGATTGAATAGAAAAAAGAAACATGGTACAGTACAGTTTAAGAGAGGCTTAGAGATCAGTGAGCTACAGCTGTCTCAAAAGTATAGGCACTCAGCCAGGGACAGTACCAGAATCAGAGTTCTGTACAACAAAAAAAAAAAAATTGTGAAGAAGCTCTTATATTTCACAGAGCTCTTATATTTCAGGCAGGTAGGACAGTCTAAAGAGAAATGCTCGAATAGTACAGTAGAAGAATGTTGCTTCTAAGAATACAAATACAATCTTAAAAAGAAAGATCAAAAAGAAATGAATTTTCTCCATGATAGCTTTTGGATACCATATTTTAGACATGGCTAGACTTGGCTAGAGTATTCAGTGAATGAAGATTAAACACTTCAGTCACAGAAAGAGTATCTTCAACGAAAATAAAAGCATAAACCCTTCTGGTAAATAACAGTGAGGATGTTCGATATAAAAGCATTCTGTAATAATGCTCTGCCTCTCTTTGGATTTTTTTTATTTCATCTGACAATTATTTCCAAGAGGTCAGTTTTTCTACTACCAAAAAGATATTCTGGTCTTTACATTTGTATGTATTTGTGCCCGAATTGAGTGATACTATGCTGCATTAATTTACTCTTTTGTTACTTTTTTTTAATAACAAAAATGATGAGCATGGACAGGTGAGCCTACATAAAGTTATATCTATTTCCCTGAGTCAGATTCTTAACTTTAAAAAAACAATAAAATAAAAAATAAAGGACAACAAAACATAACATTAACATTGCATGAGCCCTTTCATGAGCTTTTAAAAACATGGTGCTTTTGCCTTATTTAAACTGAAGAACTTTAAATTTGCATTGCTAAAACAAACAAACAAAAAAAAAAAACTCACTATGCTATTGTCTCAATTTAGTCCTCTTTCGGTTCCTTAAAAATTCAAGAAGGTAACAGAAATGACCTAAAGTGATCAAAATACAGAATTTTTAATTTTGAATACATAACAAGATACCAGTCACTGTCTACTGTATAGCGTATTCTCTAGCTACAGTTCTCTGTTCAATTGATCTCAGCTATAGATTTACCAAGTTTCTTTGTTCTGGTTTCAGCTGAGGCAGTGTCAATAGCCCACCAATATTTGGTTGTTGCTGAGAGATGGAGCATGCTCAGCACTGGATCAGGATGCTCAGTGGAGAAGAGCTACCACCATCATGGTACTGCAGCAGTGGTTGGAACCAGGACAGCACCTGAATGAAATCAAGGATCATTCCATACAACCTGACATCATGCAGAAGGCTGTAATGTTATGGGCAGTTGGCCAGGGATTACTACTGCTCAAAGGTTACAGTGTTCCAGATGTTGTGTTGGCAGCGAAGCATTGGTCAGTGGACAATTTCATTGTTAGCTGGATTTTGGTTGACAGGTGACAAGTAATTGCATTGCAAAATACATACATACATGTGTATATATATATATATATATATATATATATATACATATACACATACAGTTATCACTGCATTCTTGATTCCATTTTCCTTTCTGTCTTAGTAAACAATTAGAGTAAATAGTCTTTATCTCAACCCATGTGTTCTGTTCTGTTCGCAGTTCTTTCCTTCATTCCATGTAGGGGCACTGAGCGAATGGCTGTGTGGTGTTGAGCAGCTACTGAGCTACACCACAGCATTCTTTTTTGCAGTAAGAAAGGCCTTAATACTCTGTTTCTCAAATCAGCTAGAACAAGCGCTAACGGCCTTTCATTTCATTTAGATGCTTATTGTTGCCCTTTAGGACCCCCGCTGATACGGGACAAGAATAATCATAATTTAAAAAGTTGTAACCCTGTATGCCTTACCTTATTTCTGAAATAGTTAGGTAACATGGTTCAGCTGGTACTTCTTAATTTAGCAGGTTCCAGAAACTCAGCATGTGCTCGAACCCTCTAAGACTATAAAAGTTAATCCATATTTAGGTGCTTCTTCCTGCTTTCAAGAAGAGGACATGGAAATGTCTCAACTCCTGCTTAAAATCAATTACATAAAATAGCTGTTTGGAGCAATAATATTAATTTTTAAAGTACCAGCTTTAGAGAAGTTACAGAACTTACAGAAAAGATTAGTTTACCATTTTTGCAATTGAAATTTAAAATCTGAAGTGGCTTTCCTTTTCTTTTTGTTGTTTCAAATCTCTTTTGAAGAAGCTTTATTTAAGAATCTCAGCTTAGGGATGCACCATGCTATGCTGAAGAGATAGTTTGTCCAACATTCGTTGCTGTCAGATTATGCACACTGCAGAATATTCACATTACTCCCAAGGATAAAGATAAAACTACTTATAAATTCCTCTTCCAAAATGATAGTGTTTCTATTTGTCTCCTGAATAGCTGAAGTTAACCCTGGTCTCTAGACACAACTGAAACAGAGCTAGTTTGTTATGTTATATATATATCATTTTCAAAATAATTATCTTAAGTTAAATTCAATGTAAATGTGTACAACAAAAACACAAGGTGAATTACAGTACAAACCAAGTGCCAGAACAAATCAATGTCATTTGAAATAATTTTTATTTTTTTCTTCCCTAATGTTGTGCACCATGCACACCATGGACAGTTAATGCAGAAGTCTCCTGATAGAATCACAGACTAAAAGGTGAAAAAGTATCTTGGGCTGTCTTTTAACTGGAGCATAACATTTGAAACAAGAAACTGAAATCCATGTGAAAGCAGGCTCCTTAAGATATGGAACAAAATAAAACGTCATTTCTGAATACAAAGCATCCCTTCATCCCTTATTTGAGAAAATAATAAAAGGGTTTTGGTTAATTTCAGTAAATTCCACTTAGGACTGGAGAGTAAGTATACGGATTCAACCATACTTTGCTTAGAAATAACAGTAACTATGCAATATACACAATATAAGGTGTTATGCTAGTGTTATCTTCTTATTTACTATATCTATTTTACTACCTTTCAGTACAGCTGTGTATTTTAATACACTTCAATACTTGTAACTCAGAAACAGTGGTGAGATTTCTTTGAAATACACTCAAGCCATGCTCATTGTAAAGTTGTGAACATTGTAAAATAAGTACCAAAATATAATATTTATTGCCTGAAAGCATATTAATAGCCAATCTTTCAGACCATTCTATAAAAATTAAAACAGTACTGCTGAGAAGTTTCTATCTCCAGCCATTATAATGATGGCTAACCTTGACCACAGGAACTGCTATTTGCAACCATGTATCTACAAATCAAATGAAAGATACAGATGAACTCACTGTATTTTTTAGAACACCATGAGTAGAGGATCTTTTCTGGACCTTCCCTGCAGCCTAAAGGGTGATGTAGACAAATGTCCCAGTTTTTTTAATCCTCATATTCCTTTGCTGTTTTCTAGGCTTTTGTTTACTTATTTATAAGGCACCTGAAATTTGTGCAGTGCATCACGGCAAGAGAACAAGGGACTCATACTGTATTCAGATACACTTGGAAAAAAATATGTGAAATATACAAGCTTGCATGTGATCAAAATACTGCAAT
>NW_024884253.1:72161311-72192625 GCF_019232065.1 Centrocercus urophasianus | reverse complement strand
ACATAAACTTTGAAAAAAATTTTTTAAAAAAAAAATCTTCCTTTTTTAAAAAAAAATTAAAAAATATACTAAGTTTTTTTTTTTTTTTTTTTTTTTTTTTTTTTTTTTTTAATAAGCACAATTTTGAGGACCTAGAATTAATTTACGTTGTCAAAATGTACCATCCACTTTGTATCTCTAAAGTGTTCATTTGGTAAATTAGTTACTGACTTTCAAATGAAAATATACAACACAAAAGCTGTAGTAGGGAACTAAAAGTAGATTCATATTCCTTAGTCTACAATACATTTAAGACAAATATACAGGCTGCTCTGAAAGTAATGTCATTAATTTATTTCCACAGAAACCACAATAGATACAAGAGTACAATAACACTATGTGGTAAAGCAAATTCTTAACTACAAAACACTGTTTTTCAGCATAGCTGCCATCATTAGCTATGCACTTTTGCCAGTAGCGAACAGGGCCATGCTTGCTGTGCTCATATATATCTGCATTAGAGGAAGGTAACTTTGAGGCTACACCTAGAGTATGTTGATCAGTTTTGGAACCCTCACTATAAGATAAATATCAAGGTGCTGGATGGAACACATCCAGAAAAGGGCAATGAAGCTAGTGAAGGGTCTAGAGCACAAGTCTTGTGAGGAGTGAGTGAGAGAACTGGGATTGTTTAGTCTGGAGAAAAGGAGGCTCAGGGGAGACCCTATAGCTCTCTATAGCTGCTTGAAAAGAGGCTGTGGAAAGGTGGGGGTCAGCCTTTTCTCCATAGCAACAATGATAAGACTAGAGGAAATGATCTCAAGCTGCACCAGGGGAGATATCAGGTTACACATTAGGAAAAATTTCTTCTGTGAAAGAGTGGTAAGGTACTGGAATGGGATGCCTACAGAGGTGATGGAGTTATCATCCCTGGAGGTATTCAAGAAAAGAGTAGATGCGTCAATAAGGCACACAGTTTTGTGCGCCTTGTTGTGGTGGCTCGATGGCTGGACTAGACCATCTTTTCCACCTTAAGGATTCTATGATTTTAGGAGATCAGCTGTCACCACTGCTGAAACGCACCACCACCCCACTCAACTGAGCTCACACCCACTGTTTTGACTCCATAAACGCTGAGTACACACTGACGTATGTCCATGGGTTAAATTTATTCCCCATGGTGGAATTCAATTCCACACCTCTGGTTCATCTGCATTTCTATGTCAGACGCTGTTGTGTCAGACTGCCTGTCTGCTGCCATCTGTCTCACAGCAACAAAATGCAATGGAGTATTTGTTGGAAGATTCAATCTCTACTGCTATGCCACCAACATCTGCCTCTGAAATTGTAGGCAAACATAATAAAATAAGAGTTTTGCGTTCAGAGAAGCCCTCATATATTTTTCCAGAGTGGTTTCCTAAATAGATTTTAGTTATATACATGAGGCTAAAAAATTTAAGTGACAGCTGAAATTTGAAGGACTTGTTTGTGGCTGCCATTTTTGATTAATCTCATCAGAAGGTACATATCCCCATGAGCCTTCTTAAATAACTATTTTCTTAAGCTGTAGAGAAGTATTTGAACATCAATAGTACAGCTCAAGTCTGTCATTCCAGCTGAGAACAAAGCTCTTTCAAGCTTCAGAACTGCCACAGGGACACACTTCTTTTGAGGAGAAAATCCAAAGTGGCACTCAGAATTTTATGGCTTCTGTGGAACAGTGATGATTGCTGTGTTGTTTTTTTTTGTTTTCTTTTGTTTGTTTGTTTGTTTTCCTTGCCTCTTCCAGTAGAACTGATGTAACTTTAAAGAAAAAGTTAATTTCTAAGCCTCCTCGGAAACAAAATCATGGTCTTTTTCCTCCTACCCCTACCTCTCCATCCAGTTTCAAGTTAACACCCATAGGCTTTTTTTGGTTTTGAAGAGACATTTGTTGTAACTAAAACAAACAAACAAACAAAAAAAAAAAAAAAAAAAAAAGAAAAGAAAAGAAAGAAAGAAACAAAAAACCATAATCAAGTATGGTTGATGCCCTTGGAAGGACTACAAATGCTTCTTTTTATATTAAGGCAAAAAAATTTTGTTGTCTTTTTAAAGGAGAAGCGCAGTATATGAAATAAGAATTAGAAAAACCACAGAAATAAACACAAAGGTTACACTTCCACTCAGAAAACTAGCCTAGAGACATTGCGACAGAACATTGAAACATTGCATTTAGAATACATACATTCCTTAGCTAGGCTAGGCTTAAGTTGGAAAATAATGTCAGAAAGTTGTGGGGTTTTGTTGTTGTTGTTTTTTCATACAAGATACAAACACTTATCTTGCATGGAAAACATTCTATTATACAAAATGACTGGTTTAATGTAAGCCCCAGTTGTTCAATAGCATTTTTTATTGTCATTTTTTTGTATTTGAGGAAAGAAGAATGATGTTTTGTTAATTGTTTTTCAAGGGATAGGAAGTTATTAAAGAAAATTCTACACAGCAACAATACTTCCCAGACTACTAACTTTGTTATGACGTAACTCTACATGCACATCACAAGTCTCAGTTCCCAAACCTGGGAACTGTTCCAAATTCAGCAGATCTTTCCTGCTTTACTTTAGTTATAACTTATCTCTCTTCACTTCCTTCTCCTCTTATTCTTATGAAGAGAGACTGTTACCCTCAACTGAAATGACTGAGAAAGCATTATTTTAGCAGATGTCAACTTTACAGTAATAAGAAATTTCAATTGCAGCTGATTAACAGCCATAGAAGATGTACAATAGGCATGCTTGGTTTTAATATATATTAAACCTAAGATGCGGAGGGATCTTGTTATTAAGGACCCTTTTCTACTGATATTTGAAGCTTACTAGAACTTGTGAAAGAAGTCCTTTTTGAAGGCTATACTCTATACTCACTAATAATCTCATAATTCAAAATATATTCTCCAACTCTAGAGAGATAGTTGTATGCTCTACTTCTCTCCATCACTTCTGACACATACAGACAACCTAGAGAAACTTATTGAAAGTGACATGTGCTTGCTGAATGTTCATTAAGTGTCACAACTCTCTCTGCTTTGTTTTCTTCTGAGGACTAGGGCCCCAGGCATTAATCAATTGCATTTCCTATTTTCAGCACATTACAATTGATTTTCTCTCAACACCTTTCTTCCAAGTAGCTTTATATCACTCTTGCTGCTTTAGGCTCTGCCTCTGTGCAAGCTAGTATCAGCCTGCTGACTTCAGCTGCTGGCTGCTGTGATCATAAACTCATCTGAGTTGGAAGGAACCTTTATAAGTTGTCTGTTCCAGCTTCCCTGCAATGAACATAGACATCTACAGCTAGATCAGGTTGCTCAGAGACCCATCCAGCCTGACAAGGAATGAGGCATCCACCACCTCTCTGGGTCTTTTATTCCAGTGCCTCACCACTCTTATTATTAAAAACAAAGCAAAAAATCCCTTCTTCTTTATGCCCAATCTAAATCACCTCTCTTAGTTTGAAACAATTTCCCTTGTCCTATCACAACAGACCCTGCTAAAGAGTCTGTTGCCTTCTTTCTTACAATTCCCCTTAGATAATGAAAGACCACAGTATCAAGTTTACTCGGAGCCCTCTTTTCCTCAAGCTGAACAACTCCAGTTCTCTCCGCCTGTCCTCACAGGGTAGGGATCATTTTCATGGTTCTCCTCTGGACATGCTAAAACAGACCAATCAAGTAGGTGGACAGCACTTCAAGCTGAAATACATTGCATTTTACTTGAAATTTATTCACAGAAAAACCTGCCCTTACACTTTACAATTATTGATCACCTTCTTCTACATGCATAAGTCAGTGTTCTTCAGCTACCCTTTTCTCTTACTCTTCATGTGATGGAGAGGATGGGATGCAACAGATTTCATAGCTGGCAATAGCACAGCTGAGAGCCTCTGAGTAAGGAATAGGAAAAGGCAAATAAAACAGATACCATTGTGAGAGTTTAATATAGGCTATCCAGCCAGAACTGTGACACTGAGAAATCATTCCTTAAGGAACTAAGAGATACCTCTAGATCAGCCATCTTGTCTTTATGGGTGACTTCAACTCACCAGACATTAACTAGTAAAACAACACAGCTGATACAAACAGGTCCAGGAAACTGCTAAAACACTTTGATAACTTCTCAGTTTTACTAAGGAACCTGATTAGAAAAGCTGCCCTCCTAAATTTGTTGCTTGTAAACTGAGAAGGTTTCATGGGTGAAATAGTAATTGGTGGTCAACCTGAACATACAGATCACAGAATGTGTGAGTTTAAAATCTTTGGTGACAGAAGGAAAACTACCACCAGAATTTCAAAACTGTATGGAGGATAGGACAGACAGCCTGCTCATGGAACTAGTTAGGGAAATTACTTTTAAAGGCATTGGTGTCCACACCAGTGCTGGTCACTTTTTAAGTACCATCTCTTAAAGTCAGAATGGACAGGTGATTCCAAACTGTTGAAATCAAACAGATGGGCCTGAAGGACAGCTGAACTGAACAGGAATCTTCTGCTAAAGTTTAGGTGGGAAAAGAAAGTGTATGGCCACCGAAAAAGAGGTAAGGCAATATGGGAGGACTACAGAAATAATTTCTTTGCCAATTATGGATTCTGGAGAGCAGTGCTGCAGAAATAGATCTGGCAGTTCTGGTAGATTTAAGTAGAATACAAGTTAGCAGAATATTCTTGCAGCTAAGAAAGCCAAACACACTCTGGATGCAACAGGCCCAGTTCTGCCAATTGGGCAAAGGTTGTCCCACTGTGCACTGCACTGGTGCAGCCTCACCTCAAACACTAAGGCATTGAAAAGTAATTCAAGCAACCATCAGTTTGCAAAAGAATGACGCCTATAAGAAAGCATTTCAGTGTTGCAGATGCATACGTTTTAATGCAGCTTGGGTGATACAGTGGTTT
The DNA here is from genome assembly GCF_019232065.1 of Centrocercus urophasianus. Classification (NCBI taxonomy): domain Eukaryota; kingdom Metazoa; phylum Chordata; class Aves; order Galliformes; family Phasianidae; genus Centrocercus; species Centrocercus urophasianus. Next base: position 72,187,716 of record NW_024884253.1, on the reverse strand, counting down.
ACTGGACAAATCACTGGGACCCAGTTTTCTCCTCAGCTTGAAGTGCTCATGGATTTCTGCAAATCAATTCATCTGCATATGTTTCAGCATATTCTATGAAATAGGTTTTGTTATACTGGCTCCTTGATTAAGTAAGAACAAAAACATTTGAAATGTCAGATGTAGAAAATCTCTTCAAGTAGTAGTCTTAAATGCATCTTGCTTCCATTATTTTGGCCAGTTACCTTCTGGTCTCTCTTCCAGTAACTAAAATATTCTGCAGCAAGGAGCTGCACAGTATAATCATGTATGCTATAAAGACACATGTTTATTCTGATTTCACTCATGCTTCCTAATTCTTGTATTCGAACAGACAAGGGAGCTGATTGTGGTTTTAACAGAGTATACATATAGAGACATTGTTTCCAAGTGCAGAACAGATGTTCAAAGGAAGAATCTGCTCCTTTGATTCACCATGTGAGCAGATTATTTCAGGAAACATGCAAAAAAAATTCACCACTGAAGCCTGTAGAACAGGTCCCAGCTGCGCTCTGTTGTACATGAGGGAACAAAAATCCTTCTGCAATAGAATAATAGAGATAATATTCTGCAATAAGAATAATAGAGAAGAATGCTATTAATGCATCACTCTCCAAACTGAGTTCTGTATTCTAGCACATGTAGGTTTTAGACAGGAGAGGTAAATCTCTAAGCAATACTATAAATACTGGCCTGGGGATCATATTATGAAATAATATCCCCCTCACTGCAAGAAAGATATTGAGGCCCTGGAATGCGTTCAAAGGAGGGCAACAAAGCTGGTGAGGGGTCTGGAACACAGGTCATAAGAGGAGAGGCAGAAGGAGCTGGGAATGTTCAGCCTGGAGAAGAGGAGGCTCAGGGGAGACCTCATTGCTCTCTACAACTTCCTGAAGGGAGGTTGTAGTGAGCTGGGGGTCGGCCTCTTCTCTCGTGTCGTTAGTGATAGGACCAGAGGGAATGGTTTCAAGTTATGGCAGGGGAGATTCAGGCTGGACATGAGGAAGTATTACTTTTCAGAAAGGGTGGTCAGGCACTGGAACGGACTGCCCAGGGAGGTGGTGGAGTCACCGACCCTGGGGGTGTTCAAGGAAAGGCTGGATGTTTTGTTGAGGGACATGGTTTAGTGGGAGCTATTGGGAATAGGTGAACGGTTGGACTGGATGATCTTTTAGGTCTTTTCTAACCTTGGTGATTCTATGATTCTATGAATTAGCAGTGTTTTTGAACAAGACCTGAAACTGATAATAGCTTTAAATTCTTACTATGGGCTCTATTCTAACAAGCTTATTCCACATTTCTTCTAGGAGGTTCTCCAGCTATTCTAAAGGATAATACAGTCATTCTATTGGCCACAAAGCTGCATGCTTAGCTCCTCACAAGCCGCTAAATAGAGATGGCAAATACACTAACAATCATGAAATTAGTGCCTATCTTCTATTCGTCACAAAACTTCCTTTCAAGGAATGAAGGTATCACAGAAGTCAAACTTGAAAGCCTGAATGCTCTGAAGTTTAAAACAGTGGAGTTAGGAGATACTTTAAAAATAGAAAAATGTCACTGCTGCTAGTTGTTCCTTTTAAAAGGAAAACCATCACAACAATAATAATAAAAAAAGTAAAAGCCTCTTTTAGTCTTTTCCAAGCTGAGGTACAAGACATTGTGCAGTTCATACTGCACTCCAATATCATAAAGCACCTTCAAACAATTGTTTGTATCTATTAGTGGGGACTGTATTGGATGGTTATACCCATCTAGATCTATTTAAATGCATTAAATACTACAGTTAAAACAGAGATTTTGTCTTTAAATTAATTTTCTCAGCTGAAAACAAGAAGGCTTTACAGCAGTTTATTTTTTATCTAAAATGACTATTAATAATTTGAACTATTATGTCGTCATAGTAAACTGAGCAGTTAATTTCTCAGTTCCTGAAAGCTGAAGATTTTTACTTCACCTTTATTAAAGTAAGTTACCACTGTCAGTACGTGCAACAATGAAATAAGATAGGACCGGTAGGTGTGTTAGCTACTGTAACACTAGGAGTAAGAAATAACACTTCCTGCCAGAACGTTTTTGGCAACAGACCAAAACGAGTTATGAATTCATGAGCTATGTTGGATTCTTAGTATGATTTTGACTGGTTTTGGTGAAAATTAATAGTGCAAATAGCTCCTGAGGACTTCCTGTAACTCTTCAGTGAGAAGAGCTCTTCAATTCTGTGCTTCTTGCTGAGGTTCTATTAATATTTTTTATGGGTTTGACTGCACATATTTAGAAATGTTTTGACATCTATGTACGTTCAGACTTTAAGTACCAACAGAAATACAAAACTTAATCTTGTTCAGTAAAGATTCTTAAATTTTAAAATCTGAATTTTCTTGTTTCAAAACTCTGTTGGAAAAGAACGAAAATTGTACCTTCTGAAAATGTACTTTCTTACCTGAATGCCAAAAACACCTCCTAATGAAGCCTAAGTATTAAAGTTTCACTCAAAACTTCCATCATCCTTGACTTATGTACACTGAAGCTAGTAAGTGTTTATTATTAGATGCTAAAATTCATACTTAGCTGTATCCAGTTACTCCTGGTATGTAACATAGTCACCCTTTAATTAAATAAAGATACCATGTTTGGAAGTGCCAATATATATTTAAAATTACTGTATCAGAATCATGGGTATAAATTATCCAACATGGTGGGAAGTAAGGGAGGTGCTACCATTGTCACCTAACCACTCCCTTTCAGCATCATTTTCCCACTATGGGGAGTTTTGGAGAGCTACACTGAAGGAAGTACAGATCTTGGTGCCAGAAACCAAGACCCAAGGCTTTCTTCCGCTCTGTATAATCCCTCAGCTCACCCTTGAGAACTCTCATGGCAGTAAATCAGGCATCTAGTGGGAAATCAGGGGACTGTCTAGTGCTACTGGAGAACATTTCTAGACTCAAAGGAGAGTTTTTTCTTTGCACCTTGTATCTGCAGATACATTACTCAGACTCCTTTAACCAGACAGATCATACACAAGGAAGTTGGTAGCAAAGCCTTCCGTACACAGAATATGAACTAACACAACCAGACCTGACAGGAACCATTTTAGAAAGCCATCAGAAACAGAGATAACAAGGTAATAAATGTTCTTCATTCCAATTGAATCTATTCAAATGTTGAAAACTGGTTTCTTCACTCAAATTACTACATACCCTGCTCCAAACTGACTTCATCTATAAAAGAACTTGAAATTTATAGAGGCACAACATTCGCATCCATGCTTGCCTCTCCTTTTGTCTAAGAAAAATAAATGTTTCAAAACCATCAATTGAAATGAAGACTTAAACAGTTAATTTTCTAGCCCGTGCAGATTTAAACGTATCTGATACATCTTTCCTAAGTACAGAGACCTCTTTTTCAGTCCTTTTTGTTGCTGACGTACTAGTGCAAGGCTGAGTAAAGACATCTGGCATTGACACTTATGTGGGAAACAGAGAGAAGTGATTTTATTAATATTCTGGATCTGGTAGAAATGCAACAGGGTACTTCAAGCCCATGATTTTTGTTTCTTTGAATTGCCTTTTTTTTTTTTTTTTTTTTTTTTTAAAAAAAAAAACTTATTTACCAAAAAACTAATATACTGATATTAAAAAACCCTGTTTCTATACCAATGATTTTTATTTTTTTTTTAATTAGGTTGTGTATGTGTTCCTCATGTTTCTCAACTGAACTGGAACATAACTCAAATATGGTAGAATGAAGCATAAAAATCCCAGTAAGCCAAAACAAATTATTATTTATAATTTACAATTTATATGCAGTAAACAAGGAAAATTAATGCTTATTTATCAAATTTGATTAGATGTCTCATATCTGTAATTAAAGCTAAGTGTTTTGGATTTTAAATTTGTACTCTTGCTAATTTTAAGAGCCATCCATCAAGGATATACATAGGCTGTTCCTAAAGTAATGCCTCTTATTTGTTTCCATACAAACTAAAACAGATACAAAGAGCACAGCAACCCTTCTTGATAGAGCAAATTCTCAGCTACAAAACACTACTTTTCCAGCAAAATCATCACTGCTAGCTATGCATTTTTACCAGCAATCAACAAGAACCTGCATGTTTTGCTCATCAAAATCTGCACTGGCGAAGATGACCTTCTTTTACCACTGCTGAAACAAACCACCCACCCACCATTGTTTGGTCTCCCAAAACATCCAACAAATGTCCATTAATGTCAGTGTACACCATTTTTTTGCATAAAGGAGTTCAATGACACGCCTTTGCTTCATATATATTTTTATGACAGATACCTTTTCTGTCAGGCTGCTCCTCTGCTGCCATCTGTTGCACTGCAACAAAATGTCACAGAACACTGGTGAGAGGTTTAAGCTCTATTGCTATACCACTAACACCCACTCCTGACATCATAGGCCAATATAATAAAATAGGAGGCATATCTTTTGGAGCACTCCTCACGACCTAGCCTGTGAACTTTGAATATTCTCCAGAATCAGAAGAAAATTTTTGCTTTTATCATGGGACTGCCTCCATCCATCTGCTTTGTGACACACATTCATGCTTATTTCAAGTGTCAAATCATAATAACGTCATGATGCAATGTTCTCAGAAGCTGTTCAGTGTTATATAGGACCTGTTCTTCCAATAGAAAAGGTTCGAGCAGCCTAGCAGGATACATTCAGAACCTAATATGACATCAGTAGCACATAATCAGGCAATGGATTTGTCACAGGAGCCAATTTTAAAAACAGGGTAAGTATCTCACTATACTTCCTTTAAAAATAAAAGATATGAATGACTACCATGACAAAGAGAACTGAGGAGCTCTTAAGTACAAAAAAAAAAAAAAAAAAAATTTCTAGGTGTCAGTGAGTAGTGGTACACAGTAATGTACTATTAGTAGTGTACTATTTTACGCATACTCGTATATGCAAAGAAAAAAGGATCAAAGCAAAAACATTCATTATCATTATTTTTCTTTGCTAACTTGTAACCAGAAATCATCTTAAAACTCAATTCAGAATTCCTGCTACCTAGAAAGCTAATTGAGGTTCTCGACCCTAACATTACTTGTTACTTCAGGTAGGATAATATACTGTTCACATATTTCCTTCCAGACTAACAACCCAGCCAGCATCACATTACTAGTCCATTCATTCATGCAGTAATCTCCTACCCAGCATACAGTGACACTTGGTAAACAAGGTCAACATTTTTCTTAGTCATAGCAGACAGTAGCCACCATCTTCCCAACAACCACAAGCACAGCAACATGCAATGACTTTATCACAGACAGGAGGTTAGTCAATCTTGATTTAGTCACAGAATACCCGTGATATAATATACTCCTAATCACCTTCATACACTTCATACGCGTTCCCCTTACTTGATAGTGCTTCTACTGCTGAAGTGAGACTGCACAGAGAGGTTATAGAATGCCTCCCTGGAGGCATTCAAGTCCAGGCTGGTGGGGCTTTGAGCAACATGGTTTAGCAGGTGGTGTCCTTATCTATAGCGGGCTAGTTGGAACTAGATGATCATAAATAACTGTTTCAACCCAAACCATTTTATTATTCTGTGACCACACTCAGACTGGCGCTCCAAAGATTTTTACCACATACTTTTTAAGAGCAGCGCAACACCTGCTCTTCTCCAGTCGCTGAAGATATCTTCTCACTTCTATGGCCATCCGGGAAAGACAAAGAGCATCCTAGCAATATCAGCCTATTTGTGGAAGCCATCATGCACATGTGCATTTACTGGAGAAGTTTGTTGCAAGTCCTCCACATGAGGAAGATTCACATTTTTGAATGGCTTCTCTGTTACTCATGTTCCCTCTACCTTTCCTATCCAGACATTCTCATCTGTAGGTTGTCTGGGTACTGGAGCAGGCTTCCCAGCACAATAAGCATGACAAGCTGCCAGAATTCAAGAAGCATTTGGTTAATGCCCTCAGACACTGGGGTTGAATTTTGAGTGGTTCTACATAGAGCCAGGAGTTGAACTCGATGATACTTATGTGTCCCTTCTGATTTGGGACTGTCTTTAATAGTTATGAGCCTGAAGTCCTCTACGGTTTCTCTCTACAGAACTTAAGATCCAGGGTACTCCTCAGGAGCATCATCTGGATCACAGTTTTCAACAAACCACCACCAAGTTATTCCAGAGGGCCTTGGGGAGGCTCAAGCAACTTCCCTGCAATACTACTGCAGCACATAAGCACCAGGTCCATGTGTGTATCATGGGACCTTTCATTGGCCAAGCCACCAATCAGACAACAGCTAACAACGAAGGCCCCACTGATACAAGCTAACATGGGCTAAGCCCAGGAGAAGCTTCTGAAAGACAACAGAAGGTGCTAGAAGTGATAGATAAGGTTTATTACAAAAAACAGACAGAGCCAATAAGTACTTACCTGACTGAACATCCAGTTCTGAAACAGCTGGTAGAGCGATAAACATCTACTGAAAAAAAAAAAAAAAAAAATCAAACAACAACAAAAAAACAATTAAAAAACCTGCCTAAATAAATAAAAATCTCCTCCCAGCCCTCCTCCCCTTAGCCCTAAAAAAATCAGCAGACATCATCTCCACCAACAACAACTGAGGAAAGACTAAATAAATGAAAAATAAACCCATAAGGAGATGTCTAAACATTGGAGAAAAAAGGAGAAATAAATGCTGAAAAGAGGGGTGAGGGGACAGAAAGAAACTTCTTTCCAAAACCCAAATTACCAGCAATCCCTGATCATCTGTCTCCTCTACAGCTAAGCAGAGCTCGGTAACACTGGGTCAGCCCTGCAGGAGACCCAGCAGACTTCGTACCATAACTATATTATCCAAGCGCAAAAAGAGTTACACAGTGTATGGTAACTGCTGAATCACAGCCTGAACCACTAATTGATTGTCCAAGGCAAGGACTGACTCAGCCGTAGGAGCACAGGTGAAGGCAATTTCTTGTGTGACCAGAAAGGGTGCAGCCTGGTTCCACCTCTCCTACACCCCATTTAAGGGCTTACTACCATAAGGGAAAGACCTCTTTTCAGAGATTGCTTCCTTTGGGATTTTCTATTGCAAGCTTAGGGCAAGGGTGAGTATTTCACTTTAAATTGTTGCTTTCTGATATGATAATCTTTCCAACTATAAACCTGTAAAATATTATCTTAACCACATGACTGCTAACTGTACATTTATTAATTATATGCACAGGTATAGCCTAAGCTGTTTTTTTCCTAGACTTTTGATCTCTGAAACAACTCCGAGAAAAATTCAGTGTAAACAAGTTACCTGCTTATCTTAATCTCAACCCTGTGGTGATTTTACACTTTTCTAATGAGCTTTAGTTGACACTAGGTAGATGATACCTAATGGGCAATAACAGCATAGATTAACTGGGTTAAGGTGCTCTCAAACATCATTTATTTTAGGCTGTATTTGTCTTTAACTTCTCACTATTTTGTGTCTTTCCTGTAACTTTACTGGTTTCTATAGTGACTTGGCAGAAATTAGTCAAATTTTCTGAGCACGTGAGTTGGCACTTACTTAACATAACTAACTTTTATTTTCTCTGTCATTTGCCTAAAGGTAACTTGAAGCAACAATATTACTAGTCTCCTTCAAACATATTTCAATTATGAAAGGCAAAACTTCTGGGGAAGAGGTGGCTGAGGGGAGACCTTATTACTCTCTTCCAGTACCTGAAATCTGCTTACAGTGAGAGCAGGGTAGGTCTCTTCTCACCGGTAACAGGTGACAAGACAAGGGGAAATAGCCTCAAGTTGCGCCAAGGTAAGTTTAGATTGAATGTTAGGAAACACTTCTTTACAGAAAGGGTGGTTAAACATTGGAATAGGCTCCCCAGGTATGTGGTTGAGTCACCGTCACTGGATGTGTTTAAGAGCCATTTGGATGTGGTGTTCGGAGATAAGATTTAGCAGGGGGTTGTTAGAGTTAGGGTACTGTGTTTAGGCTGCAGTTGGACTTGATAATCCTTGAGGTCCCTTCCAACCTGAGTAATTTTATGATTCCAGTATTTAATGATCTGTTATGAATATTTCACATTTTTTCTCCACAGACCAAATTAAAGTCTAATTCTTATATTTGTACTTGAGCCTCCTTTAACTTTTGTCTTATACTTTTGGTCTACCCAATACTAATTATTCAAGGGTGGAAATTATTAGTGTAATTTACTATGAGATTATTAGTAGAGTTTTTCTGTGAAGACGTGCTCTTTCATTTTCCTCTGGGATAAAAATACTTAAGACAAACTTTCACATTGAAGTAATTTATATCAAAACTCTACTTTCTCTCTAGAAAACATTGCAGAGTGATTGCCAATCATGGAAAAATTTCATAGATGCCTATAATATTAAGACAATACTGCATAATTGAAAAGCTAATTCTAACATAATTTGAGTCATCTATCTGTGCTATAGCTGAGGAAAAATTGGTAGATGCATTAAGCAGTAAATATGATGATTTCTTATATTCTGTTTTGCTTTCTCTAATTTGGACCTTTATCTGGAATCCAAAGGAAACATAAATAAAATAAAATTAAAAAAAATAAAGCAACTTAAGCTTTCTGAATTCTTTTGATTCTGCAGAGGAAAAAATAAAAAAAAATTTTTCTTTGGTTCAGACACTTATTTGCATTTAAGATTTTTTTTTTTTTTTAAATTTCATTTTTCCTATTTTGATCATGTGTATATGACAACTGTTAGGCCTACTTTCTCTGAAGAGTTTAGGAAGGTATCTATCAGTCACAGGAGTGTATTCTGTCCTCTAGTGTCGATATATGTAATGATGTCTAAGATGTGATTTGAGCACTGACATTTCTAATTGTACATCCAAAGTTCATGCAAGTCTATGTAGCAAAGGTCTGCCCTGGCAGGCCTACAGTAAATCTCAATTTCGTTTGTAAGGACTTCATTGAAGCTGTCACAGGGAATTATTATAATAAAGATGCTCCTGGAATATATGATGCTTATATGTTACTCAGACCTGGAATAGAATGTTATTCTGTAAACTCAATTTATCTATAAATACCTAAAAGCAAATTCCCCTTTTTTTTACCTTGTTTCCTCTGCTGTCTAGGAGATTCTTAGTTTCCTTACAGCTATAAACTATTAGGACAGCAGATCTCTCTAAGTCTGATTTAGATATAAAATGAAATGTTTTTCTGAATTAGTTCAGGCCTTTAGTCATTGCCTTAATTTAAGTAATTATGTATTCACAACCACAAAAGCAAAGAAACAATACTTCATTGACGTGAATAAGATGGCCGTAAACTTCAGCTTTTTCAGTATAAAGTATTATGTAACCCCAAAAATATTTTATCTAACAGTTTAATCCAATTTCCTTCTTATAATATAAATGTACTAAAACATATTGTATTCATTTTGCTGACATTACAGTGTCTTTGAAAGTACTTCTCACTCAGCTAACACCATCTGTTTACAGCCAAATATTTTCCTTCCTTTCAGCCAAGTTGAAAGTATCAGTAAAAACAGTCTGTGTAGGAAAAAGAAATGCTGATACACACACATATTAATGCAAGAACTATTTTTAATACTGCTTTTCTGTAAAGTGAAAAATTGAACAGTAGCTGTTGAAATTTACTAGAGTAAAAATGAAAAAATCTTGTGAACATCTGGAACTGGGATCAAAACCACAAGCAGAATTTCCTTTTACTTCCATGTATAAACATCAATATCTGTTAACTTAAAAAGAAATGTCTGAGAAATTAGATAAATAATTAGTACAGCATACATATAAATTCCTCTCTTCTGTGATAGAAATACTATGTTTCAGAGATTACCTCCAGCAAATTGAAATGGAAAAATTGGTTGGGTTGCTTATTTCACTTTTTACTCTAACATAGTTTTCCATTTGAATTTTTAGCTTATTGGAAGCAAAAAAAAAAAAAATAAAAAAAAATAAAAATAAAAAAAATTTTTTTTTTACTCTTTGTAGAACCTTGTATTATTTATCATTTAAAATACTGCCATTGCAAGCTGATCCCACTCACTTCTCAGTTCCTGCCACTGATACCAACTATCTGCTGTTTTGGCTGTTCATTGTTATCAGGAAGTGGAAAAACAACAACCAGAAGGATGTCAAACTAGGTATACTGACATTGAAGTCTTCTGTTTTTCTTTGGCAGAGGAAGCAATTGAAAAAAGCTTCTTAAAACTATTTACACCAAGAGTCTTTATACATCACTGAGGGAAGGACTAGAGGTTCCCTCTGGAACTATATAGACTCCACTAAAATCTTTTCACATGGCTTTGTTGTCTGTATTGATTTCCGGTCTCAGTGGCATTCAGTCCAGAAGACAAATAACCTAAGTAATCAGTAAGTCTTCAGATCAGCTGCCCTTTTACAACATCTCTTTCCAAACTGAAACCAGGAAAATTCTTTGACTGCCGCTCACATAGAAGAAAATGTGAAGAGATGGCCAATAGGAACTAACATAAAAATTCATATCTCGCTCTGTCAAAAATGTGTACTAAGGGTAGGTAATTGTTAGGTAAATGATTCAGAATCAATCAAGGGCTAGTTACTGTTAGAGTGTTCTTTAACTTATTCCTCTTAATCATATTTTTTGAACTGTCCACAATAAAACAAGGTAAAATTTAATTATCTGTTGTAAAACCGATCAGTAGTTCAAATACTGATCAATTACATTCCATGAAACTAGGGTTCCTATTTTCACTGCTGTAAATTGCCTTTCCTATGAGTTTTAGACTCAATTGTTTCTGGTACTTTCTGTGGGAATGTGTCTATTCAATTCATGGAGCATTGGATTGTTTTGCTTTGTATATGTTTGTATATGTATGTATATATTTGTATACATACTAAATTTGTACTTCAGCATTGAAAATGCTGACACCGAAGAAAGAAGTTTCAGTTTAAATTAAAAGCATTTGAGCAAGTGAATCACTAGTCCAAAAAGAGGGTACTCTTTCTCTAGTGTTATGCAAGGCTTTTTTTTTATCATCTGTGAATAAATAATGTGTTTTCAGCAATATGTCTTTGTCATAAAGCAGTACAGTGTGAGTCAGAGTGACTAGCTTATCAGGCTAATACCTGTATTAGACCACAACTACTGTATGTTTAATTCAAGTGTACATTGACACGTGTGTATAAGATCTGAGAAATTGTGATTTGGTTCATGTTTTCAGTGAAAACATTTTGCAGTATCTCAACAATTATGGCTTTATAAAGAGAAAAAATAGAAGTTTGGCATATCTAAAACAGGTAAGAATCAACAATGTAAATTTTTGAGGGAAAACATACACAAAAATCCTAAGCACTGTGAAAGAAGATATCCTTCCTAAGGGGGTGGAGGGAGGTGGAGAAAAACACACACTTACGTGTGTGTGTATACATAAATACACAGCTCAAGTTAACACCTAATAGAAACATATAAAAATACTACTGTCTATGCTATTCATTTTATTCATGCTATTGCCTAGAATAAACAGATGGATTTTTTCTGCTGGGAGCTTAATACGCTGTTAGCAAAAGTTATAAAATAATAGATGGCACTTAACCAGTTTCCAGCTGATTACGACATTTTTTCCAGTGCTTACAGTTAGCTTCAAGGTAGGAAATAAGAAAAATAAGCTGCAAAGAGACACAATGCAGAAAATATAAAGTTTAGCAAAACGCACTGATATCTATTGACTATCCCACCAACTATGCAGCAGCAAGTTATTGAAAGGCTTGAAGTCCTGAAATATTTCTTTGCATTTTTTTCATTTAAAACCTAATTTTCATCTTGAAAAGATTATTTTTTAAGTGTCCCTCCAAATTCTCATCTAACTGTTTGAAGACATTTTAAAATAGATTTGTGTTACCAGAAACTAAAGAGGCAATATAGCCATCAGTGGAACATGATGTTTACCATTTATAAACACTGATGTTAAGATGGAGCTCTTTAGCCACATAATAGTTAAAACCCAAACAAAGAGAAGAAAACAACCCATCTTTAACCTAGGCATTATTTTAATAACTATTATGTGTGAAGTCTGCTTTTAAGAAAAATCTATTTGTTATTTTCTAATTGCAAATCTCTTCCATCAGTTTATGCTTCTTAATGACTTAAAATATATCATATTTTATACAAATAATTAGAATTTGTGAAAATAGATGTGAAGAACTATAGTAAGAGAAGATGGAGGGTTTTTTTTTTTTTTAAGATCTCTCTTTGAATTGGAAAGAACTCAAAGACTTTTAGTTAAAAAACGTACACATTTTCTGATCTAACATCTCAAATGGCATTGTAAATAGTTTAGAAAAAAAAAACACACAACAGAACTTTGTTTTGCATTACCCTTTAAAGAAATAAATTATTGTAGCAAGGATTAATTTTTACTTACAGGCACATTTCTACTTAAGGTTTTCTTTTAAATGATCAGCACTGGCATTCTAGACTAAGTATGTATTTATCAAAAAATGGAGTCAAGTTGTCAGGTATTAAATAAATCTCTGAAATGAAGAGCCAAGTGAAGGCTTTCTTTGGGATGGCTGGATCAACATTAGTCTTAGAATTATTTTTTTCCCCTCATTTCACAAGAAGTGTTTATTTAGCTGAACTTCTTACAGATGAATCCTTAGTTTATGCATTTCATAAATTTTATTTTATTGCTCAGGAAATATTATCATTGAAGCAAAGAGAAGAGAAGCAAAACAGAAGCAAAAAAAGTTGGCCATCTAATATACTTACAAAAACAAAACATGTTAACATAGAAATTTTCCACTTCTACCTGTCTCCATTGAGTTGGTTCAAATAACTTATTTCTCTGATTAAAAACATATGAGATTTCTGTACCACATTGAATTGGGGAATGGGAATTTCTGCACACTTCTAGTTCTAGGGAGGTTTTGTTTCATAGCCCAAATCCTTTGCACCATAAATTAAAAACAGTGAACAGTTGTCTTGTAAGATGTACAAGGTCTGTTAACACCATTTTTAGACTAGAGGTAGAAGTACAGAGTACATGTCCTGCATATGTACTTGTTCTCTTAGATCCAATAAGCTCTTAAATTACATATTTCCTTGAGCTGTTAGACAATTCAATATATTCAGTCTTCATGAACAGCATAATGAAGAGAAGATTTATCTTTTTCTACTTGAATAATTGGAGATTAAACTCTTCCCAGTAATCTAAATAGCTAATGCTTACAAGGCTCCTCAAGAGAAAGATCTTTCTTGCCCTACCAAGTGATCATCTTGTGATATGAAGCATGAACCTTCATTAGCCTTCATTTAATTTGCACAACTGTTATGTTAGACATATTTCAAGTCTACCCACCCTATTAAACTCAACTGTCTCTTGAAGAATCACTTCATAAGATGATTTATACACTACAGGAGGTAAATATCCTTTTTTAAACTACTGCCCATTCATTTAAGTATCGGTTATCCTTTCATGCTGCACCAGAATCTTAAAGATGTAACCAAACCTGTCAATGTAAACTTAGTAATCCTGTACACCAAATAAGCTTTTTTCTGCCTGATTTATTTAGCAAACCTAAATTCTCTCCAGCTTTACAGAAAAAGCTACTTCAATGTTCCTGCTCTGTGCTATGTTGCATTTTCAGATTAATTTTTCTTAAAAGTCAGGAACTAGTTAGATGTATTACTGAAAAATTATTTTCTAGAAGAAAGCAGTTATGTTGTTTTCTAAATGTACATATTTTTATAACTATTGTATACTGTACATATTTATTGAATTATTCACAATGACTTCCATCTCTTTTTATCCTTTAAATCTTCCTATGCATTCAAAACTCAGAATATGTGAAAAGTTTAGAATGCATTTGTAAACACAATGGCTTCATACTGACCATTTGTAGACAGAATTAAATAATCTTCTACCTAGAAAGAAACTACGTTTACATTGCTCAGTTTTTCCCATCGACCTTGATAGACTTTGATGTGTGACGGAAAGAGATAGAAGAATCTGCTTCATAAGTGTGCAAGTCCACTCTTACATGCAGAATCTGGGCCTGAATCTTTTGTAAGAGCAAAAGCTGAAGACTTCAAAAGGAGACCAGTTCAGTATGTTTCCATACAAGGCTATGCTCTGAGGAGTCATGAACAATCTTCTTCACTGCAGGAAAGCGTAGCCATTGCATGTTGGAGTGAGTGCTTCATGGTGGCTGAACAGACTGGCCACAAATGAACTAAATTCATACAGATGAAAATATGTATCTAATGCATATCCAGCTTCCATATAGCACAACTCATGTGAACCAAAATGCAACGTGGCTAACAGCCAGGTGGAAGAATGAGCAAAAATACAGATCCTAGCGCTTAGTTTCCCTTGACACTCTTCGCTTTTCTCATGCACATTTCAAGCAACAATTCAAAAAAGAACTGATGAGATTAAGGCCTGTAATAAAACATGTGTAAAATACTTAATTCACAAGACATGGCACAAAATCACTTTTGAGGATATAGACTGAAATGCTCTCCACCTACAGTCCTGTGAGAAATCTATAAGGTAGCAAGTACATTAATCTGGACTCAAGAGCAGCCTCTTACTGACAAGATGGTCTAATGGCTGCAGATAGGTGTCACTCGTCTCTAAGAGGGAAATGGATCATAACCCAAGAACTAGCAGGGCTAATTGAGAGGGCTTTACACTAGATTGCAGAGGGCAAGGGAATGCAATGAGGCTTAACAGAATAGAACAAGTAGTACAGATTTGATATTCAATCCAATGGAGGAAGAAAGTTGTGTGCAGAGGGACAGAGAAAGACTTGGGGTCACTGTGATGTGAGGAGACTATGAAGAAAACTGTCCTCTAGGATCATCTAGGAATTCCTTAGAGGAGAAAATGTCAGTGAACAATTCCAAAACCTTGTCATATCCCTTCAAAAAGCAGTGGGGGCAAACTTCAGATTTCTTTCAAAGATTTGAGGGAGGGTACCTCTAAAAAGGTAGTGCAACACAAAAACCCAGCAGAAGTGCCTTTACACTAATACATGCAGCATAATAAATAAGCAGGAATAGCTGGAAACATTTATGTGCTTGGAAAATTATGAGTTGTGATCTTGAGAAATGCAGGTCTGTGGAGAAAGGTTGAGGGAATTGGGCTTGTTTAGCTTGGAGGTCAGATGGCTCTGGGGAAGACCTCATTGTGGCGTTCCAGTACTTGAAAGGAGGGGGAACACTTACATTGGTTGATAGCAACAGGACAGGGCAAGGGGGAACGGGAGAGATTTAGGTTAGAAGTTAGGAGAAAACTTTTCACTCAGAGGGTGGTGAAGCACTGGAACAAGTTGCCAGACGTTGCCCCATACCTGGAGACATTCAAAGTCAGGCTTGTTGTGGCTCTGGGAAGTCTGGTCTAGTGGTTGGCAAACCTGCCAAGGGCATGGGGTTTGAAACTAGATGATCTTTGTGGTCCTTCTCAAACCAGACCATTCTAGCAAAGTGCACTTGTACAAAACTTGGCCCTAGGTTCTGGCAGATGACCACCCAGTAGCTTATCCACTGGCCTGTTCACTAGAATGACATGGGAACTCATCAAAATGGCATGTTCCTGAACACATACTGGGAAACTTCATGGGCCAGGAACTGTGCTCAGTAGGCAGTCTGGAGGAGATAACCTGTTTTTTAAGGTAAGGGAGTGAAATTATGAGGACAGCATTTTGATTTCCTTGAAAAAGAAAGTTAGAATCAAACTTCTCAAACCCACCATTACTCAAAGTAACTCATTGGCACCAAGCATAGTCTCAGTAGAATCTGGGAAAAAGCAGCAGCAAATTTTGAGTTAGTTTAATCCAAGGGTGATTTGAGATCCCTGGTTAATACCAATAAACTTCTTCCTCAGAATAATCCTAAATCTAGAAATAAATACTGTGAAAGACTTAAGCATCCTAGAAGGATACAGCTATCCATCACCCACTACTTCCAAAAGGTAGTAGCACTTAGGCTGCTTGGATCAGATGAAGAGGAGATACCACAGGGGCTAAGTGAAGCAGACATCTCTCAGTGACGGCTGTTGACATGGAAATGTAAGTAAGACAGGAGGAATGTAAAGGAGGTAAGACATGCAGTAAGACAGGAGGATGCCCACCAAGAACCCCAAGGAAAAGTGTTAATAGATAAGACAAGTTTTCAGGGGCAAAATGGGAATTAAATTACTCATTATCCTCTGCATACCTCCAGCATTCACTCCTAATCTGTCTTCCCAGATCAGAGCCCATTTTTGTTATTTCAGATCTGCAGTTTGTACCAATGACAGAAGTGACAGGAAAGTACTGACCACCCTATAACTGTCTGATAGATCGGACTAATTCTATAGCACAGCTTAAGTAGTTTCACTGTATAGTAGTCTCTGTCAAGGACTGAGAACACAGGCAAACAAAAGTCAGTCTCACTACACTCAGGCTGTGAAACTCAAAATACCAAAGTCACCCAAGAAGGCTGAACAGTTGAACTTCCAACATCTATGGAATAAAACTCTGAATGACCTGAAAGAGTGGAAGATTAAAAAATTACACTGTAAGAGATTGTTCTTTTACATCTTATCAAAGCTTGCTGGAGACACAGATGAACAAATCCAAGCAAGTCCTGGGCAAGGGTTGAGAAATCCTTTGGCTGGAGAACACTGATGGACAAGTCCTGGGTAACGGTTGTGAAATCCTTTGTCTGAGGGACACAGATGGACAAGGCCAGGGGTAATAAGAGAGAGAGATAAGCTGCAGCTTAATGGCCGTGAAGCATTCTTTTGTGTGGACTTATCTCAAGGAAGGTGGCCATCTCAGGGGGTACTTGCATGACTCTTGCTCAAGCACACAGGGATGTCACATGGGCAGAAAAAGAACAGAGGTTTTCTGGCAACAGACTCCTCATAAAGAATAAGAGGTTTCTGCCATGAGAAGCCTCACAACCTGCTTCTCACCCTCCTGGACTTGCTCTGCGCTCTACCAACATGCTGAAGAAGAACAAAGGTGTCTGCCATCAGATTCCTCATAACGGAATTCTGCATACTGACAGATTCTCCTGGGCCTGCTACCTGAGTCCTGCTGCTTCCTCTTGGATTGACTCTGCAACTTCTTCCTGCTACCTGCTTTCTTCCCAAAGCCAGCCACACTGCTGCTCCCCCCCCACTGCTTTTGCCTTGAACCTTCAAAACATTGTGCAACTGGACCGCTGCTGGATACTGATGGTGACTATCCCCACTTTACACAATTTTTGCTTCTTTCCTATCATCCTCCTTCTCTTCCTCATCTCCCTGATTAGGATTTATAATAAATTGGTTGAACCAACATTTGAACTATGGTTTCTCAATCTCAAGCTAGGTATAAAGATATTAAAAGAACCTCATCTCCCTCCTATAAATTGAAGCAAGGCATACACACAAAACAAAGAAAACCCGTAGAAGTCTTTTTGACGAGACCTTACAGTAAGTAAAGCAAGTATGGGTTTAGAGTCACTCTTCAGCAGTCTACCCAAATCTCTAAGGCAAAAGCACAAACAGTTCTGTGTAGGAACATCACAAGTTGCTGCAAAACTATGGTGCTTCACTTGACCCAAACACACACCTCATGGAAACATTCCACAGATCTTCGTGCCCTGTACAGGGCCACAGAAATCATGCATGTAATTGGTGCACTGTTACATTATTAATATGGAATAATGCTGAGAAACCCATTCTCATGAGAACATTCATTGAAGTTTTTGCTTGTTTTGCTTCCACAGATTTCCTGCTTGGTATTTTTGTATTGTTTTGTTCACTAATGGAGACACACTCTCACATTTTATATCTTCAGGCTCTCACTGGATTTTATGAAGTAGTTTTAGGTTTATTTTTCTTCCCTTTCTGATTGCCTTCTCCAGTGTAACGGCGAGGCAGTACAATGAGACTGCACTGTATTTCATTTCAGTTTTGAGAAGTTGTACTGTTTAATTCAGGAAAAATCCCAGCACTACTCTCAATAGTATTCAGTCAGTATTCTCAACACTCTCAGGAAATATAAATTAGAAAAATAGAAATAACTACCATGTTCTTCCAGGATGCATATGTTACCTATTTTTAGTCTCCAAGTAGAATTAAAGATCATTTTAGCCCTCTCCTCAGTCTTTTTCTGTTTCTACTTCTTTGAAGATTACAGGTAGTACAATGGCAGGACTTAGAGAACTGGCATCATTACACTTTTTGTATCAACAACATAACTGCTTTCCCAGAACTCAAAACATGATTTCTGCAGCTGAGAACAGTGGCATTTTTTTTTTCTTTTATAATATATGGATATGGGAACGTTAAACGGGAATCTGCTATAAAATACTACCTACCAAGACAGTCTTGCAGCAGATGTCTGAAGTGTAAAAATGATGAACAATTTCTATATGCTGCCACTCAGCCATCAGAGTCTATTTCTGCATGGTACATATTATTGTAATCATTTATTCTTTAGCTGTATTTAGCTGGGAGCTAAAGACAGCACAGATGTCTCATCTTGAGCGCATCCAGACAACCAGCCATTTATTTATGCATTGTTTTAGGCTTAGTTCAAAATGAAAGCAAGTTTGAACCAAAAACTTACTTCTCCGAAACTACCAACAGATCAAAATTCATAAGCACCTAAAATCTCTTTGCAGTACCGGTTTCATTTGGAAGGTGATGTGTGATTTCAGAATCCCTGAAATACTACTGTGTATGGGAACAGGAATGCACTGCGCTGCAGTATGTGAGGAATACTGATATTAAGTGTGCTCTTATGCTAATAAAAATTAGTAGATCAAAGAAAAATTATTAAAACTATTTAACCAGTCAGAGCATAAACTTGTTGTAAAGCAACATATTCCATAATGATAACAAATCTTTGTTTTAATTGGAACTTGAATCACGTTGACCTTTCCTAGCACAGAGCAGAGTGTCCCTCTGAACCAACAGCAGCATCTGCATCCTCATTCCACTTTAATCAGAGCTCAATTTGGATTTCTGTGTCTCAGCAATCAGTGCATTGCAGAGCAATGAAACTGCAGAAATAAATGAGATGTTGCCTTGTTCTAGCTGATTAAAACATGATTCAAGGTGACTTTTAGGTGACACTATGAGTTATCAGAACAGCAGTGTACTTTATGAAGGAAAAAAAAAAAGAGAATGTGTTAGGGACACTTATTCCCCCTATCTGAAATAAGTGACAGAGTTGAAATGAGAGCACTGGTGTGTCCATGAAAATATATCAGTGCTTAAAGAATCCTATTATTAGACACAGTGGAAACTACATCTTGGATAAACCTCCCATACTGCGGGTAATTATCACAAGCCAGAATGCTAATTGCTTTTCGATTTGCTCAGTGCCTCCAATGAGTCTTGTTGAGGGCTACTGGGGCTGTACCAGACACTAACACTTAATGAGACAAAGTTTATTGGAGTACAGCATCAGCTATTATTGAAGAACAGGAACAACATACTTTAAAATGAAATGAAGGAGAAAAAAAAAAAAAAAAAAAAAAAAACTATAGAAGAAGAAGGTATATAAAAATAATTATACTTTCTTTTCAGATGCTGCGTCTTCCTCACGCATGAAACTGAAATGAAAATAGTAAAGATTTGCATATTATTGCTTAGTTACCTGAAATGGCTTTGTTTAATACTTCTGGCATATTCTGTTTACAAGAGGGAAATGCAACCATCAGCTAAGACTTTCATAAAGCTTTTTTTTTTTTTTTTTTCTTAAGACAGTTCAGACCTGTAGGGTTAAAAAACCATCAAGGTGGAGAGTCCACAGAGTTTATCATATTCTTGTAAAAAGTAAATAAAAGTTCTTTTCCAGAATGACCTGCCTTCTGTCTACCTCCTGAGACTCCAAAAGATACAAAATCAACATGCATTTTTGCAGAATGTCTGCCCACTAGAAGTTCTCTCTCTGGACCACGAAAATTCCCAAACTTTATTTCCATTATAAAATGTTTACATTCCTAAAATTAGATGTTTTCCATATAAAAAAACATCAGTCTTGAACTCAACAACGTAGACAGTTGCCACAGAAAATATTCCATTCTGAGTATCACTAAAACACAAAAATTATTATGAATCCTACAAATTGTGCTGAGAGCCTGCACAAGATGGAGGGGAAGAACAGAACTCAAAGATCTCTGCTTCCAATCATGTATTAAACACAGAAGCACTTTTCTCTACAAAACAAAGCTGATGTCTCTAAAGAAAGTCAATGTCAACAAGTATGTTGCAGGACCATTAGTTATATATTGCACTGATGCATACTTTGTTCTGCATCTTTTTCTTATCTTTGATTTAGGTAGGGTAAAAAGAAGTAGTTACCAGGGAATCAGAGGGAAGACTTTTTAACTTCTGTTTTAGGAAAGCCTATCAGTTTTCTGTGCCAATGGTTTTGAACATGAAGGTCAAAAGAGACAAAAAAGAACACCACCCAATACATTAAAGATCTCAGTGTTATTAGCACCAAACACAAGTCATAGTAACTGTGAAGATGAAAGCAAACCCAAGTAAAACAAGTCAGAATACTGTATCTCAAAATTTGGATGAAGTTACCGGTATTTGTGCATGCTTGTGTGGGTGCATTCACTCACCTTTAAAATAAAGCACCTTGACATTCTTAAGTTGTGATTTAAAAATGGCAGCATATTCAAAACTGTGATTTTAAACATACTGCTTATGAAGTCAGAATACTCGTATGCAAAAGCTCATGAAGAAAAGCAAGTCTATGTCAATAGGCTAATTTGAGAATATGGCTATCTGGACTTCAAATGAAAAGACATGCCTCACTGATTTAAACATAGAAAATAAATATTAAGATCTTCACATCACTTGAATTTTCAGTTTCCCTTGTAATCATAACTATAATTACTCAATATCATACAGTCTAAATCCTACATCACATAGAATAGGCACAAACTTTATTTCTAAGGAATGTTTTTAAGACCTGAATCATTGCATTAACCTTGAATTACTCCATCTCCAGGGCAATCTCATCCTTCCTTAGAAAAGGTGACCTACTTCTGAGATGTGGTATAAAAATTGTGTTTTACAGTGACAGTAAGGAAAGGAAAATCATTTTTTCTCTTGTCCCTAGAATTCCTTATTTGCCTTAAAAATCCCATCCTCATTCTCTAGCTCTTTTGATCCAAGTAAACTTCTGACAGCTTTTCTTACTATCAAATATTACAGCAAACAAGATAAACATGCCTCTGAGGTGACTATAACTGTATTCTCTGAATTCTTAGTACAATCAGTCAACAAAAATATCATATTTCATACGTCATTTACCGTTACTGTAGGAATGGTGGAGGATTCTGTGAATGAATTTCAAAGTGAAAAAATTTATAGTAGCTGTATGCAATCCTTCACAACAGGAATTTGACAAAACATATGAACAAGACAAAACTGTTTCCTCTTCTTGATACGAACAGTGAACTACTGTTTAAATAAAGGCATGACTTCAGCCAAAACATTTGATCCTTAGAACAGTATTAAACATTAGCTATTTGCTCAGTCGTATCTTTGCCCATTTTGTTCTTTTATGAACTATTTATTACAGGTTTTACCATATCTCCATAAATACACCAAAAATCACCTATTTTTTCCTTTTCCAGTCAGCTGCCTTAAGCATTATTTTGTCCCTTTGTTTAAGTAACCCAGGGTTTTGAAGAACCACAGAAGTTAAACTGTGTTGGTGTGACCAAATCCAGCAGATTATACAGATTTTGCAATAAAGGGCCATGTAGCCCCATGAGGTAGGAGTAGTTCAGTGTGTTTCAGAAGCAGCTCTCTTCTGAGCAAACCTATGCAGGATTTAGCAGGCTTAAGCTATAACCCAAAAGTTCAAACTCCCAACCAGCATTATGAAACTCTCTGTGAAGGCATAATCTGTCAACTCCAGACAGAGAATTTATTCCATGTCATGTTTAAGATATTTGAAAAGGACAAATTAACAGCTTAGACAGACAGGTATAAGATACTATCAAAGTTAAAAGCTAAGGAAAGTGAAGGGGAAAGTAAGCTAGCAGAACCTTAAACTTTATACGTCATTAAATCGTTGCTGCTTTCAGAAACTGTAGCATTTTGAAGTGGAAGATTGTATTTTTTTTTTTATTTTTTTTTTTATTTTTTATTTTTTTTAAATTTTGCACACCACCAGGTTTTACAAAGGTCAGATGCCAAAGTAAGACCATTTCTGACAGATTTTGAAATACTAGTGAGGGAAAACTTCAGGTGTAAGAAGCCTATACAAACACAGTTGACTTCTATTGTTTTCTAATTGATCTGATAATGAAAGACAAAATTGTTGAATTTTTGCCTGAATTTCAAAACAACATATGAGGATATCAAAGCAGTCAAATCACAAATATGTTTTTGTTCAATTTTGTGACCAACTTCATTCATAATCTTGTCAAGGATGCTCTGCACAGTACCTGGACATTATAAACAGAGAATGTTTAAACTTCCACAAGAACTGCTTAACAAAAATAGAAGGGATTTCACTATGTAATATCACAATCAAAATTCATATTTATCACAGTACTGCTGCAGTTTTCCACCCTTCTCTCATCAAGCTGCACAGATGAGAGTTAACATGAGAAAGAAAATGTTATCCAGGTGTCTGTAATAGCACAGCCTAGTGCCATAAAGAGCTTTGAACATTAAAGCAAAAATCCTTGTGTCCAATGGGAAAACAAAGCAATACACATAGAACTTTGTATATTCACAGTAACATAACTTGCTGAACAACAGGGTTGCTGTGCCACATACAAGACGGTTTTATCAGGGAATGTATATCATTGCAAGCACGCGAACTAAAGCAATCAAGCTTTGTATGTTTGGACTCCAGGAGTCTAATACTGTGCAGTGCTAATCAGGATTAGGAGAAAAGATTTAGATGAATAATTCAGTTGCTCAGAGAGCAAGTGAAAGTCATCTGAATTCTTCCTGAATAGTATGGGTTACCCACATGAGAAATAAAGACAAAATACCTGCCGATTCACACATTTCATTTGGATCAAAAGAAATATTCTGTGTGACTTTAAAAAAAAAAAAAATAAAATAAAAAAAAAGTTTGTTGGTGTTTGTACCTCTGCTTTGTTTTTAACTTCAGCCAAGAAAAAAAAAAAAAAAAAAGCTATTTTCATGTGTAGTTAATATATTGCCATTTACCATAGAATGCAAGTATACTTGATACTCTTGATAACATATCCAAAGAATGCTGTGTGGTCTTGACTAGCAGTAGACAGCTACCATTTAGAAAAAGAAAGGTTTAACAGTAAGAATTTTGTGTCCAATTGCTTCTTCCTTCCAAACATTATCTGCATATTCCCCTCCATTCAGCTTAAATCAAGCCAAAAAGTCTAGCGCAAGTGTGGAAAAAGTAGGACAAGACATCTGTTTGAACTAAGGAACACATTATGATGCTGTTTGTTGAGAGCACACAAACTTGATTAATCTTACTGTATGGGAACTGCCAAATCATGGCCTGAACCTCTGATTAACCATCTGGTGAGGCCGTACCCAGTGTTGCCTCCCTAATGGACACATTGAGTAGGGAGATAAAAAAAACCCTATCATTGTGTCCTAGATTTAGCAAATGTGTTCTTCAGTATCCCAATTGCTAAAGAATTGCAAGATCAGTTTGCATTTACATGGGGAGGCAGTCAGTGGACCTTTCAGGTCCTGCCACAGGGATATATGCATTTGCCAACATATTGTCATAATCTAGTGGAATGTGACCTGGTTAATTAGAAAAAATCGGATTGTATTTACTTATATCATTATATTGATGATCTCCTGTTGACATCTGACTCAGTGGAGGTAGTAGGATAGGCAGCAGATTCATTAACTGCCTATCTGCGACAGAGAGGATTGGCTATAAATTCTCAAAAGGTGCGAGGTTTGGGCCCATCCAAAAAATTTCTGGGACTGGTTTGGTCAGGAAAGACTAAAGTACCACCCAGTGCTGTCATAGATAAGATTCAGGCATTCCTAGTCCCTACAACACTGAAGGAGCTGCAAGAGTTTCTAGGTGTATTGGCAGAGGGCAGTGGCAGTGCTGATTAGCAGACTGAAAGGAAGGAATTTTACCTGATAACCACATACTTGCTCAATGCAGTCGGCAACAAAGATGTATATATTATTTACTGATGAACTACATTTGTTTGTAATAAATTTCAGCTTAATTCATTCTAGTGCAGTTCAAATACATGTACTGAACCAGTATTAATGCGACTGTATCTGTAACTTGTTTTCAAGGCATCAGCAATGGGTAGATCACCATTTTAAGTGCTAAACACTTATCTTATGCATGTTTAAGATAGACTGATCCTAAGGGAAAACCTTAGTTAGGCTTATTCTGCTATATGTTTATGTAGAACATGAAATACAGGTACCTGTTTCAATTTATCATGATAACCTTCTAATTACTTGAGCTGGAATGAGCATTACTTGGTGTTTATTTTCTGGCAGCTTAAGAGAACACCTTCAGATAACGCTGCTATGTAAAAGCTAGGACAACAGAAGAAATTTTCTTTTTGCATGCAAAGATATTGATTTGCTTTATGCTCATGAAGAAGCTACAAACAATTGGAGGTGTGTTCTAAAGACAATAATATTTGCATAATTTAGAGACAAATTTACTAAGCAGTTTCACTGTCAGTTCAAGAAAGTACATCTGTATGTCTCCATTTGACAAAGACACTTGAAGTTCTATAGACAGGATTCTTCCTAGAGCTCTTCAGTCATAGAGACAGCAACAGAAAAAAACCCTGCAGTCGTTCTTATACCAAGCCACCTACATACATAATCAAGAAGAAAAGCATCATATAATAAAACAACTAATTTATTTAAAAGGTGCTTGTTACTTTTCAATCTAGAATAAAGTTTATTGAGATCACATAACTGGAGAAGATGAGAAAGAGTATGAGAAGATATAGTAGGCACAAGAGATTTCAGTCAACTTATTTTAGTAAGTCTTCACACTACATAAATTTAGAAACATTAGCAAATTGATACCCAATATAGATTAAAATGGAATGTCAAATACAAACTTACCATATCCACTTCCAACCTGACTAGTTAAAACCCAAAATGTTCATCCCTTATTCAGAACTTCACTACAGATGAAGTTAATTCACACCCAGAAATCAAGATTTAAGTAACTCCATAAAAATGTAGTGGAATATCTGCTCTCAGCCATTTTAATAGTCATGGCATGAAAGGGAAATCTGGCAAATTAAAAATGATTTAGCTTATATCTATCTCTAAAAATAATCCATCCATATAAAGTTTCTTTAGGAGCTCATCCCAGCTATGCTGCATTGATTAAAAAAATGCTTATGAGAAGTTAGGTATGATATGGAAAATAAAATATTTATTTCTATATTATTTTTAATCCTTCTTTAAACATGACAATATATGTCTGTCTAATCTGAATACCTAATCACAAATACAAGTTCATTATATTCTCTAGGTGCTAAATATTTCTTAATATGGTACATTAAGCTGAAGTATTGAACTGTCATTAATACAGACTATGGTTCATAAGTCAACATTAAGAAGGGGTAAATTGGGTGAAGAAGACACACTGAAAGACTTCAAATATATTTTCATGCAGTTAAACAAACTCATGTGCACTGTTTTTTTTAATGTTACAATAAAAATATATAACATTTGACAGTAGTCTTAAGCTTCAACAAAGTCAGCAGCTTGCCTTCTAGTTATTGTTACAACTCTACTGCACTGCTTAACAGTTTACAACCAAAGAACTCAGCATTGGCATGGACTTCTCATAATAAGAGAACACATTGCTGA
The DNA here is from genome assembly GCF_019232065.1 of Centrocercus urophasianus. Lineage (NCBI taxonomy): Eukaryota > Metazoa > Chordata > Aves > Galliformes > Phasianidae > Centrocercus > Centrocercus urophasianus. The sequence continues at coordinate 72,161,878 of NW_024884253.1, read as the reverse complement.
ATACATTGCTCCTCTCACTATTGTAATTGATCTATTAATTTCTTGATCCTACTCAAGCAGAAAGAGATGGACAATTAATGCAGACTCACATACCTGTGCTCAGTGGCTGTGCCTACTGATGCTTTCCTCTTGAAATGCATTTTATGAAATTACATGAAAAATAATTTTTACGATTACTTTTTAGGCTTTATGACACCCCCATTAGAACACTGACATTTTCAGGAGTAAAACTGTCTTTTCTCTGTACTGATATAACTTGAATTTTTGTTTTATTTTGCCACATTAAAAGTTTGCTTCTCCTTCCTCCTGCTTTAAATTTCTTTCCTAACTTCCCACATAAGACGCTTCTGAGTGCCTGAACCATTAAAATCAAGAAGTATGTTTTGTGACCTGTGATACAGACAACATAATTTGTCAGAACCACTGTGTATCTCAACTAAGAATATCTCAGCCTCCACTAAAAGCCTCCCAGTTGCAAGTTCTCAAAAATTAGTCTGAAAGTAATATCACTGAAAATATATATACACACACGTGTGTGTGTGTGTGTGTGTGTGTGTGTGTGTGTGT
>NW_024884253.1:72134370-72161301 GCF_019232065.1 Centrocercus urophasianus | reverse complement strand
GTGTGTGTGTGTGTGTGTGTGTGTGTGTGTGTGTGTCACAGGATATATGGCAAAAGTTTACAGCTTCCACTAAAACACAGAGTTAAATGTGACCCATCAAGTTTGGGATCAGTTTCAAAATATATAAAGTACTGTCTTTAAAGTAAAGTAATAAAGTAGTCGAAAGCAATAGCATACATCTCCAAGCTCAAATTTCTAATCTCAGTAGCTCAGGTAGAAGTAATTTGATGCAAATACAAGATATTCCTTCAAATGTTGTATTATTTTATGTATTAATTATGGGATAAAGGTATCAATTTTCACTTACTAATTTGAGCTATGTGTATGGATTTTGTTTAAGATCAAACTGAAAAAGGAATTCATGCTAAAGAAAATGGTAACCAACAGTGTTTTCAATATTGAAGCAATGTAGAAAGAGCATGTAAAAATAGTTCATCAAATGCTTTCCACAACGTTGCCTGAAAACTGTCATTATCATCAGAACGAAACAAAGCAAGGACATCCTGCAATCCAACGTTTTAATATAAAAAAAATAGCAAAAGAGGATCTGCTTAAACATGATAGTAGTAAGCACAGAAATAAGAATAAGAAACTGCTTACCTTCAAAAGACACGCCAGGCTCTCAGGTAGGCAGGAATCACCAGGTAAGATGCATCCCATACACTACCAACTCTAAAATGAGGTCTGGGAAGGAGTGGATCCTGGCTCCACCCCTTCTGGTCACTCAGGTGCATTACTTGCGCCTGAGTTCAACTGGGTTGGCCCTGCCTTCCTACCAGGTGCTCAATCACTGCTTCAAGCCACAACTTAGCATTTATACTACAATATAATATTATTGAATGAGAGACATTTTTCTTAATAGCAGGCAACCTAACATTTTTAAGCTCTATGGAGTACAAACAAACACCATCACCCTTACTCAATCGTTACCAGGGCCAGTTTAACTTTATGTTGATGCTTGCAGTTTGTCTCCAGTTCTTTTCCAGCTGAGTTCCCGAAATACAAGTTAACCATCAAAGGAAGCCACACAAAATGCACAACTTCCACTATTTTCTACTTCCAAATTTAGGCAATTAAATATATGGATTACAGTATTGATGCAGCAAAGCTAAAAATAAGAAAAATAAATTAACCACTATTGCATAAGCCCTATATTTGAGGTATGCTTCGGTAATCTATTTCTTTATATCTACAAAATTAATGTTAGGAACCATAAAAATATATAAGATCTTTCAGTCTGACTTACAGAGTGTAACATTAGGCTGTTACACAACTCCTTGGTTTCTTTATAAGTCTGAAAAAATGTCACAGACTCCTATGCTATCCATCTCTCATTTACAAACATAAATGGTACGAGAACTAGAGTCCTTCTACGTGGCTACTGCCAGATAACAGTCTATGCGTGTTATAGATCGTGAACTAGAAGGGATACAAAGCACTAGCTCACCTAGATTTTGGTGCATTTGCCTGTGCAGGCACTTGAATTATTCAGAAATAGCTTAACATAGCTTGGTTTAGCTTCAGAAATGCTTAGAACTTCAAAAAGATCTCAGACATTTTCTTTCACACTAGGTGTTCATAGAATCAGTAATACTATTATCAGTTCTTTACAAAGCGTAAAAATAATGCTTTCTGACATACTCATAATTTGTGTAGATATTACTAGCAGCTGTTTTGGCTTTGTTTGTTACATATTTCTCTGCTGAAGACAAAATTTCCTTAGATTCTTCTAGTCACACTTTGTCTCACCTATTTAAATAAACTTCTTACTACATTCTTTGGCCTCAATCTCAATAACTTACATATTTCAGAAAATTGCTTTTGTTCTTTCCTTCTTTCAGACTACTTGCATAAAGCTTCTGAAAGCTATACAGAATTTTGTACCTATTGTGTGATCTTACTGATTCCTTTTCATGTCATTGTCAGTATCAACAGTGATAAAGAAAGAACTTGTTAGTTTTGATTTCAAAATTGTGTAAATCACCAGATAACCCAACAGGTTTCCAAAATAATCTGTGGGTATAAACAAGATACAGTGCGTCTATATCTAAAAATATGATATGCTAGCACTCCAAAATAAAGGGATCCTATGCATTAATTTTATTATTTAAAAAATAAATAAATAAAATATCTGATACAGTTTTCTTAGAGATGAGGAAAGGGATTTGAGATTATGGAGATAGTATGGCATAAAGAAGCCTTCTATCTGTTGATATGTCCTCCAGAGGTTCAGTAGACCATCTGCAATAAAAGGAGAAAAATAAATCAATAAATAAAGATGAGAACTTGCATGTAATATCAACAGCAGAATAAAAAACATGAATTTGACTAATTCCAACCTATCTTTCTTAAAGAAGAAGTAATTTTTTTAAACTATTTTCTATCTAGTTTATTTGGCAAGTCAATATCAGAAGATTTCCAGAAAAGAATGCTGACAAATAACAGAGTGAGAGCATTTTTTAAATCAAAAAGGAGAAACTAATGATATTTATTCTATTTTAAAGGCAAACATTATTTATATTGGAATGATCTCTTATGTAGGGAGAAATGCAGAACATGCAAGATACTCTGATGGCATTATAGAAAGCTGATGCTTTTCCTGTTTCATATGCAAATATTTATTTATCTAGACTATCTCACATGAAAGGGTAGTTACAGAATGCTAATTCAGTTCAATGTTCATTGGCTTAAAAAATCGATCTTAGATAAAATCTGTTGAAAAAAACATTAATCTTAGAAACATAAAGACAAGTGAATGATCGATGATAAAGCACAAGATATCTTTATTTTGTCACTTCTTTTACAATTTCATTCATGAAGAAATTCTGTATTGTCAAGGAATTAAAAGGTAATTAGGCAACAATTTTCTCAGGTGGTTTTGACTTTCAGGCACAGTTTCACACTGAATACTGAAATAACTTCAATTTACATTAAAAGGATTGTATGTCACTCACATAGAGAGGGGGTTATTTTATTGAATTTGAACTACGTCAACCACATTTAAAAGCAATAACCTCAGAATCAGGAATATTATACCTAAGGAAATGTCAGAACTGAGGAAAAAATAAATAAATAAAGAAATTAGTCTCCGCAGATGGCCAGAGAAGAGGTGAAGTATGTTTTTTAAGACTCTATGTAGTGCACTCATTACTTGGATATAGGTCTTACCTGAATAAATATGCTCCAAAAGCAATGCCTCCTATTTAATTACATTGGTCCACAAAGTCAGAGGCAGATGTTGGTGGTATGACAGTAGAGAAAGAGTCCTCCCACCAATATTCCATTACATTTTGTCGTCATGCTACGGATGACAGCAGAGAAGTCTGACAAAATAGTGTTTGACATGGAAGTGGGTATGAAGCAAAGGTGTAGAATTGAATTCCCCCATACAGGAAAAATTTCCACCTATTGACAGTCACTGGCACTTGCTGAGCATTTCTGGACATCAGACACTGAATGTGAGCACCGTGAGCAGGTGGGTGGAGCCTTTCAGCAGCAGTAACAGCAACAGTGTGTTACTTTCACTGGTGCTGGTATTTATAAGTAAGACATGCAGGATCTTGTTCATCACTGGCAAAAATGCATTGCTGATGGTGGTGGTTATATTGGAAAACAGTGTTTCATAGCTGAGAATTTGTTCTATAAAATGTTATTGTGCTCTTCGTGCCAGGTGTAATTTCTATGGAAATAAATAGGAGGCATTATGTTCAGTGAGACCTGCACACATGGATATTTCTGCAGACAATTATTTGTCTATCAGCAAGATGTTTAAGTTTCCAGGAGCTAAAATAAACAAGCTTAGGAAACTAAGAAAAGATGCACAGTGTGTCTTTTTTTACACTTAGCAGTTACAGATTAAGGAGATTCTTGTAAATTTTTTATTTGCAATTTATGATTTGCAACTTGATCAGAATTGGCTGAAACTCAGAATTACGAAAAGGACAAGGACATGACTATTGGAAATGTTTCTACTTTCATGTTCTATCTCCTGACAGCAGCGTGGAAGTGCAGGTTTTTCAGCTGACACTCTGGCACTTAGGAGACTTCAGAGATTTGAGAGCTGCTTTTGTAGAGATAGAGCAGCTCAGAGGCCTATGGTTTGTGAGAAGAAGACTAGCAGCAGCCTGAGGTGCATCATACTACATTGCTATTGCAACCCCCTGCAGAAGGGCAGGATGCTGTGAGAATTCCTTTCTGCTGTTACCTATAATACATAGAGATTATTGTTGACCTGTCCTTGAGAACTAGCAAGGTAATTCTCACACAAAGGAAGCAAGCTGGATTCAGAGGTGTGGCAGCTTTCAGTTTACCGCTAAAACTGACTAAAACAATAAGTACTATAAAGCTACAGTACTTATACTTAGTATCTAAAGTACTTAAGATACTAAAAATATCTTACCTAGATGTGATCCAAATTGCAAGCTATGTTATTTGTTGTCTTACAGAATCTTAAACACTAAATAATGAGATCACCTATGGCCTCAGGCTTGGATTTTAAAGTTTGAGTGCCCACAGGACTACATGAACTTCTATAGTCTCATCAGAATCGATAGAAGTATTCATGAGATGGAAATTATTAGCATGCTTAGGCCTTTTCAGAGTCAGTGCTGTTATTATTTGGATTCGGGCACAAAGTCTTCAGTGACCAACCAAACTAGCAAAGCACTCAAAGAATAACAGACAATTTAAGCCTATCATGCTGGGCTAAAAGATAAAATAATTTCTCCCCTCTCCTCTACGTTCTTTTCTGTGTACTTTGAATATATCAACAATGTATTACACCAAATCAGCATTCCAGTAATTTATGAGTTGTTAAAGTATGCTTAAATCAGCATCCAGCATGTAGGGATTTTTTAATTACTGCTGTAACATTGTTTTACTATTGTTGAACAGAAATATCAGAGATTTTACATATAAAGCATGCAAAAGAACAAAAGAAAGCTAGTGTGAGGAGGCATCTCAGGGCACAGGTGTCCAAACTTTTGGCTTCTCTGGGCTGCAGTTAGTGAAAAGGAATTACCTTAGCCCACATATAAAGTATGCAATATAGTTAATGTATATAGGCAACAGAACTTTATATATATATATATATTTATATACACATATATATACATACATATATAGTCAAATATCTACTGAAAAGGAATTGCAAATATACCAAAACATTATTTTCTTGCAATCTTGAAACCTGTTCTCGAATTCCTTTATCAAAAATCACAGCTATGTAAGTTTTGCTATGCAAACTATTGTGTTTAGCCACTGTATTAAAATGCATAACATTATTTGCCAAATCCTGAGTTAGCACTGCACTGTATACTACACATGTCTCAGTTTCAGCTAAGGAATTGTTAATGGCACACTGATGTTTGATTGTTGCTGAGCGATGTGTGCACGCTGAGGGCCAGGTGAGGCTGCTTGGCAAGGAAGACCTGCTGCCATGATGGAGTGGGGCAAGGGGCAGCCACAGCATGAGCTGAGCTGAGCTGTATGTGGCCCATAGGCTGCAGGTTGAACGTGCTCATCTTAGAGATTCAGACTACAGGCATATATCTAGTAACCTCAATTTACAGAGCAACAGCTGCAGGATGTAAAATAAAAAATGTTCTCTCTTAACAGGACCATGCACAAAAATCATCTTACTCCGATCTTTGCAAAACAACCAGCAACATGTTGACATTACTGGGTAAAATTAAAGTAGAAACATGTATTCTAATCTTCTGATTCTGAAAGTCACTACTTAAAGAACCATTACAGAAAAGCCAGTGAGATAGCAAAGTCTTTTTTTCTAACTTACTAGAGATTAAAGCCGTCCCTCCTGTTCATCTTCCTATTAGAAGAATTTGATAGCCTAATGCTACTGTCCTCTTCAGGCAGCAGTTTGAAATGAGAAAAATAAAAGTAATTGCAGTCATTGTTTATTTTTGAAAACATATTCTGGTCAAGACCTTCTGAGGACTTGGGCCTGCATTTGCATTGAAAGATGGTGGAAGAGGGATCTCTAAAGTCTTTCTCATCTAACAGTAATACACTGATAATAATCCAAATTTTAAGACCTCAAATTAAGAAGCTCACATGTAGTTTATTTAATGAATCACATCAAAACCCCTGCATGGATAGTTAAAGTGGTGAATTCTGAATTGCCTGGATGAATTCCTTTTGAAGGCAAAAAATGAAGGTATGTGCACCTGTATGATTAATAAGCCAAGATTAGCCCCACCCAGTGTACACAAACAAAAAGTAAGACAAAATTTAGAGTTCTCTTCTAAACACTCACACCCCCTCAAAAATATGAAACATCCAAACAACACCAAAAAAGCAAACAAACAAAAAGAATACTATAGGGACAGTGCATGTAACATACTTAGCATTAGCAACTCTAAAGTTGCTAGGTACAGGTACAGGACAAAATTCTTCTGTCTGTTTATGCACAAGGAAATATTCATTCCAAAGGTAAAAATCTAAGAACTGTTAAAATTGTTTCAACCTCAGTCCTGTAAGAAAGGTAAGTGCCAAAATTAAGGAAAGCCTCTGAATTGATTGATGGCAAGGCAAAGCACATTACAGAATCAAATAACCAAATTTACATTTATACAGAATAGCTTCAGTTCATGCTTTTTTATTCCATATAAAATATTCTTCAACTTTTATCAAATTCATTAAATCAAGTAAAACATCATATTACTTCTTCTCTTATCCATAAATTTTCATTCTGATTTACTGACTTTTCACTGCATTTTACTTGCATTTCACTGTCTTTCATGTTCTCTAAACTCATTATTACAATGTAAAAACAGTGAATTTTCTTATAAAAGTTTTCCTTGTTCTCATTACAATGTATTTTTTTGCCCCCATTCTCTCATATGATAACATTGCCAGAAAGGGAAGAAAAGAGAATGCAACCATTGTTTTAATCACACTGAAACACTACCAAACGCTGGATTTATTTCATTTATTAGCTACTTTTTTACACTTTGTATATCACTCAAATACAGCTGATAGAAATTGTTTTAGCAGTTAATTTAGAAAACAAGCAAATTTTTAAGAGGCAACATTTACTTGCAACTTCATGCAACATTTATCCATTAAAATCCAATGTTATCTTGGATAGGAGGAGGCAAAATCATTTATTTAAATTTAGGTTTAAATATCTATTTGTTCACATACTACATATATGAATTTACATATATGCCAAGAGAACCAGAATTCTTTTTACTCAGATCTAGTATGCTACCTCTTGACAGTTCCACGTACTTAATATTGATGTGGAGCTGGGTCTTTGTTTTGTTTGTTTGTTTTTGTGTGTTTTTTTTTTTTTTTTTTTTTTTTTTCTGTTTGTTTGCATTGGTTGGTCAGTTGGTTTGGTTTGTTTTTCAAATTTCTTTATGTATGTGATTTCCTTTTAATTGCACAAGCATTTGCCCACCACTAAAGCTTTTGCAAGACGAAGCAGTTCTGCAACAGCTCCAACTTGAGAAGGAAATGAAATAAGACTGCATTTGACTGTATTTGATCAAAGTCCTGCAGCCTATTTTGCATTGGAGAACAAGAAATGCAATAGTTCCTTTTTAACATCATCTTACCCAGTTACTTTCTTTTCCTCACTGTAAGGGGAGGCTTCAGCCTTTAGATAAGAATAAATTTCAGCATGGTGGTGCACCAATGGCCTGAAAATACATATGGCACATTCACTCACAGCATGTGACTGACACCACACCTGGTTTGGAGAAACCACAACTGCAGACTAGAGCTAGACCTGATCTAATTAAAGCTCAGCATTTTAATTTTGTAATTTTAATTTTTGGTCACAGAAGCTGTGATGGATTTTGTTTCTACATGTGTCAGTTTGTATATATTCAATATTAAAAGAATGCAAGTATGGATTAGTTTAGTCAGACTAAGTACTGCCTTTGAGTATGGTAACTGTAATCAACCCACTGAAAGAAGATGGTAGGCAGATACTTTGTGTTTTAGTTATATAAAAATGTTACTGAGTATACACAGGGGGAAACATGCCATGATGCCTTCCATCTAGCTCCAACTGCAAGAGTTTCTATCACTTTGTGTGCAGAGATACATGTGTACTGGAGTGTAAGCAGTGTCTAAAGAAGCTGCCAGGGAGAAGATTACACAGGAAGACACCTTAGACGTAGAAATGAGTAAGACAATTTAGTTTCCCCAGAATCCAAAATGCATCTGATAGCTGAAACTACACCTCAATCTGATAGCATTAGACACCATATGAATACCAAAAAAGGAGTGGGTAAAATTCTGACTTCTTTATTTGCAAGGCACTGCTCCGGTATTTCAAACAAATGGTTTCTGTTTCCTATCACAATGCAGTTTTAAGTACACTTTCTGCCATTTGCTCAAATTTCAGAAATTACTATTATATCTACAACATGTAATGTTCACATCAAACATGTTGAGAAATATTCTATTAAATAACATTTGCTAATTTTCACTACAATGTGTACATGCATTTCAACTGTGCATGCAGTAAATTCTTGGCAAGAATTTCCCTTCATTCAAACTGACTTATTTTTAGCTTCTCTTAATTCAGAAAACAATAAAATCTGCCACAAGTCCATGCAAATGCTGCATCCAATATCTGTCCCTAAAGGAAAGTAATTTTGCATGTCCATTGAAATCAACTGAATTCTGAAAGAAAATCCTTCTTTTGCTTTTATTCCCATTCTTTCCAAATAGTTGTTCCAGCTCATCATTGTGATTTGTGAACACAAAAAGACATGCAATATGTGGCTGACTTGTCAAAGCTAGAGCCAGTCAGCTTCCTGCTGAGCTTCCTGCTGATAAGTCAGTAAAATGACACACTAAGCCTTAGAAGGAAAAAATAACAATAAAAATAAATAGCAATGTAAAAAAAAAAAAAAAAAAAAAAAAAAAACCCTAGGTAAGCTAAATAAACTAACTAATGTGTAGAATATTTCTAGAGACATCTCTTCATATTTCAGGGACCCACAGTGGATTTTACTCTGTCTTTTACTAAAAGCAGTACCCATGTTTCCCCTGTAACTGGAAATGACATCATTAAAAACAGGTTAGCCTTTCAGAATAGCTGAAGTACTTCATTCTCCCAGATGTAGTATCTGTTGAAGGTTTTGTAAAGGACTGTACTATTGTTGTTCAAGGCAATATTAAATTTACCCATTGTAAGGAATGTATCATTGAATTACTTTTCCATAAACTACTGAAAACAGACATTTGCACAGTTTAAGTGAAACCTCATGCTCATATATTTCTCCACAAATGAAGCAAGGGATACCAAGTGATATAACAGCATAACCACAGTTATTGCAAACATTTTCATAGCAGTCTGGTTACAAGAGCTCAAGCTCCAGTTGCACAGCCTCCAATCTTAGGCCAAGACTGAGTGTTATCCTCCAACTTAGGCCTAATAGACAAGTGTGAAACATGAGGGTAAAACCCTTTTCACATAATCTGATCCAATGCATGCATTTATGCCTTCTTCTTAAGCCTCATTGAAGCATCTATAGGGATCTTCTTGTGGCTGTGGAACAAGGATGATGACCTTTAGATAAAGTGGCAGAAAGTTATGCTTTGAGTTGTGAAAGCTCCCTCTCCAAGGTATTAGTTTGCTTTCCTCCAAGAATAATACATCACTTTCTGTTTGGCTTGGAAAGGAAAAACTTCTAAGGTATATAAAATTCCCTGTTTGTTTCACATGATTCCTTCAGAGATTTAGAGATCAAATGCTTTCATGTCTTCTGAATATTATAAATGATAAATATTTAGTCAACAAATAGAAAAAATACTATGCAACTTTCCTGAAAAATTAAAACTAACCAGTCTTAAAATAACCACAGTTCAGTATTCTTCTGAAAAACAGTTGGTCAGTTCCAAGATTAAGAGACTGGACAGAATCTTACATGAATAAAGCTGAGCAATAAATAAAGCAATAGGCTCAGCTAAGCAAACAGGAGCTTAAGATACATAGGCAGACAGTTCTTCATATTTTTACAAAGAAAATAGTTCACTGCAAACAGAAAGGAAACATCAGATGAGCAGTTTTGAGAGAACTATGCAGTAGCTGCACCTGAGGATAGGATATACCAGACACAGAAAAGATTTCTAGATATACTTCAGTACTTGTGTTGTATTTGGAATGTCTAACTGAAATGATTTGGCTTCAGCAGTTTATAGTTACAAATCCAATAATTAACAGGTGGTTATTAGACCAATCAATGTTCATGTGTGATTATCTTTCAAAAAGTCTTCTTAGAAAGAAGAATATGTTTGGGAAGCTTACTAGATAGTATCTACTACTAAAAGAAAAAAAAATGTTATTTTAGTAGGTTATACAATAGTGAGTCTTCTTTAATTAAATGTCAGCACCTCTGGATATCTTCAGTACAAGTGAACACAAAGTATTTTAAGTCATAAAAAAAATAAAAATAAAGTAAGAAGTGTGGGAAAATATCATAGTACAACCAGATAACTACAAATTTCTCATGTAGCAAATACTTGGTTGGCAAGTGCATTTCAGTAGACATGTGTGTGTCCAGAAAGCACCTTATTCATTTGTAAGTGAATGTTTTACTGTTACTTGGTTGGGACAAGGAAAAACAACAGGTGAATCCTTTTGAAAATACTGTTGCATACAAAGTTTTCTAGTAGATCTACCTAAACTCCTAAAATGAGAGAAATAATTCAGTAAGAGAGAAATAATATTTATAGAAAAGAGACATATAAATAATAATTAAAACCCACCTTCATAAAATATGTCATTCCTAAGACCAAGATAAAAACAGAGACAAGAAGTAGATCCATTCAGCTGGCTGCAATATCATCCTATGTTTCATCTGCATGCAACATGAGCATTTGTAAAGAATACAAAATGTCATATTTTTCAGTCAAGACAAAAACAGATGTAAAACACCATTGAAATTTCAAGGTTTGTACATACAAATATAGTCAATTTCATCTTTATGGAAATCTACTCAAGTTATGATGTGAACAGGCAGTGCCAAGAGAACACAACTTGTTGCAAAGTATCAACAAGGATGTGATGAGGGAAGATGCAGTAGAAGGTCCACCCACGAGGTTGTCTAGGGTAAGATGGTTGATTCCATACTTCAAGACTGCCTCCGCCAAAAAGGAAAGAAGTGTAATTGTCATAGGCCACTCCCTTCTGAGAGGAACAAAGGACCCTATATGTCACCAGATCCTACGTATAGGAAAGTGTGCCACCTGTTTGGAGACCAGGCCAGGAATATTTCTAGGAAACTTCCTATTTTGATTTGCTCCTTTGATTATTATCCTTTACTGATAATTCATGCTGACAATAATGGCTGAGAGAAGCCTGAGGACTACCAAAAAGGACTTCAGGGGACTGGAGCAGCTAGCACAAAGAGCAGGAGTACAGGTTGTATTTTCTTATACCCATTCATGGCAGAAGAGGATACTAAGAATAGGAAAGCCCATTTCATGACTATGTAGCTGAGAAGCTGGTGCAAACACAGAAATTTTGTTCTGTTGTTTTTTTTGGTGGATTTTATTTTTTTATTTTTTTATTTTTTTATTTTATTTTATTTTACCATGGGGTTACTTTGCACCTGGTTGGATAGCAGCTGATATAAATAACCAGAGTATCTCAAGGAAGATGCAAGTAAGGCAATTATATAAATATATATCAGTTCAACAGGATGAGAAAAATCAAGCTAGTCACCATTAGCTATGTATTTTCACCAGAGTTGAACAAGAGCCTGCATGCCATGTTTGTAAACATCTGCTACAGTGGAGGTGACCCACTGCATGCTATGGCGGCACTGTTGTTGAGCTGCACCATCCATCATCTTACCGTGCTTACAAGCAATGTTTGGACTCTAGAAACATTCAGCAACATCAGCGAATGTCAGTGGGTGCAATTCTTTTCCACATAGAGGAATTCATACCCACTTCCACGTCAGATGCCACACTATCAGACTGCCCCTCTGCTGCCATTTCTTGCACAACAACAAAATATAACAGAATATTGGCAGGAAAGTTCAAGCTCTACTGTCATACCACCAACATCTGCCTCTGACTTATGGGTCAACATAATAAAATAGGAGGAACTACTGATAAACAAAACTGGAACAGCCCTTGTGTTTCTAGTTTTCACTTAGCTTAATGAATTATTTTGTGAATATTTTTATAGTAGTAACTACTGGTAGCGGGCCATGGCTTGAGATCTGCTATGGATTCTGAGCATGAGAGGGTCCGGCACACTTCTCATGGCTCATTTGCACAATTAGCTTTTTCCCCAGAGCCTGGTTCTAGGTCACCAAAACCTGGCTCTGAGCCCAGACAGGAAAACCCATGGGAACTGTAAGGAAGTTAGTGTGCCAAGATTTTGAGAATAATGTTATCAGTCTCTGTAGAATGAACTATCTATGAATCTAGAATCAAATACAGGATAAAGAATTATAAGCAAAGTACAACCAACCAGTGGTTACTAACTAATTATCAGTGGTTCCTTACGGGCCAGAAAGAGTGTAGTGATGGGAACTGGCAAAGAGCATGTAAATAGTAAGAAAAGAACTAAAAGTACCTTATATCTACATAACACACTATATAAATTTGGGCATAGTAGGTAAATGTAAGTAAAAGAAGAAAGAATATGGTTTTAGCAAATAAAAAATCACCACAGTCAAAGGAGATTGGAAGATTGTATTCTGTTTTAATGGGACGCAATTCAAATGCTCCCTGTTTGTATCACTGCAACTAGAGTAACGGTAATTATTAGATTTGACTCAAAAGTTTGCAGTAACATTAAATTCTTGGCTGTGTATGTACACTGTATCCCATTGGTTCTCAGATCATTAGAAGTGTAATACAATGAACTGAATGAGCATTCAAGTAATGTACCTACAAAATGGCTGGTACAGTGATGAAGGTGGTATTAAGCTCTGGACAATATTATTTCTTCAGCACATTTAGACTCAGAAAGCAGGATTTATATCTTTGTATTCTACCCCATATTCAGCCTCCAAATGTGGAAACTATCTTCAATGGGCTGCACTCCAACGATACTCATCCTTTCATATCACCTAGTTTAAAATATAAGTATTGTCTCACTGACTTTTTTTTTTAATATCCAGAAGAATCTTTCAGTGGTTCTCAAATGATCATTTTGTCTATGTCGATAGCCACAGAAATCTCATGATAGCTGCTGATTCACTAATGAATAATTTGTGGTTTTTCAGAACGTTACCATCACAAATAGTAATGCTACTTTAAGCTCTTGTTGTTTCAAACAAGTAGTGTTAAAAAAAAAAATAAATAAGAAAAATCCTAAGATTTTATTTTATAATCATTAGATTAGTATTGTGGAGGTCGAGGTACTGTTCTAACCTACATTAGCACAGGGAGTTCAACATGAGCATCTGTACACAGCTATTCTCCTGGTGACAGAGAATTACAGAACTATGACAATTTCTATCACAAGGTTCATGCTATTACATGTAGAATTCTTCCTCAGAAATATTTGGCACTTCAGACTATAAAACGCATAGCTATGTTGCTTAAAGTAGAGTAGAATCTCATTGATAGACCACCAAAGCATTCTAATTTCAATTGAATATTGCTCCAATTTCATCCTTATTTTAATGCATGAAGAATTTTACCTCTACAGTAGCTACAATGATTACTTCTTAGAGAAAATACAGGAAGTTTGTTAAAAACATAGATGAAACATGTCCAGAAACTTGACCAGATCTATTTTTCAGGAAAAGCTCATAGGCAGTGGCTTCAGGCTGAAGACTGAAGTTAGATGTTTTTTGGTTTGTCTGCCTTCAGTGGCATCTAGTAACTGAGAATTATTCTGAGAAATATTAACATTTCACTTAGTATATTCTGTAATACTTCACTGTTTAGCACGTAAGATTCTCGGGAAAGACATTGGGAAAGTCTCAGGAAAGTGTTAAATACGAAAGTAATGGTTCCAAATGAGAGACAGCTGTACAAATATCAAATGTATTGAAACTGTGCTTTTAGTATCTACTTGAGCAGTTTGTCTTTATGCAGCTTTCAGAAATAGAAATTATAAAAAATGTACATAAAGCACCTGAAGCTTTCCTTTTATAAAACGTAAAGACTCATAAACAGAGCACTACATTTTCTCTCGCTTAAAAACAGAGCAACTTCCCCCTCCTTCTCCTCCCAAGAAATAAACATTATATTTCTTAAAGGATTTTTTCTTATTCAAATATGAAAACCATGACAGTAGAACATCTCTAAGCTGTTACAATAAAGAACAGTTAATCAGAACTTAATATGTTGTCATTAGCAAAGAGACAGAAAAAGACAATGTAAATACTTGTTCAGCAAATCATTTGCACTTGACATAATGAGACATTGCAGCGGAGATAATTGTACAAAAATTGGCATTTGTTTAATGTTTTGTCTAATCTACAGTTTGTCTCCCAAGCATGTGACTGCTCTTTTATTTCCTAATATTATTATGAAAATGTTGTAGAATACTAATGGACAAAATTCTGAAGATCTCTCATTCATTTAGTAGTTTGTTCATTTAAATGTTGTATTTCTGCCTTAGTTGCTGTAGTACTCAGAAATGCCTGAGATAGTAAAATAATGCTTTCTGGTAAACACATAGAATACAATGCAAATCAGAAAAGCATATATAAAAATACATATTTATAGCAAAATATTTACATTATATGAGAGATTCCTGTGTTTGTTTTTATCCAAGTATCTGAAAATAACCTGTTTCTTTACATCATCATACTTGGATTGCAAGTCTATAAGAAAAACCTATGCATTGGCACAATTTCTCCTACATAGGAGGAAAAATCACTTTATACAAAATTAAAGTTCACAGAGTGCAAGAAAAGAACTGAATAATAAATATATTTATTGAAACATTGTAAGGAGTTTGAAGAGAGATAAAGCAGTTCCTTGAAAAAAAAATAATATATTTCTATGCTATACGGATATTATGCCATGTGGTTTTCTTTACATGTTACTGTTACTAAAAAAAAATATGCAGAAGTGTTTAAATGTAGTACTTACCACTGATTTTCCCCTACTAGAAGTTGTGTACCCACACCAACTCAGAACTCAGTTTTCAGATATACTAATCAAGAAGACCTGGCTGCACTAGGGTGCACTGCAAACAGCTGAAAGACAGTAGACATTTGGAACATAAAGACTTTGTGTTCCTATTATTCATTCAAGTATTTGCTGTTTCTCTTACAAATACAGAAATAAATAACAGTGACTATTGTGCAGCTCTTAATGAGAAATAATTCATAATTTCAAGGCCAAGTCCACAATATTATTTGGTATTGATTGATATAGCTGAATTGCAAGAGGTTTATATTCAACAGTAAAAGAAAAAGAAAGAAAAAAGAAAAATACCTAGATAAATTTAATTCTACTTCAGGAGCTGAAACACAGACCTGTGCCAAAGACCCACAAGGCAAAGTCTCATTTCTAGCTGTGGGAAGGTTCCCTTGGTTCAAGCTTTGAGAAAAACAGCCACAAGGCAGCCCACTAATGAGCACCTTACAATCTGGTTAGAGGCAGAGCTGGTGAGTCAGTAAGATGGTTGGAGATTAAACACAAACAAACAAAAAAAGGTACTACAGAACTTCAGAGTTTTCGCATGTCTTGTTGCTACATAAAGCAAGAGTTACAGAACAAGTTCCCAAGATTTTTTTGCAATGTCACAGGCAGCAGATTAGCTCTGGTGTAGAAAAATCTAAAAGTTAACTTAAATATTTATTATTTGCATTTGTCTTCAAGTATGTTCTCCACATTAGAGCAGCAAAAAGTCATTTAACAATCTCACAAAGCAGTATTAGATGAATAACAGCCCATGCATATTCTAGAGATCTTTCTTCTGGCATGCATTAATATAGCTGAAATGAGCTGCCGTTGCCAGTGGGTGCAAAATGAATGATATTTTTCTTTTATTGTATGAAAATCAAATTGATTAGAATGTTTTGAAATTAGTTATATTGTAGCTTGTGACAACTGAAATAAATAAAAAGCAGAGAGAAAGATATTAAAAGAGGTGTTAAAGAGCAATAGATAATGCAGACAGCTTATCTTGCAAAGCAGATAACTACTCAGCCAGAAACTGTTAGAATACCTGTATAGTTTTTATCTAAAGTACTGTTCCTGCCAGTCTCAGAGGTCCTTTTTTTTTTGCCTATAAAATATATGTAAGCTATTTTTCATAGCATCATTCTCAAAATAAAGGATGCTTTCCCCCCCACCTTAGTCTATGTTGTACTTTCAAAACTAATATAGCAAAAGAGAAAACCTGGAATGGAAACATGATACAAAGAAAAATAACACAGGACAAAGTGGGTAAAACTCATGTCTTATTTAACTCTTTTGTAGTTCATTGTAACGCAATCTCCTGTAAGGCCCAGACAGAGTGGGATCCTTCTCTTTCTTGCCTTGCACAGCCAACTCTAAGGGATTACTTATGCCTTTTCTTACTTTGCCCTCTGATATACATCAGTCATTACGTTTGTTAATAACTTCTATTTCTTTTTATTTCTAATCCCTGTTAAGGGATTTTCCATTCCTTTCCTGAACTGAAGTATAATAAATAGAATATGAAGTATAAAGCTACCATGTACACTTTGAACTTAACTGAAAAGGATGCAGTGAGGATGTCCTAACTAACTGCTAATCCCTAGGAGTTAACACCAGCATTTGCAACTATTTATTTTTAAAAAGTCTTGAATTTTATTTACAGACTACTAAAATTCAACAGGAACAGAGGAAAAAAAAAAAAAAGCAAGCCTGTGGAACATGAAACTCAGGAAGTGCAATTAAATGCAGTCACCATAAAGCAATTTTACCCTTTAACATTTTAACCCTTTAATTTTACCCTATAACATTTTCATTATTTTATATATACATTTGAAGGAATTAGATAATCAAATCCACATAATGTAACGGAATGGAAATATGTTATGTGGAAATCACAATATGTTTACTCTGCTTTATTCTAATGGTAGAAAAGATTTCAGCATTTCCTTCCCACTCACCACTGACAGTGTCAGAGGGCATGGAAGAGAATAAAACAAACAAAAAATCAAAACAACAACAAAATAACCAAGCAAGAAATGTTGTTCTGATTATCTAGTATTTATCCTTTTCTTCATTTTTTCCCTTTGCATACTTCCCACAAAAGAAAGAGTATATGTTCAAGGACAGAACTTCCTATTACTTCTCCTGCTGCACTGAGATGGTACATTTTGTGAACAGTTCAAATACCTCAACAAAGGATAAGGGAGATTTTCTTCTCTCAGAACTAAGGTATGCACCAAAAAAAAAAAACCTCACTGGGTTAATTATTGAGAAGAAAAAGAGGGCAAGAGCAGATTGATATGAAGTTTGCAGACCATAACAAAAGCTATCAGAAGAAAAAAGAATGCAGTGGGCTGGACTGACTATACAAAGTATCTGGGTCTTACAATGAGAAGGGAAGCAAATAATTCTGTTCAACGAGACCAGAAAAGCGAGCATAGAAAGTAGAGAACAAGGATTCAGGGGAACAAACAGATGAAAAGTTTTAGCAAAATCTCACATGCAATAGAAGAGAAGGGAAATATGTCAAGTACAAATATTGAAATTAAGCTATACAAGAAAGAAAAGCCAGTTATTTCAGCTGTCAGATTCTTACACTTAGAATCATAAAGTCATAGAATCTTTGAACTTGGAAAGAACCTCTGAAGACCATCTATTCCTGCTCCCATGCAATAAACCTATACTTAGACCAGATTGCTCAAAGCCCCATCCAGTGTTACCTTGAATGTCTCCAGGGTTGAAACATCCACCATCTTCCAGATAATCGGCTCCTGAGCCTCACCAACTTTACTATTAAAAAAAACACAAAACAACCTTCTTTATATCCAGTCTAAATTTCCTCTCTTTTAGTTCAAAACCACTTCCCCTTGTTCTATCACAACAGGCCCTGCTAAGGTGTCTGTCTGTTTCCTTCTTATAGTCCCTCTTTAGATATTGACAGGCTACTAACAGGTCTCATCAGAGTCTTCTCTTCTCCAGGCCGAATCCTCAGCTCTCTCAGCCTGTCCTTATTGGAGAGATGTTCCATCCCTTGAATCACTTCTTTGTCTCTCTTCTGGATGTGCTAACAGGTCTACAACTCTCCTGTACTGAGGATTCTACATCTGAACTCAATAGTCTAGGTGAGGTCTCACCAGTGCAAAGTAGAGAGGCAGCATCAGCTCCCTGTTTTCTGTTTCTTGCCTCTCTTTCCAGATATCATACACCTGGGGATGGAGAGTTCTTGTGCCCTAAAGAAAGCTTCCTTAAAAATCTGCCACCTCTGCTCAACTCCCTTGTCTTTCCACATTTCCAGAGGGTTTTGTTGACTAACTCTCTTAAGAACTGGATGTTTGCTTTCCTAAAATTAAACTTCCTGATTTTGCTCTTTACCTGTGTGATACTGCTCAGGAGTTTGAACTCCACCATTACATGGCAACCCCCACTCCTGATGTCATTAGTCAGTTCACTTGCATTGGTGAGCAACAGGTCCAGCATTGCATCACTCTTGCTGGACCTTGCTGTCTTTTTCCTGGCTCAGGAAGTTATACTCAATACATTCCCCAAGCCTCGTGAATTGTCTACAGCTCATTACACTACTTTTCCAGAAGATGTCAGAGTGGCTGAAGTCCCCCAGGAGGATGAGAGCCTGCTATCCCAACACTTGTAGCTAGAGGAAGAGCCAATTTTGAGCTGTGGAGTTGACTTCCTTGCCCTAGACATCCTCCTGGGTGCACCTTCTACCACATCCTCGCTTACTTGTTCCTTGAGTTCCAGAGTCTCAATCTATTGAGTAAGCGCACCCGGGAAGGTGAGGTAGATAGGGAGTGGGATTGCTTGTGATTGTGAGCAGAGACCTGCTTCAATTTCTCCCCATTTTTTAGGTCCTCTCCCTTTGCCCAACAGTGACAGGACAGAGTGTCTCACTATTTGGGGTGTATTGACCTGGTACATTTCAACAGGTACAGCAGGAAGTCACTCTACTAGCCTATCTTCTACTCACAATTTCTAATGCTTCTTAATGTCTCCATCTCCTCCTTGAGCTCTGCCACCAGGCTGAGCAGCTCATCTGCCTGCTCACACCTCATGCAGATGGTATGCCTGCCACCCACTGATGGCAGCAGCAGGCTCAGGCACTCTGTGTAGCCAGAGACTGGAACAGCTGCCTTTCTGTGCACACACTCAGCCTAATTAGCCATATTCTTTTTGGCGAGAACTTTCTGCCAAGTAAAGATCGTGGCTAGATTTGTTACCTAGAAGGCAGCTGATAGGTGAGCCAGTCTCCCGAGTGGTGGGGGATACGCTGCTTTCTCTGCATAAATTGACATGCCACACTCTTATTGACATACCATGCTGTATTTGTCCACTGTTCACTGCACTTTTGGGAGCTGCATTCCCTGGGGCTGCTTTTGTAAATAAAGGGTGTGATGCCTCTCCTCTGGACCCTGCCCCCAGCCCGCTAGAGCCAATTGCCCTGCAGGAAGTAATGGCACCAAGAGCTTATCTCTGACAGGAGTTCAGTTGCCCTGCTGAGGCGATTCTTTGTTTCAGTGTGGGATGAGATCACACCAGAGCCTGCAGAGAGAATATACTTAAGCTAATTCAGACTTTTCCCCTTTATACGTGTCTTTCTATGTATTTGGCCCAGTCATTTCCAACATTTGGTTCTGATTCATTGTCACAGTTAGCATCACAGTTAGCATGGAAGTAAGTGACTAGGTTCATCTAAGCTATTTTCTTCTTATTACAGCTCCAAGTATCTGCAAGTGCTCTCATTAAACAGTGCTAAATCAGCTGTTTGCTATTTCCAGATGGCTCTTCTTTATGTTCATCCTTTCATGCAACAAGGTGGCAAAATATGGCATAAGTGTAGCTGAGGATAGCACTGCTAGAGACTGTTCCCTTCCTGAATACTCCAGCTATTAATGTATGGTTAAACATTACTTGCTTGCTACTGAAAGTGATGGAGATAAAAATAAAGATTACAACTTAGCCTATATTTGAATTGTTGCAGCAGAGAATGAACATTAGCCATATCTCAATTTCTCTTTTGTAAAAATAAGAAGTTCTACCAGATTAAACAGCCAAAGAAACTATTATGACAATATAATAGGATATTCCACAAAGCAAATAAAATTTTCATTTAGAAATACTTTGCACAAATTCTAATTGAGTTAATATATATTCTTTCCAACAAAAACAATGACAGTTTAAAGACTGTAACTCAACGTACTAATGCCCTTTCAGTTTTAAATTAGCATCTATGTTTGTGTGTTCAGTGTGGACTACAACTTCCAATATGTGCTGTAAAAAATAGTCTCACTAAAAAGCCGAATAGGACCATGCAGAGGCTATCTGTATTTAAAAGATCTTTACAACTGCAACAGTGGGGATTCCTCCAAAAGAATTATTGCCTTTAAGCAGTGTCTAATCCTAGAAATTTTTAGGGAGAAAACTGAGTTAGATATAATGTTTATGATACACTGTGAGAACAGGATACTGATCTAATGATTTTTCTTGTCTTTAAACGTATTTAATCTCATAATAACATAGTAATCTCATGACAACTCAATGTGGCATCCTTGACTGCTCAGTCTGAATCTCACAATATTTGGTATGCAGGGAATCAGTGAAATGATTCAGGAAAAGCTCAAAATGTCTCAGACATTCACAAGCACTGTCCTGGAGATAAACATTGGACCTGAAGGAGAAGGACAACTTCACAAGACATTTTAGAGTGATGATAGCCTTCTGGGCATATGGGAAGAAGCCAGTGACTTCATGCAGATCTATTGTGAGGGATTCAGACCAGGCTAGAGCCAGCATGTGTTCTCAGTAGGACCTCCCTGAAAAATAAACTCTATTGCCAATATCAGTCATTCCTAGAACACAGACAGGATAAGACCTTCAAAATTCATTCACCCCAGAGAATTATCATGTTGGAGAAGAAAAATTACCTATCTTATCCCTAAATGCTCAAGGCTTGGCTTGTTAATGATCCTCCTAGATTTGCCAACCATAGGCTTGTGTACTGATGAATAGTCAATTTTTGCTGTATAGACAAGTTTTTCCTTAGCTTTCTTTTAGGATTAAAACAACATTATTAAAAGGCATATCATTAAAATATGTATATAAATCAGTAGAATTGTTCAAGCTGGGAATGTTCCCCTTTTACTATCTGTTCCTTCTGCTGTGTTATATTAAACATGAGGTCTGAAAAGTTCTCTATATTCCTCATTATTTTAGTTGTATGCCAGTATAAAAAATAATTGAGCCTTTCTGAACACAGTATTATTTCTACCGAACAGAAAAGTCTGTTGCACATACACAGAACTGTTGCAGGTCAGAGAACCAAGCGAGCTTTGGAAGCACAACAGGACTGCTCTTTTCACTCCTCAGGATCTCATTTTCCACTGGAAAAAAAGTTTTAATCCATATTCTAGCAGGCAAATCCACAACTTCCCTTTTGGGCTTTCCACAAGCCACTAGACTAATCTGACACTAGTTTGGCTGTCGTGCTGCTGCCACCAGTTGCTTCCAGTGGAAAACAAATTCACACTTAAATAGTAATAATATAATAAGTCAACTCATACTTTTATGTCTCTCCGAGGTTCAAAGCATGTTACAATAATAAAACTATTCCTTCTCTCATACCTAACCACAGCTGAAATCATTAGAGCAACATTCTGACTAGACTGTATATAAAATATTCAAATCTTCTTAAATTACATTATATTAAAATTAAATGTTTCTATAATAAAGAAATTTATCAATTACTAAAACCAAATGTGATAGGCTGTCTAATAATGTATCTGTTAGATAAACCTTGAAAATTGCTGTTCATTAAATTTGAAGATATCCAGAAATCTTGTTAGTTACATTACCTTACTTTATCAAGGCTCTTCCACTGGAGCCATCACTCCTCTTTTTTGTATGTTGAGTTTCTCTCAGCTGAATACATTTTCAGATTGTTAAATTGTATCAATCAACTTCATCCCATCCTTTATGGAAAGTATTACATCAGCTTCTAACCTCTCAGGAAAATATTTTAATTTTTATATTTTCACTGACTTGGCTATTTTATCTTCGTGGAAAGATAAAATACACAAGGAAACTAAAGGACTGTGAAGTTTCAAGACACCAGGCTGATTTTTTATTTATATATGTATTTGTTTGTATGTTAATTAAATTATCAGGATTCCAGATTTCTCAGATTGACCAAATTCCACAGAGTTCATTTTTGTATTTTGTTGAGAATCCTGTTTTCAACAATAGATTTATAAAGCTTTATTTTCTTCCTAAAAGTAAATTTATGGCTACTCTACAGTGCTCAAAAATTGCCTTTTTTCTTTGTGAAGATACAGCATGTAGCAACAAAGATGAAAGGAAGTAATTTTTTATTGTTCAGCTTCTGACGTATTCCAAGATACTGTTAAAATAAAGATGTTTCTCTGAAATTATTTACTTAGACAGACAGAACATAAAGCAGATTCTAATCCAAAATGCTACGATGAAAATAACAAAAACAAATGAAAAATAAAAGTCAGAAAAGATTTAAAAATACCTCACAGTCCTGATTTATTTATATTTCACTGTCTAAAATATCTACTGCCACTAAGGAATATACCGATACCTAAATGTGAGAAGGAAACAGAGGAGTTCGCTTTACTTGTATCACCTTCTGATACTTTGAGTTTCACGCTACCAGAAGGTAATTTCAGAGCAGAATTGAAGATCACAGAATGTGATTCTACATTTAGGTCTAGTAATACCTGGTAATAAAAGCATTTTCTATAAAACTTCTCTCAAATATTCTCAACTAAAAGGTACCAAACCTCCTTGTACAGTAAAATAATCCCTGCAATTTAGTTTATCACTTTCATATGCTTACACACAGTCCAACTTCAATAATAATATTCATAATAAATTCAGCTTCAAACACCAGTCAAGCTTTTCTCTAATTGAAGCTTTTATATGAACAAGAACATTTATAGTACAAGCCATAAATTTAGAAGTGAGGTTACTGAGGGTAACTTCTCTAGTAAAAACATCTCTTTCTGACTTCACTATTTAATTATCAGTGCCAAACTGACTTGAAATTCCTTCTGAGGTTCAGTTAGAAGATGTTGTACTAACTGAAATAGATCCAGCTAGATCCCATTATTAAAATACAAAGTATCTGTAATACTTTTATCTATATCTGTAAAGCAATTGTAGCTTGTTTTGTAAAAGAACGTGCCTACTTTCATCCACTTGGTATTTCTCACAGTGAACTGAAATAGGACCAGATCATGTCTTTTTCTTCCACGACCATTCCTAGATTAGTCATCTGTGGATTGGAAAATCAGATGGTGAAGATGAAGTTGCTCTGCATAAGGTACACACTGATTTTTTCTGCACCCTTTTCTTTATTTCTATCTACCCTATACCTTTCTGTTCAATGGTTCAGCATGTATTATTTTTCCATGTTTACTATTACTTTTTGACACATCAAGACATATTGGTTTTAATGTAGCTAGAATGTTTATTTCATTAGAAAGTGGTAGGCATTTCAATTACAGTAAAATGTTGGTGGTCATAGAAGTAGCCAAATCTAAATTTGTCTGTGTGTCTTATGGCAAAACTGTCAATATGCAGTAAAAAATATATCACACTAGAACACATGATGTCTTCACAGACTACTTTAGGAAAAAAACCTTGGGCTGCATGTATAAGAGGGTACTTAATCTGGAGAAGAGTCATTAAAAAAGTTCTAGATTTTTGCCTATTTACTTTAGCTCTGAGCTTTCTTACTAAGAACTGATGTGATTTTCTTAACAAACAACACATTTAAAGCACAGCTATGTATTTTACTATTTATTAATGCTGTAGGATGACCCTTGCATTTATTCTTGGTATTCACAAATGTCTGATTGCTAAATGGAGAAGCAATAACCTTTGATTCCAAAAGAGGGGGAGAATTTACAAACTATCATGTAACATGTCAAAAGAAAGTTAGATCTACAAGCTAATTAAATTGGTCTCTATAGATGAGCAGAGATGAACTAAAGTATGTTTCAGAAGACTCAATGCAGTGCACTCATCACTTGTTTCCTGAATAAATGTGTCTCCTGCTTTATTATATTGGCTAACAATATCAGAGGCAGATATTGCTATAGCAGTAGGGGATGAAGCTTCCCACCAATATCCTGTTACTTTTTGTTGTCATGCAACAGACAGCAGCAGAGGGTAGTCTGACAAAATAGCATCTGACACGGAAGGAAAGATGAAGAATTGAATTCCTCTATGCAGAAAAATTTCACCCACTGACAATTATCAGCACTTGCTAAACATTTATGAAGACCAAACACAGGATGTGAGAACAGTGAGGCAGTAGGTGGTATGTTTCAACAGTGGCAACAAAAACAATGGGTCACCTTCACTGGTGAAGATTTTTAAAAGCATGGCATTTAGTCTCTTCATCATCACTGGTTAAAATGCATAGCTAACAATGATGACTATGTTAAAAAATAGTATTTTCTAGCTGAGAATTTGCTCTACCAACTGGAGTTACTGTGCTCGTTGCATCCATTTCAGTTTCCAAAGGAAATGAAGAGGAGATAGTAGTTTTACAACAATTACAACCTGCATATAACATTCTTCAGGCTTCATTCTTCAGTTCAATTTATCTTCTGTCTGACTAATGAAAGTGAAGCCAGCAAACTAAGTTAATTCTACTTGTACTTGCTCAGTACTAATACAATGATCATCATCAGGAAAGTATGTGAAATTTTCATTCACTGTCTGGGTATCGCAAGAATAGGATTCTGACCACTGTCAGAATTACCTTGAAAAACCAAAGCTTCAATCACAGAATCAAAGAATTGCAGGGTTTGGGAGGGATTAAGTCCAACTTCTCTGCGAAAGCACATCCCTATATTGTGTTGCAGGTTCCCTACAGTAGGTTCTTTCTTATTGTTGTTCAGTATGAAAAACCACTTTTCACCTCTGGATGAAAGGACGACCTATAGTATTTTAAATATTCATTAATTGAAACTTAACTAACTTTATGTCACTAGCGTTTCTGTCAGATAATTTATTCTTTCAGTAGAAGTTTTCCCAGTCCGAGAAATTTTGGAACATAAGGTTGTTTTCAGGTCATACATGGGAAGTATTTGTCTAGTAGCAAAAAAAAACAAAACAAATCAAAACAAAACTTTTTTCAGCAAAAGCTTTACAGAGTCCAAAAGCTGCACCTTGAAGTATAATTTTACATAATCTTCAGATTTCAAACAGTGCTTCAGCCACTTAGAGAAAAAAAAAAAAGCAACTTTTCAAATTTCTACTCCATGGCATAAATTTGTGAGGCTGAAATGTGTTGGGAGTACAAATACTTAGTGTTACATTGAATACAGTTTTAGTAGACAGTATTGAATGTAAATGTAACGTATCCAGAAACCAAAAAAAGTCACAAAACATTTCTCCAGGTTTCAAACCTGTTTTCAGTATAGACATACGTCATGTTTGCATAACCACGGAATATGATAAAAATCATAAGTAAAATAGAAAGCAGGAAAATATTCATGATCTAGTTTACAAATATATTTGTATTTGATGCAAATTGATTTTTAAAACTGAGAGAAATAGAGAAGTGACTCAACATAGAACAGGGAGTGAAAGCAAATTTAGATGATGAAATAACTGCAGTCCATCAAAACTCCAAGGGAATTTCAGTAGATTTAGGCAACATATACTGGTGAAGTGCAGCAGCATAACAAACAGAAAATGTAGCCATGGTTTGCAGCAATTAGATAGCATTCCCACTGCAAATAATCTACTTTGGACACTATTCTCCCTGAAATATAGCTGTGTATGTTATAGGAGGGTTGGGTCCATCTCCACCTTAAGCAAATGGAAAAGGAAAATTTTTTCATGGCATTTGTTGGCAGTTTGGTTTAATGAACGTTTTGAAAGGTTGTTCACCAGCTGCTTTGTACTTAATGCACAAGAAAACAAAGGCTGGAAATACATATTTTTTCCTTTCAAAACATTCCCAAAAGTTTTGTCCCTAGTTTTGATAGTATACTGACACGTAGTTTTATGAGTAAGTTTTATCAAGCATTAGCACAGCTTTTAGAAGTTTAAATGCTCAACTGCTATATATATGTATGAATGGTACTATCTAAATTTACTCCATTTGTGATTCTGGACATTAGTAAATACTCCACTGTTCCTCTATCTTTCTCTATGTTGCCATGTTGAATGTTTCTGTTCTCTTTCCAGTTTCAACATAAATCTCACATCTGTATTCAGAAATCCACGGATCTATATCCATAACTTATTGATGACACAGTAAAGCCATTGCAGGAGACTTGAGCAAAATTGTCAGATTTGAATTAAAAACCATATACAGTAGCAGGTTTTAGTCGAGGAAATATATGAATTATCCACACTGCAAATGAAAATACCTGATAATAGAATGAAATGATGAATTGGAACAGTGAATGAAAACTATCACAATTTGTACAGGATTGTATTTTAAGTGCACATTGTAATTACGTAATCAAAAAAGATGAAGAAAAATATTCAAAGCTAAAATGTTTAGCATGTCACATCAAAGACTGAAAAAGAGAAATTATGTATGTGTCTAAAACCACACATAAATAGTTAAAACACATTCCTCGAATCAAATGCTATTATGGAAAACAAATCTAAAACGGTTCAAAAATTTCAGATTATAAACTATATTGACTACAAATCTCATGCTAATTTTCATCCTCCAAGACAACTACCAAATTCTTCCTATCAGAAAGGGAAGAAAAAGAGCCAATAAAGCTTTATTTTATTTTATTTTATTTTATTTTATTTTATTTTATTTTATTT
>NW_024884253.1:72058333-72134004 GCF_019232065.1 Centrocercus urophasianus | reverse complement strand
GTTACAGAGATATGCCATTACCTCCAGTTACAACATCCCAGCACCTCCAGAAATGGAGTACTCAGTATATTGTAAATTTTAAGCTGCTTTTTACAGTCTTTTACACAAGAATCTAGAGAGGCAACAAATATTATTTTCTTTTTTTTTTTAACAGGGTAGACCCTATTTCATGATTTCATGCAAGCTTGTAGTTGTTATTTATTTTCTAGTCCTTGCTTAAATTACTCTGTACATCAAAGAGATGTGAACAACTGCCCTTAGATAAACATGTCCTTAAAAATACCATTATCACTGGGATAAAAGTGACCTGAATTAGGCCCTGAATTAAGAAGCTGAGACATCAACGGTCACTTAAAAAATTAAGATAGTTAAAATGTCACATTTCCTTTGTGATTATGTGAGCTATTTTAATTCTCAGAACTCTATAGGGTCAGTGTATTTGTTGCATTTATTCAAAAAGTATTTAAGCTACAAACCCATTTGCAAATATTATAATTCATTCACAGATAACCTATCAGCATATTGGTTGGATAGTAGCTGATATCATTTCTAAGGTTCAAGTGTTGTAGTGGGGATGTTTTCAGATTATTGTTATATTCCTTCAAAAGAAAAAAAATCTTTTAGATTTCTTACTACATAAAAGTAACCTGTATTTAGCTTATTTTGAAAGAGCATATTCTCTGAACACTGTAGTAGCCCATTCTCAGTTATTATTATTATTACTATTAAATATTATGTTGCATCAGGGGTTATTTTATTTTGATACCAGGAATATGAACTGGAAATCAAATTACTTTGAAGTGTCTGCAACACTGTTATTTTAGCAATGATTTCACTTACCTGAATAAAGTATATTTTTTATTTCATATATAGCTTAGGATCTCAAGGCAATTGTGTTCTAAAGTACTCAAAAGAGCAAGAACAGAAAACTTCATATAGGAATACATAGAGATTGACAAAGCTTAATTTAATTATGAATAGTGAATAATTGCATTAAAAATGAAATCTAAAAAAACAAATAATTCTTTAATAAGAATAACAAGATTCTGTTTTACATAATATTGAGGCCAATATGAATATCCAGTAACTGAGATTTTAATTTTGTTACATTAGAAAGAATTTCAATATTTTCACAGTAGTTTGTTTCACAGGGCTGAACTGTAACTCCAAGAAGTCCATAGATTTGATGTCTGAGGGCAGTTTAGGCAACCTAGCATTGTGCTGTGATCCTGAATCTCTTTTGTTTTTAGTTTCTCCTTTCCTGCAAGGCCAGGAAAGGAACACACTGCCCTTGAAAGTATAATTAGCGGACTAGAAATTAGGTAAATCCTTTTGCAACTATATTGTTTGTAATGCAGTATTTTCAGTGTTTTCTTGTATCTACCTGGGGAATCTACACTTACAAATTTAGAATTCTACCAATTATGTTACATACAGTAAAAAGTAATAAGCCTTCTTGCAGTAAGTAACTGTATACATCAATAAAATTTTCAGTAGTTATAATTGATTCACCAGTTTTGTAAGACTAACTTTGCAGGATTTCTTATCTGACGTCTTTCGTGCGAAAACAAACACATGTTTTCAGCTCCTATGCTAGATGCGATGTAAGCTCAATGCAAATGGTGAGATGGGGTTGGTGCCAGGAAGAACAGCCAAGTATCTCCAATTCAGGTAAATTACTCAAGAGGAAACAGCCCTGAGGTGATGCTGCTTTGAAATCTTTATGGGGCTCTCAAAATTGACAGGTGACTCCAGGCTTTCAAATTAGAAAATCTAGATCTGCTTCCAGCAAAAGCACAATCTGTACTTTTTTGCTGTTTGGCTTTAAGAAAAGCTAATGCATATGAACCACAGGTAATCAAGTGGAACATTGTAGGCTATTCATTTTAAAAAAATGGGCTGCAGCTAATACTGTGTTTTTTAAAGCTTCTTTGCTCTACTTCCAGACTGTTGGCCTCTGTTTTCTTGTTATTCTGTATATTAAAATAAGTAGCACAAGTGGCACTCCAAGCTGATCTTATTGCAGTTGAACTGAGCTTAATGTGATCAAAATATATATCCTTGACATATACAAAGTTTAGCTTTATGGAAAATATGCAAATAAATAAAGTGCAGTGATTCTAGTTAAACATTTTAAAGATAATATGAGAATGTGAGGCATTCCACTGCAATTTCTGAAAAGTTGCTTGGATCAACCTGAATGGTTTTGCACTAAAACACAGAACTTGCACTCCTACGAGCTACATCATTAGATCAACAAAATTTGACTGTAAAACAAAAGCAGATTAAACATAACATTTTCCGTGAACAGAACCTTAATCTTGGGCATACTGAGTCTTCAGCATCCCCACTTCCTGGCTTAAGCCAACACCTGCTTTGTTGCCACTGCCTTGTCTGGACAGCTCTGGCCCCGGCCAGCCCCAGGCCCTAGCCACATTTGTCCATATGCTGCTGTGTCTGATTATAAAAATCACCTTGCCTACCACACCTACCTTAGCAACTGTAATTTGTGAGTATTTCCATGTGTCGATTTAGCAAACAACTCTGAGGTAGTAACAGAATTTCCCTAAGTGCTGCCACAGTTCAGCAATTTATAAATAGCGTATAAATGTAAGAAAGCATAATGAAAGACAAGTCTAATAAAACTCCTCTAAATTAAGTCACTTGAAAATCCTCACGCTATTACTGAAGTTCTATACGTAGTTTTTTTGCTGCCAACTAAATCGGAGAAATGTGAATGCCTTATCTTTGCTCAAAATCCACTGAAACCTAAACAACATCAGCTGAAATTTTGTCTGACAGCTACCTATTTCTCCTAAAAATTTTAACAGAAGAAGGTAGCACAGAATATGTGGAGTTGTTTGGAAGCAACTCAATAGTTCCATGGGAGTCAGCACAACTCCTCCTTATTGCAGAGGCAGGAATAATAAGCTATCATGTTCTTATTACTGGCTGGCATGTCATAAAACACAATAAAACTAAAATAATAAAGATCTTCCAAATATGAAACATGAAAATAGACTGGAGTGTCATTTGCATGGATTTGCATTAAATAATGCTTATTTCACTCAAACATTTTCATTCTAATTGAATTTTCAGAATTTAAGTATTTCTCACTTGGTCTTCAAGACTGAGCTAGTGAAAAATATCTCAAAGTTTTATTTTATAATAGTGTTTCAAATTCTCCAGTGAGATTTCTCTATTCTAAGCATGGGATATTATTAACAATTCATTGTAAGTCTATTGACATGCAGAAATCTAGTGTTAAGGGCTTATGTATGAGCCTTCCAAGTCCTTTTTACAGCAGAATTTGGAAGCATTTAAACAGACTGGTACGAGATGAGACACAAATTTCAGTTCCAAACAGAGGGTTGTTAGACCTTCGTTTGCCTTTTATTCAGCTTACATCTGGACTTCAGATTTCAACTGGTACAGGCAGCTGTACCATGGAACTCTGCATTTATTGATGTTTTATTTCATTTTAATATGGAACAATAACCAGACACAAAGCTTTGCAGTATCTTCAAAGATAAAAGTTCAACTATTTGGTAAAGTGCCTGAACAGCTAGCCTGTAGTCCCATGCTACAATTGCAAAAACACTGTTTCAAAACTGACAACCACAAAAGGAAATATATATATATATATATTATATGTATATATATACATATAAAAGAACTGTAAAAAGCTGACATAAAAAAATCCAACATAACTATCAAGTTAGAAATCCGAAAACAACTGTCACCCTGAAGCTGAAAGAATTATTAGCGTATGATGGAATACTGTCATAAAAATAGTTTAGATGACAGGATTGAAGAGCATTCACAGGATTCTCTTTAGTGGGAAGAAATCAGGAGTATGCTAGAGGACATCAAAGGAGACTTCCAAGCTGACATACCTTACATAAGCCTCAGCACTTAGGGGTAGCACACCTACTATATTACAAGGAAAGGCCAAGTACAAGATCCTTCCAAATTCCTGCTTTTCTCTCGGCCTGTAAAAAGGGTACCATTTGAGCTTTGACCTTATATCAACACCTGAAAAACAGATAGAAAATGAAGGGCTAAAATGAATGTCATGTTGTTAAGAGCCTATACTGAATAGTTACAAAGGTTTATGTTTCTCTCCAGAATACTCAGGAGTTCAGCAGTTCTCTATCATTGAGTATGACCTTGCAGAAAACATGGAAGCAAGATAGATTTGGACTTAAACCTCAATTTAGTAAGATGTGCACAAGTGCCAATGTAGTACTAGTGTTCAAAAGAAAGCAGAGATTTTTTTCTCTGATGGAGGTGCAAAAGTAATATATGGGAGATTGAAATAATAGCTATCATTCATCCCCTGCCTGATTCCATGGGCTGGAAACCTGTTTGCAAGGAAAATGCATCCTCTCTTCACTAGCAAGGAGTCACCTGCATTGGTACTGCTGGTGCTATGGTATTAAGTGAAAGCCACACGAGGGTGGCAACAATGGCAGTTATTATGAAGGAGTCTTTACTGTGGATCTGATTCTAATCTTGTATCTGCTTCTTAGCAGTTACACTGTATGCTACTCCATTTTTCTTTTGCAATATAAAGGGCTATCGAAGGGGTTTAAAACATGTGGAGCTGGTGTCAGTGTGTCTCCTAAGAAGATTATTATCCTCTGTAGGATAATGGTAAAATTTCATTTGTGAGAGATCTAAAATATTATTGCAATTTGTTGGATAGTTAGTTTCTCCATTTTAAATCTTCTTTAAAAATGAGTACAGTAGTGATTTACTTCTATTGCACATATGCAATCATTCGAAGAGGTTAAGTTGTTAATGCACTTTTAATCATTAGTTTTTTATAGAATTTTTGGGTTGGAAGGGAACCTAAAGATCATCTAGATCTAATAACCCTGCTGTGGGCAGTAATACAACCTACTTCTTCAGGCTGTCCAGGGCCCCATCCAACCTGGCCTTGAACACCTCCAGGATGGGACATGCACAGATTCTCTGGGCAACGTTACAGTGCCTCTCTACCCTCTAAGTAAAATATTTCCTCCTAACACCTAATCTAAATCTCCTCTCTTTCATTTTAAAGTGAAATATGACTAGCTTATGCATCCTCTTTTTTGTTGTTGTTGTTTTTTCCTCAAGAAACAACACTCAGAGGAGACTGTAGTGGGATACAAGGACAGATGCATACAGAAGCTGAAAACAAACGTTAGTTTGCTGTCAGATATGCTTATCTGTCAACTGATTATTCTTCTAGAATTTTAACACAGCTCATTATCTGGCAGCATCCATCACTTTAGTTTGACTGTGAAATGCCACTTAGCTCTTCATCATTACCACACAGGAGCCCACCAGCAGGCCCAAGTGAGCACAGACACAAAGCTCCAGTCCAAAAAAGCAGAAGCAAAAGGCAAACAACAGTAGTTCCCAGACCAAAGTGATTCCCATTGCCAGGCCTGTGAGCAACAAGCTAAAAGAGCCGAAGAAAAGTAAGATGAAGAAAACTAAAGTTAATAATGGTATTATTAAGTACTGCATTGCATCCACTGCAACACATTTCCAGTATAGTTATTCATGGTCATTGGGATATTACTCCCTTAGAGTGATTTTAGATGTAAAATCTGCATGAACAGTGTCACATTATCTTTCAGCTACTGTGATGGCTCACTGGAACCTCAGGACAACTCCTGGTAGCTTCTTAGATATAAATAATCAGGTGATTTGTCAACAGTCCTGAGCATTCTGATCATATTTCCTGCTTCTCTACAGAAAAGAAGGAAGGCTTCTCTGTGACATCCTCCTCACTGCTGGAACTGAGATGTGTGGGTGACAACATTTCAGTGCATAGTATTTCACTAGTAATGGGACTTGCTACCTTTCACTCAAAATAAATATTTTCTCTAAAGGCATTTTAAAATGTTTCCATAGTTCTTTTTCCACACATGTAGGTATCAGGCAACCAGCAATGACATGGTACTGCTATATTCAAACACTGAACTTCATAATATTGAAGATTTCAATGTCTCTGAAGAAATAAGCATCAGATTTGACCTTTCCACACAAAGCAAAACATTTTTAAAGAAGATGTGAGTCAGTGGTGTGACTAAGAATGAAACAAAATTACTTCCCTAAACCTCTTTCCCTGTACATTATGAATATTTTCCTGCTTTTGCTGTGATACATAATCCTATACTTAGTCTATTGACTGCATCAGATAGGAAGAAAAGGAAGCAAGCAAATAATGGCAAACTTAAGGTAATATAAAATGAAGGAAGAAAAAAAGTCTTCCAAGTGGGAGATAGTTTAGGCTTATTGAAACAAGTTTTTCAATTTCTTAAAATTATGCACAAAAACAGAGAACAAAAAGAATGACTCTGCAATGACAAAAAAATCAGTGGGATATTAAAATAGGTCTCTTTTACTGTTTTTTTTAAACACTTCATTATATTCAATTCCCTCACCAGTATAGTTACTACCCTGAAATATGTTTCCAGAAGAGGCTTTTGCTCCAAGGCCAAATTCCCTCCAATGTGCAGTAGCCTTCCTCCACCTTTACCAGAGACAATTAAAAAGTAAAAGGAGATTTTTTTCTCACTTCCTGCTATTTCCAATACCACAGAAGAATTTGTCTTAATTGTTTTTTAATCTTTCAGCATTTTATTTCTACTGACTGAATATGAACCATTACGTTACTCTGTAAAATCTCCAGAGTTCATCACTAATAAGTCAGTGATTTTGGTAAAATTTGAAAATATGTGAAGATTTGTCTTTGTTTAAAACACAAGAAAAATAGGAAGCATCGTGT
Organism: Centrocercus urophasianus; assembly: GCF_019232065.1. Lineage (NCBI taxonomy): Eukaryota > Metazoa > Chordata > Aves > Galliformes > Phasianidae > Centrocercus > Centrocercus urophasianus. Next base: position 72,127,220 of record NW_024884253.1, on the reverse strand, counting down.
ATGAAAAGTAAACCTGACTAAATTGGTTGCTGCAGACCACTGCATCTTCTACTTTCAATGGGATTCCAATTCTGATTTCCAAGAACTAACAAGAAATATTATTCCCCAAAAACCTTAACTTAATTCTTTGAGTAGTTGTTCAGCTGCCTCTTTATATAAGGTGTCACAATTTTCTTAATTGTTTTGTCTGCATGGACTTTTATTTTGTAATTATAAATGTATTTGCTTACATTGATGCCAGGTGCAAAATCTGATGAACAATGTGACTACTCAGTCACTTCATATTAATATCCTGTACAAGTTTTTCCAGGATTTAGGTCTGCTAGTCTGTAAACAACCCAAGACAAGAATGCACTCTTGATAATGTGTACATTTGCCTAAGACAAAGGATTAGATTTAGTATAAGCATTATTTCTACCAGTCACTACTCACAATGAATCTGATATTCATAATTACATGGAACTGGAAAATATGCAACAGTGTTTGGACAAGTCTAATTCATTTGACAATCAGCTCTATTGGTATTACTAAGTATGTATGTTTTAGCAAAGGTCAGGTAGGACATGAACTCATTTAAAATCCTTATTTACATTCATCGCTTATATTTCCCCAAAGACGTGAACAAACTGCGTACAATTTTTAGCTTTTCATTTTGCTTGAATAAAATATAGAGGACTCATGACAGAATGCTTTATTACTTTCACAACTGGTAATAGGATAAATCTAAAAGACTTAGTAAAGCAGCATAGGAAAGGAAATCCAAAATGTGTGGGTGCGAACAGTCAAATTTAAAGGCCAGTTTTGTTGATTCTGGTAGCAGAATATAATGCTTTTCTTTCCTGCCACCTCTTACTGTCCGATTAGTCTCAGGCTACTATCTCATTTGCTATTTTCTTAAAAGTTGTGAGACTTCAAAAGGTGAAATACATATTTTAATTCTTCAATTTTTGGAGTGTACCACTTAATTGTTCCCTTTTTCTCAAAAAATTAGGAGATTAGTGGCCCTGTCTGTGGCAGAGGGGTTGGAGATTCATGATCCTTGAGGTCCCTTCCAACCCTGGTGATTCTGTGATTCTGTGATACCCATCTGCAGTTCTGGAAGTCATTTTCATCCAAAATGAAGAAAACATGAGATTTTTTTCCTTCACAGACATTATTCTGATGGTTAACTTGTAAGAATGCAGCAGACAAAATATTAAGATCTTGTTTTGAATTTGTTTGAACCAGATTTTTTTCAGATTGTTAGCATTCTATGTACTACAATATTGCATAAGGTCTTTGTCTTTTTTCCTTTCCTTGCAGAAGAATGATATTTCTCTTATTTTTAAAAAAGTTTCTTTTTAAATGTAGAAATATTTTTCTTTGACTTTAACATTTCCCTTTGGCTAGCTTTCAGATATGTACTTATTTTTCCTATGTTTATATTATGAGCTAAAACTAAAAAAATCCTTCATTGATACAGATGAAAACCATCACACATCACATGAATTTGACTGTTCTAAAGATTAAATGTCATATCCCTCAGACTGTCTTGACTCCAGCCTCTTTCTATTCCATATATTTTTCCTATCTGTTATTAGCTAAGCCAAGTAGTTTCGTTAGAGGCCAGTGGAAGCTTTTTTTGTCTTTTTTTTCCTTGCAATGTGCCTTTTTTTTTTGCACGTGCTTTAATCAGTATCCAATAGCTTTCATTTTTAACTTCCATCAGTCTTATCCATCCAATGCTTTTTCCTCCTGTGTTCTGAGTAATTTTAAAGCATATTTTCTGAGTTTTCTATTCCTTATACCTGTTCTGCCATTACCTTCTGTGTTCACTTTTGCTCTTGCCCTAAGTTTTAACAGTTTGAGAGACACTATATCATTTTTACTGTATCTGTGATGGATTCTCTGACATACATATCAATTTATTGATATAAAACAATATAGTCTTTTATTTTAAACCAGTGGTGCATTTTGTAGCTGACATATACTCTCGGTGGAAATGCTACTCCTGCCACTCATCTCAAGTTTCCCTTTCTAGTTCAGATAAAATTGTTTTCCACATAAGCTGCTTTGAAGAACAGTGAACTGCTGCTTTGGTGTATGGATGCATGGCAGTCTCCAGGCACAGGAAAACATAAGCACCGACAAAGGATTTTTTTTAGTTTATATTGGCTATTGGCACTATGCAGAACTCGCTATGTTTTCCTGTGATCAGGATTCATGTTCTTTCATCCCTGCCCATTTTTTGCTACAGCAATCAATTTAGATTTCCAACTTCATGGGCAATAGATTTCAAGCCAAAGCCCAAGGTTTCGAAGGATGCAAGTTATTTAAGGAATTTTTCCTCGAAGTCCTTAACCTTTTCCACGCAGAACTCTCATTCCCATTTTTGAGGGAAAATGTAATGCAAGAAAATAAACGTTTTCTTCTGGCTCCCAAGTTCAACCTTTTTGTTGTTGTTTTAATTGATAATCAAAGACTGCATCCATACATTCTCACCTCACTTGGGATGATTCTCACTTCCTAGGCTGACTTCACTACACTGCCCCCTCTTCAAAGCCTTCTAATCTGCAGCAGATCTCTCCAGGATGTCCAAAGTGTTTCTTTTATTTCCTTGTTAATTACATTTAGATTGTAGACTTCCACAACAGCTGTCTCTGTCACTTTGGTCACAAGAGGGAAATACTGAGCAATTCTGCTGACTTTTTCTTTCCATTGTTCTAATTAACATCAAGTTTGAACTGATGAATCCTTACATTTCCAGCAATATCCATGTATTTCAGGTATTTGAGCAACTGTTTTCATTGTTAATCACATTCAAAAACAAAACACGCTTTTTTTTTTTTTCTTTTTTTTTTTTATTTTTTTTTTTTTTTTCCCCCCAAAGGGAGAAATAAATTTATGTATTTGTAAATATAAATGATGGCATCAAAGATGGGAATATCACATTAAAAAATTGGGATATCCACTCTGAATTGACTTGTCACTTTTAAACAATACCTGAAGTTGTATATTTGAAATATATTTGGTTTCTACAATAATAAAACTGGATTGCACAAAGCACACTGTTCTCAGTCCTTGATTGAATGCTGCTGGTCTCATATTTTAGCACAGCATTCATGAGTGTTCAAGGAATCCAACAGAAGAAGGACAGGATTTTGTGGTAGCACGATAGCAAGAATTTTACTCAAGTGCTAAATACTGCAATAAAATAAGTGAGAAAAGAAAACAAAGAATGCTGCAAAACTGGTATGACATAGCAATTTCTTGTGCTATACAGCACAAACACACACACACACAAAAAGATTATGTAACTAAAGAATGGAATAATAATAAAAAGAGGATACTACATTGCTATGGAGTAAGGATTCTTTTAGAGAAAAAATAATACTATATTTAATTATTTAATCAGAAATGTAATTAAACACTTAAGTTTCAAGAAGATTTTGGGAAGCCGTAGATTAAAACCTACTCATTAGCAGAAATTTAAGAGGAAAATAATGTGATCGGAGAGCTATGCCATTTTTGCGATCTCATAACCGAAATTATTTTAATTTGCATAGAACAACTGGACATAATCTCTTAATCTACAAAAGGTTATTGTTTCTTACATAAATCGATAGAAAATTATTTTCTCAGGCCTGTCAAAAAATTAGGATTGAGTGATAACTCTTTTAGTTTTGACAATGTGAAACGTACTAGAAGGAATGCAAAACAATTAGACATCTTATTCAGTCCTAAATGAAACGTATGTCTGCTAACAACAGGATTACAGAAATATGCTTGCCAGAGTGTGACCCCTGTGAACAGCTTGAGATAGTTTTAGCTCTAATTGAAATTATTCTACAAACACACACACATACAAAAATACAAAACAAGAAACAGTGAGAAGTGCTGAGATGAAATTGAATTTCTTAAATTAGTATACCTTTAGGGAAGAATCCATTTGTATTCCAGACAGAATGCCTTCTGTATCAAGCTTGCAGCCAAATTCCACAAAAAATATCAATGTTACTAGACACGGTACTTGCAAAAGCTACATGACTGCCCAAGCTTGCAACACTGTAGAAAGCTGCTCAGAATGTCAAAGATGTCTGTCTTTCAGATGTTCCTTCTAGCATGAGCATTATGACATGGGAATTTTAACATTTTCTTTTATCACATATTAATGCAGAATTAATTTACAAGGTTACAATATGACAATCCAGTATGGAGCATTCACTATTCCATATCAGCATAATTAATACTTACTTCCTCATTTCCACACAAGCTATACTGGCATTAATATTCAGACAGACTGAGTGATTCTTGTGCATACAAGTACATTCATATAAGCAGGACAAAAAAAGGTATATGTTGGACTAGATAATCTCCAGCCATCCCTTTCAACCCCTAAGAGTACTTTAAAAGGGGTCTCAGACATGCAATGGATTTACTGAATGTAAGTAAGATTGAGGACTACGTAGTTCTCTGGAACTTTAACTTCTTGGATAATGATACAAAAAGTGTTTTTAAATCCCAGTATTTGATACAATTATCAATAGATTTCTTTACCAGACAAGAAAAAAATCACAAATGATCGAACTATTCTGGGTTCTTTTGCTTAATCTTGAAATATTAGAAAACAATCATGGAACACAATCGAGAAAATGGAGTTGATTTTAAGTAAAATAAAATGACCCATCAGTAAAATTGTCTTATCGATTATAAGCCTCTATTATTTTAAATAGAAGACATTGGGGAACTAAGGGATGTGGTAAACCAAGAGAACTCAAAGGCTCACCAGCAGTAATTCAAAATCCTCTACAGCTCAATCTAGTTTTCATACTACTAGCAAAGTGTACAAGATTCTGGGGACAAGCCCCCACATCAACTGCAGTAATCAAGTATGGTTACACATAGTGCATTAAGAGGCCAGCAGCCCAGAGAAGTGATTGTTCCCCTCTGTACTGAACTTGTGAGGCTCCACATGGAATATTGCATCCAGGTCTGGACCCCTACCACCAAGAAGCTGTTGGAGAAGGTTTAGAGGAGGGCCATGAAGATGATCAGAGTGCTGGAGCACCTTTCTTATGAAGAAATGCTGAGGGAACTAGGCTTGTTCAGCCTGGAGAAGGCTCCAAGGAGACCTTTTTTTGGCTTTCCAATACTTAAAGAGAGCTTATAAACAGGAGGGAGAGTGAATTTTTGCATGGTCTAATAGCGATAGTACAAGAGGAAATGGTTTAAAATTCAAGAGAGGAGATTTAAGTTAGGTATTAGGAAGGCTTTTTTTACTACAAGAGCAGTGAGGCCATGGCACAGGATGCTCAGAGAAGCTGTGGGTGCCTCATCCCTGGAGGTGCTCAGGGCCAGGTTGGATAGGGCCCTGGGCAGCCTGATCCAGTGGTTGGTATCCCTGTCCATGACAGGGTTATTATAATTGAATGATTTTTAAGATCCCTTCCAACACAAGCCAGTTTGTGATTCACTGATTCTATGACAGTCTTGTCCAAGAGTTAATGGCCACAGAGACATGAAATCTCCTTCCTTACTTGACTTGATGCTTCTTGAAATGGCTAGTTTCATTTTGTAGCTACTTCAGCTGTACTACGACTTATAACTATGTTATATTATTCAGAAGGAAATTGCTCATATTAAATTATACTAGACTGAGAGTAGTGAATTTTCTGATTAAATAATACCATTTATAATACCTGCTTCATATTCATATAGGTCACAGTTAGGAACAAGAAGAGGGGGAAAAAAAACCAACCATTTCTTGTTCAAGCTTTTCATAGAGATACTGGATTCCCTCAGAATCAAAAGAGAACAAACAGGAAGTTTGGGAAGTTTGTAGCAGCACTTGCATGTAATTTACAGAAAATTTAATATAAATAATGGACTTTATATTAGGAAGCTAAAGAAGCCTATTGTTTCTTCACCGTCTGCCGCTCTTTGTATTGTTCATAACTGCTCTATGTGTTGTCTTTTGGGAGATAAATGAACTCTGTTCTTTTATTTCTATCAAGAAATAATCAATTCCTTTAGTGGATAATATATTTCTGGTCATTTTTTCTCAACTCTTTGAGACATAGATCATTATTCATTTTAAAAAAGCAATGTAGAATCATGTGATATCCCTGAAAGAAGCAGGAAAACATATCTTGCTGTATGATCCAATTTATTTGTCTGAAGCAGAAACATTTCCAGGGGATTCAGAGTCTGGCAGTTAAAGAAAGAGAGTCAGCTATCTGAAGTTGAAATAGAGGCACTGGGCCAGGTAGCAGGAGGAAGAAGAAAGCTGCATATCTAGAAGAACACTCATATTGAGAAAACAGACAGACTTGGCTAATGGACCTCGCAGGTACCAGAGAAGTCTCAACAGAGTCTGCTGCAGTTTAGGAAGATGTTGAGCCAAAAGAAGTAAACCTTGGAAGTAAAGAATCATCCTGCAAGAAAGATTTTGCCTTAAATCACTGAACTCAGCCTCCATAATCCAGCCATTTATTGGCACTGTGGAGTCAACCAGAAAAAAATAGTTTAATTTTCGCTTCCCAAGTCTTTAAATACATATATATATATATATTTTTTTTTAAAGGCAGAATTGAACATTTCTAGTTTTCAGTTAAGCTTGTTAAAATGAATATTTTTTCTGGAAGCAACTCTTCACAAATATTTTTGAAATAACCAGCATTATAAAAGCTATTTGATTTTCAGTACAGTTTCTTCCACCAAGGAAAGCACAGGGTCTTAGTGATACAGTAAATTATTTGCGAGTTCAGAGGAAGACAGATGTTCAGAAAGCTTCTTTGCTGTTGTAGCTTTTCAAGAATATTTCAGTTATGTACCAGACATAGCAATTAGTATTCAATAAGCTGCTCTTCAAACACCAGTAGTACAAACACATTTGCTCTAAAAATTATTCATATGCAAGATTGAGAGGTGGGAAAAAAAACACCCATAAACTAATCTCTAGAGTTGTGGAAAAGAAACTTACTTACTCAAAGAAACTAGACTTTAATTAGCACTTAGGAGCAATTTAATGAACATGGCTTCAAAAACCTAATTCATCAGACCGTAACAGATATATCACTAGCTTAAAGGGTATACATTAATAAAGAAGTTTAGGAAAACATTACAGAACATCACCAGAGAGCTGCAGCACTGTGAGTTCAAGGTCTGTGGTCTGGTGGGTCCGGTTACCTCTGCAAATGAAGTTCTGTGACAATAACTATTCTCTAACTCACTGTAAGTTTGCTGGCATTGCTCTAGTGCTCTGGCTTCTGAGAAGTGACTAAGTTTTATGGCAGATAAACCTACCTTAGCTCAATTAGCTCCCATTTATAGCTCATGTAATAGAATAATTTTGAAGGTTTTTCGTTTAGATATTTCAATAATTTGTAACTAATCTTCAGAAATCAAATTTGGTTCACCGCTTGAAAAATTTCTGAGAATACTGAGTGCTGAAGTCCCTCTGATACTTTTTATAGTAAATGAAAGTACAGTGCAAAATCACTCAACACAGACAAAAGTGATGGATTTTGCAGAGGAAAAGTTCTCTTCCCCAGTCTGCTGAAAGTGCCATTTCGGAGAAGCATTACAGAGAAATTTTTAGTGAGCTGAATTCTGGGAAAGTGAAACAGTGTATCGAGAACAGTCAACAGCAACTATGTGCACAAACTGTAGACAGAGCAGAGACCTGGTGCAGCCGTAAATTAAAAGTAGTTGACCAATTAATATAGACCTATGCTCAGAAAATTATCAGAAGTGAAAAAACAGTGGATCAGTGGTCCATTTGTACCAAGTCCAAACATGTTTATGAGATACTAAAAGAAAGAGCTAAAATAATTGAATGTCATTCACTGTTAAGGAACAGGAAAAATGAAACACCTGAAAAATCAAAAAATGATAAAACATGAATAAATCAGTCAAAATGAAGATAATGAAACCTAGTGCAATTTCAGATTGCTGGTGAGAGATCAATCAATACAAATACCTTCTTTTGAATTTTAAAGTACAGTAGAGTAAATAGCATCAATTACTCATGCACCACAGAGGCCTATGTATTTGTCAGCTGCTGTTTTTCCAAGTGTAATAAGAAAAAAAGATGGGGAGAGCCTGTATAGCTCAAAAATATTCAGTGAATTTGATCAAAGAACTCTTCCATATGTATAAAATATATAAATATAAAAATAAAGATGCAAAATAAAATGTTATGCAAGTTTATTTTATGTACAGACACGAACATTGTACCTCTAAAATTTCAAGAACCGAGGCAGGAAAAGAAACAGAAGACCCCACTGGAAGTCAGAAGAGCATGAACCTGATAGCAATTGGGAAAGTATTTAGAATGTGCAACTAAAGAAATTGTAGAAGAAACAAGAATCATCATTGAGACAGATGAAATAAAGAGTGGTAGACTTAATGACATCCAACAGTTAACTCCATTAAAACTGGCATGATACTTATATTAAATAACAAATAATTAAATTTTTAATCTCGTCAGCACTTCAATTATCTCAACCAGAAGTTTTAGGCGGCTGTTTAAAATGCCCATATCAATAGCAGTGACATGAATAGGCAAATAGAAGAAAAATCCATATCAAATGTATATTCCCTTCCATAGAAGTAATAATCAACTGCTAAATGATTAGGTGCCAGGGAATGACTGAAGAAATAGACATGGCAATCCTTGATGGAAGAACTTTATTACTACACCTGTGTCAGTGTATTTGGAAAGGTAGCAGTGAGAGATTAAAAAGTTCAGGGTTGCAAAAATCCCCAAAACTCTGGAAGAAAAAATCTCAGATTTCTTAATCTTAGTCTGATCTAGTAACAAATCTACAGATCCTTGAAATGGATCACATGGAAAACATGATTTACTGGACTAATCTCTTACTATCTTTTACTAGTTTTGTTTGGGAAGTGCTTTTAAGTGGAATAAGAGTTATTATTTGTAACTATAGTCTTAAAACAGAAACTCAATAAGATAGAGAATAAGTACAGAAGCAAACAAGAATCAGAACTGGCATATCACATTTGGCAGTTGGAGAATGAATTGTGGCATAAACAATCAGGTATTTATCCTAGAGTCTGTCTAGGTACAACCATAGTATACCTAAATTCTTCTTAATTTTCCCCTTCAGAATTTGATTTTAAAATGAGAGCTTATACTACATGGACTAGAAGAGGGCGAAAATGTTTTACTGTTTTTGGAAGAGGTCTGGGCTCTTCACAAGGTAGAAGATAGGTTCTGGCATGCTAACTTAGGAAAACCTGTTTTGAAGACTATTCTGAGGATAATTGCAACTGCTTTATGGAACTTGCTTTAGCAGGGGATTGGACTAGATGATCCTCAGAGATCCCTTCCAATCCCTACAATTCTGTGATTTGGAGATTCTGTGATAATGCAAGGGAATCTTTAGAACAGGAATGGTCAAGTTCTGTTTTTCTGTATTATGAAGTTAAGCTACCTCTTTCAGCCTTTTGTGATACCTCTATTCTCTATATTAATAATTACAGGACAGCATTAAGAAGATGCTGCTCTGTTTTAAGTCTGCATAACACAACTATCACATTTAATTGCAGTAATACTTTCTCACTAATTTTGTTTGTTCTGCAACCCTGGGCACTTTGCAGTATTGGAGTTGTAAAAAAATAAAGTCAGGACTATTAATTCAATCATGTTTACAATATAAAATACCTACTGATATTAGCTTAATTTTAAGTGTATTTTTCTTTTTGGAACTGTCATGGTTTTATGTTTTTGTTTGTTTGTTTTTGAATTTTAGTATTCCACATCAAAACATCATGTAGTGTACGGGGCATTAAAGTGTCACTGCCCCAGTTCCAAGTACCTATCCCTGTACGTTACAGCAGTCACGGGATCTGGCCCTTCCGGGTGGGGGGGGCGCTCTCTTGCTGCCTTGCAGTGGGTGCTGGAGGGTGCTTTCCTAGCCGTTCCAAGCTTTTCAGGTTTGAATCGGTCCCGGGAACTCTCTCTCTCTCTCTCTTATCTTGTCTGATTTATTAATCTCAATTTCAACTAAATTGTATATATTGGTTATTTTGTATTCCGATATTATAGTAAAATAAGTTTTCCTCCATAGATTGTTGCCGCTGTTTTTTTCCTCCCTTCCTTCCTTCCCATTTTTTGTGGGACTGGGGTGGGGGGGAGGGCAGAGGCCTGTCGCCCCCTGTCGCGGACATAGATTGATCTGATCAACTCCGTGACAGGAACAAGGTGCAATCTCTATCTACAACTCAGAGAAGTATAAAGATATGGCAGAAATTCATGTTCAGATATTTCCAGCCAAGAGTACAGTGTGAAAATTTTCCAAATTTCAGAGTGTATTACATCATAATTATTACATTGTAATTAAGTGAATCACTATTTTTTTTTTTAACTCAGCAAAGCTAATTCACATGGACAAAAAGTACATGTTTTTAATGAATTTTCACAGTCTTTCTGATAAAAATGAGAAAATACAACCTCTTAAAAATCTTTTTGTTCGACACTAGAATTGTATTCTAATCAAAATCTGCTTTCATAGTCAAAGTTTCAAATAAACAGACAGCTTGAATGTTTTAATAGCTAGGTTGGCTTTAACATTATTTTTATAATATTATTTTATTTTTATTGTATTGTTCTAACATAATGTCCTCTTAAAGAAAAGAAACAAATAAACAAAAAAAAGCCAATCCTGCTTTTAGCAGGAAGAATAGGTATAAAATACCGGCACCAAAAATGTGGATTTGGTTCGTGACACTGTGAGAGTATAGATGATTCTAAAACAGTGTTTGGAAAGAATGCCGTAAGAGAAATAATAGAATTCATTCCAAAGAAACATTTGTTCAAAATGTTGACTTTTCACTGTAAGGCCAGGCTGGATGGGGCCCTGGGCAGCCTAATCTAGTGACTGGTAACTCTGCCAGGGGGGGAGATTGGAATTTGATGGGAATTAAAGTCCCCTCCAATCTAAGAAATTCTATAATTCTATTATTTTTATTACTTTCTTAATAACAAGAAAAAAAGAAATCTAACATAACAATCTGGATTTTACTGTCTCCACCATAACTTAAGGGGGCTGACAGAGATAAGAGACACTTATCTCTGAAGAAGCTCTGAATACTTCCAGTGCCTCATGGCCCCTGAATTTTTAAACTCACTAACTAGGATGCCTGCTAAAATCACCTCTTCAAGAATGCTACATCTCTCGTTAAGAACTTTAGGGCAGTTGAACTATCAACAAAGCAAAAGAGAAAGCATCTTTAATCTTTCACATGCACTCAAATAAATACTTTGAAGTTTGAAATATACGACAACCTAGATGTCAGAATAATCCTTATGGTTGCCATTTGTTCCTTCGTATGTCCCTTTATGATGAGGATGTATTTGCAGCAAGGGGAACAGCTTTGCTACCTACTTCAAGCTGATGCACTCCTCATCATGTGTTTCTGTGTCCACAGTGTTCAGTCCCACACGAAAAATGCTATATAGACTTCCTGCGTACAGCACAGAGTTTGACCTATATACTCTCTCTTTTGTTATCTTCTGATAACTAAAAATAGGCTTGTATATTCTGGGCAGAATTTCTCTTCTTTTACTTCTACAGTTTGTTTTTTAGCTCTTTCAGATTCTTTCAGCCCTACAGCCTCACAGAGCTGAGCAGCATACAGAAGAACTGATTTGAAAATAATAATTCAAATATTACTGACATTTCAGTTCAAGGACTTAAGAAGATTAGTTCTGTAAGAACTCTATCAGATAACTTAATATATTTAGTAAAAAACAGAATTTTTCTGTGAATGTACACCTTCTAAGTTTGTTTGCCTATTAAAGCCCAGAAAACCTATTCTTCTCTTCTACTCTGAATTCTGTTCAGCAGTGGCACACAGTGGCATTGAGGATGACGATTTTCCAGCAATTGCTGAAGTGGTATGTAATGTCCCAATAAACCACAAGATACAACTTCATACCCTGCAGGTTGGAAAGAAAATCAAAAATGGTTCCTGTTAGTCTGAAATTTGACAGAGTGAGTGATAAGATAAAAGTAAAAAATGTAATTATTTTAGCATGAGAAGACATGCTTTCTGATGTTTTTGTGCAGAATACCACAAGTCAAAGAATGCTTCATTTAACATCACATAACTTGTCATATTGCTTTGTCAGAGACCAATCCACAGTCAATAAGGGTGAGAACTGGTTTCTAGGGTCAAGATTAAGAGGAACAGACAGATTTCCTACATGCTGATAGTCTATACGTAATCGGAAAACTAAAAAAGGGCATACATAACTGTGACATATTTAAATAAGACCCTAAATTGTATTTCATAATTTTCACAACTATTCCAGCTTTTACAAGTTCTGTTGAAGTAATTTTGATAACATCCTGCTGTCTTTAGTGGCCCTTTTTTTTTTTTTTTTTTTTTTTTTTAATTATAGCTTCAGTAGAACATAGAATGGCCTGGGTTGAAAAGAACTTCAAAAATCAGCTCGTTTCAACCCCCCAGTCTTGGGCAGGGTCACTAGAGCAAGCTGCCCAGAGCCCCAGCCAGTTTGGCCTAGAATGCCTTCAGGGATGGGGCATCCACAACCTCCTTGGGCAACCTGTTCCAATGTGTCACTACCCTCTGAGTGAAAACTCCCTCCTAATGTCTAACCTAAATCTCCCTTGTCTTAGTTTAAAACCATTCCCCCTTGTCCTATCACTATCAACCCATGTAAAATCATTCCCCCTACTGTTTATATGCTCCCTTCAAGTACTGGAAGGCCACAGTGAAGTCTCCCCAGAGCCTTCTTTTCTCCTAGTTATCTCCAATGGCATCTTTAGCTACAAGTGAATCCTCATTTTTGTACTAAATGGTACATGAGGGGTCATACTTCAGCTTCCCTTTTCATTCATTACTTCATACACACTGATCATGGAATACGATCCAAGCATCTGATGTTGGGCAGGATCCTAGGCAGATCAGGGGTGGGCTACCACTAACAGGTAGGTGCCAGAAAGTGCTGGAATGCTGCAAGCTGCCATGGCAGCTACCTCAGCAAGAACATCCAGGGAGGACTGAAATGAATTTTAATGAGGTTTAAATATTTCTTGCTGCTGTAGATAAAAGAATGAGGAGGCTCAGAGGAAACCTCATCACTCTCTACTACTACCTTAAATGAGATCGTGACAAGGTAGATATTGGCCTCTTCTCCCACATAATTAGTGATAGGACAAGAGGGGATGTACTCAAGCTGCACTAGGAGAAATTCAGATTGGATATTGGAAAAAAATTATTTTCTGAAGGTATGGTCATGCAATGGAAAAGGCTGACCAGGGAGGTGGTTGAGTCGTCATCCCTGGAGGCATGCAAGAAATGCTTAGATGTTGTACTGAATGATATGATTTAGTGGGAAATATTGATGATATGTGGACAATTGGATGGGACGATCATGGGGGGCCTTTTCCAACCTTGGTTATTCTGTAATATTGGTCTGCTCATGTCCCTTGTTATCTTTTACTCTACTACTTTGAAGACATTTCTTTTCTATTCTCCTACAGAGACCTGATAAATGTTTTTTTCTTCATGCTTTATTCAGAAGGATCTAGTTCTGCAGTGATACAAGCTGTGAGCATCACTATCACTTGATAGCCCAGTGCTAAAATGAGATCATTTTTCCTAGAATGCCACAAACACTCTATGCCTGCAGAGAACAGATAGCTGTCTGTGTGATTTATGAAATAAATTAAAAATATGTTAAGCAGTATCACCGTATGTAACCCTGTATTGTGTAGTTTCTGTGACCATTAATGCCTCACAGCACTTGTTAGGTAGCTATGGACAACCCTGACCAGCACTGCTTCTTGAGACATAACACTTGCAAAAAGCACAAACACACCCCAGTGCCTCTCCAAAATTTGACCACAATCACTGATTGTTCACCACAGAAGCCAATACCTAATAGTCCTCAGTTATTTTTGATTTGGCCTAAGCACAGAAACAGAATGCATCTACAGTAACTGTAACTGTTTTTGTCAACAGATTTTATCCTCTAGATAATATATATATATATACATATATATATACATACATATATATTTTTTTTCTCTTCTGCTTATAAACCTGGGAAAAGTAAATTCTTTCAGATAATCATCTTTCCTGTAAGCAGACAAAGGGAGAAAACTGTTGCACACATGCAGCAAATGGTTACAATTTGATTCCATCAAAAGCTCAAATGCATACTTTTATGAGATCTTAAATGTAAAGTTTCCATGTGCTTGGTAACAATTTGAGGTAAACTGCTGGCTCAGAAGGAGAAGTCACAATCTACTAAGTATCATCATCATCTCACTTATTCACTATAGTACAATAGCTGCCTTTTTAACTGTGCCTAAGTTGCAATCAGCATTCCTTTGTGCTCAACGTCAGATAAATCTGTGTCTGAACGCAGAAGCAGTTGAAAATTTAGGAAGAATTTCCAAGAGAACAATTCTTTGGCTTCGTCATAATTTCTTCAACAGTCTGCCAACAAATGTTACATCAGATTTGCTATTTGCTCATGGCCATGTCCAATTTAAGTTGACATCTGCAGTGTTCAACTTTTTTTTCCTCCCCATCACCTATAATTCCAGAATTACAGTACTATGTGTGAGAGTTGAAACCAGAAACTGAGGAGGTCATGAGGAGGCTGTGATATTAGAGAAGTGTGAAGTACAGCATAACAACTATATGTTCTATAATTCTCTGCCAAAGAATATTCAAGCAGACCATGGCTATAGCAGTGTGTATTTACTGCTATCGTAACAAATATTTCTTCTCCTGAGTAAGGAAGTTTTTCAATTTATAAAAAGAAAAGGGTCTCAAAAAACCCAACTCATAGACTTATGTCTCCATACCTTATTTATGTCAGTAATTAATTATGCGACTTTGCTTCTAAGAAAGTACTAATACCTCTTTCTGAATAGTGCAGAGTATTGATATGGAGTAACTAAAGGATTGAGTCAAGCATGCAGTTTGAGCTGTGTTTCACCTCTTTCCATGCTTAGAATATGGCTGCCAACGTGCTATGATTTTCTTGAATTTTCTTTTCAAAAACAAATGTTTTATATGAACAATTACTTGACAGCTGCTTGTTAACGAGCACTGTTTTGAATATTTAACATATGAAATTTGGTCTATTGTGACCGAACACTGAAACCTGGATTATTAAGATATCTATATTTAGAAGTATGCTTAATCCTAGGTGTATACTTACATATTAGTTTGAAAATTGAGGGTTACATAGGCATTTTTAACAGAGCGGAAGTTTTTCACTGGCAGCTAGGAATGCTCCATGCCACTTCATCTTTAAAACAAACGAACAAAACACTTCAGCTGATTATAATACTTACGAAGAAATGTTAGGCAGCATTTCTTGGGAATTTTGCCACATAGCAGAAAGATAACTTTTAATACATTTGCTGAACTATAGGGAGAAAAAAATACCAGAACAGCCACTGGCTTTCCAAAGAGGGACTATTGCAGGCAGTAAGTTATCAGACACAACATAGTATATCTCAACAGGAGCTGGCAACTTGAATACACAATACTGCATAATTTTCCTAACAAATTCCAAAATACAGTATAGACTCTCTGCGCCCTGACAGAGACAAATAGTCTGCAGGTATCTTCTTTATTCTTGTTTTAGGCTGTTAAATTCCGTGTTGGTGTTTGAGAATGATTGACATAACAACTAATGCACAATGAGGTATATATAATCTTTTACTTGACAGATATTCTACATGGCTAAAAGTAGAATAGAGCACCATATTATCTGTTGGTCTTCATAGATTTCTGTGTCATAAGTCTATACAAAACAAAATCAGCCATTATATTAAAATAGAAGTATGAATGGGCTGAATGATACAGCAAATCATTTAAGTAGCTTAATAAGTAATAGCTTACGTATTACTAATAATGATAGTTGAGTTTTACCAGTGTACAGTATTTGGAGATTAGTCTTTTATGACTGTGAATAATATATGTTGAGTTTACTATTATTACTATTAATAATAATATTTTGAAAAGGGCAGTAAATACAAGAAAACATGCAAGAAAAATACATACCTCTCACATACACAGGCAGAGGAAAGCAAAAAGACAACAGATATCAGGAAAAAGCACTGTATCAGCATATATCAATGAGATCCAAGCTGGAGGCTTATTTCTTGAAATTGTTGTGTGATGATAACGGTAACTTACATGGCCTTAAATGTTATTTCAATACCACGTCACAGCTTGTCAGTACCATAACAATTGTACCCACAAAATCATATGAAGCCTTTCAGTTCACAATGTTCTGCTGTGCAGCAAAGCTTAAACATCAGAGGCAGAAAGTGTGAGAGTATGAGAACAATCTATGCAATGTGGCAAACAGATGTCCTAGGCTGAAATGGATTCAAATATTAGCCTTTTAGAAAGTTTCCAATGACCTTGTCCGTATTATCCACCAAATAGACCCACCAAATAGATCCACCAACATACTATCATTTCTATGGACTGTTACTATTTTAGTTATAAAAGAGGAGAATGCTTTCTCCTACATTCCCTTTACTCTGCTCCAAGTAATCCTATCACTGATTTGATTGAGTTAACTGTGTAGTAAAACTGTAGACTGCAGCATTCTTATCTTGTCATAGCATTAACTGTGCTGTCTCTCCTCTGTCTTGCTCTAAAGCTCCCTCTCGTCTACCCTTAGCAGAATATTTTGATAGCCATTATAACAAACTATGACATCTATGTCCTTTCCATACCTATACTTAGTTTTTAACATTAATAGGGCAGAACTTTCAAGCACTTTTTACTCAATATTCACAAAACATAGTTGGTGACAAATGATTCTACTAGATTTGCCCATATTTAAGTGTTGATATGGAGATATCTTAACAGCGAGATGTATCCACACTGCAGGCATGTACTGAAAAATTGCTCTGTCGCGACTATTATGTATAAAATATTTTTGTAATTGCTGATTTTACTAAACAATACTGAATCATTTGGAGAAATTATATTAAAAGAAGAAAAAGCAAAGCAAAACAAAACCCACCAGAATACCCAGGGTAAAAAAGGATTTACTGAACAAATTGTTGAATTCAGAGTCAGGATCTGATAATCTTTTCTCAGTTCTGCTACAGGCATCACCTTAAAGAAAGCAGTTATCTTAAAGATAATTACATCTCTTTTTGCAATATAGCATTCTAAATATTTCCTTTTAAAATTTATGAAGATTATTTAGAATGCTTCAAGTTGAAGGGGCATTAAAAATCATATAGTTCTAACCCCCCGAAATTAAAGTACAATGAAATGATAGCAGTATAAATACTTAAAGGGATTACAAACTGGTAAAACCTTATTAATGCATCATGATCAAGTTACTTTTGTGCTTAAAATGATCATGCCTTGGTTGCAATCCCATTACTGTCACTGCTTAAAATAATAAAATAATAGCATGTCTTAAAAATCAATGTTAGGATACAAGGAAAAAAATATTAGTGCTTTGAAATAGTGCAGAACAATCCTATTATGTACATGATTTATTTTGACAGTTCTGTGGGTTCAGGAGAAAAGCTTGAAACTCTCTTCCTGTGTTAAATGTCTTTCATGTTAGGTACTATACACAGTGAGCAAGCAAGACTGAATTAGGCATCATGATGTATTTCTCCTCAAAATTTGAGCAGTAGATTTATATATCTGATAGAGAGGTGCCTCTACAAAGTATTTTAACATTTTCATTTTGAAACTTCGGGAAAAAAAACCAACACATTCAGTGGGAAAAAAAGGCTTTGAAAAGTCCTGAACAAAATAAAAAAGAAAACCTCTGGAAGACATTAGCTTTGTGTTGTTGTTCAAATAATTTGAATGCTGAAACAACTAAGAGGATGTCTCCAAGCAAGTTGTGAGGGAAAAACAGAAGATTATATGTCAGTGCAGAGCCGGCCTTAAGTTCTATTCCCTGTATCTGTAATAAGCCTTTTTTTTGTACTCTTGAACTCTGGTGAAATTCAAATCTGGACTTCTAATTTAAAAAAAAACTGGTGAGTATTATTCTGAGCATATAGTTACAACCAGTTTTGTTGGCACTTCTGTATTTATGTGCTTTTTTTTTTTTTTTTTTTCTGACGATGAAAACTCAGTACAGATTTACCCTTATTGTTCACAACACTTCCTCAAGAACACACAATTTTACCTAGAGTTGTTAAATATTCATGATAACAACTTAATATTTTCTGATTGAGTAAAAAAAATATGAAGCACGAAACTGTTGGAATAATTCCATGTGAAATCTATTTGAAGGCAGACAGAAATGTTTGTGCTTATCTTAAAATGTATTTTGAAAATGTAAGAAATAGTATGTACCTAAGTACTTTACATTTTTTTGTATTCACTGAAAACATACTACAACCACATTAACTTTACCTGTTTGTTTACAAATATGAGAATTTTCTTTTATCATATGCAGACTGAGAAGGAAAACAAGAGGATCCAAGAAATCAGAACTATATCTCCTACTATAAAGGAACCAAGATTAATCAATTTATAACATATGTGAAATACCTTTTTACAAGGAAAAAAAGTCATAATAACAGACTATAGTTTTCAACTGTGCCTCTAAATCCACATTTGCCTTGTGACACTTTGCAAGATGCTCCAGACAAAAGATACAATGTGAGAAGTAGGAAACACACTATAAGAAAAAAACAAGTGTTGAGAGACTTTGTAAATACCAGTTCTATTTCCCAAATTAAAGCACAGTATGTTAGTGTGCATATGTCATTAATAGAAGTTGAAACAGTTGGCAAAGGAAAATCTACTTCATTTAGATATAGTTAATTACATGCACTGAAATGATTTTTAATATAATTTAATACAATAAGCGCCTTACAGACTACAAAATAAAAAGTATGCCAAAAAATGATGAATAAGTCAATTAGAGGAGAAATAGTTGTTGGCAACTAACCACAAATGCAGAAAAGAGTTGTGTACATGCAGACATGATCTTGGAATGCTGTGTTGATGTCAGTAGGCCAAAACTGACAAAGAGAGAGGTACATTTGCCAAGAATGAATTAATTTCCAGGAATAAGATTATAGGGTATGGAATTCCAATACTGCAGGTTTTCCTTTTATAAGATTAATAGCAGATATCATTTTCTTTATAGTGAAACATAAACTTTGTTGAACAAAAATTTCCTTTTAGAGCTCATCTTTAATATACTGGGCATGTTAAACAACCACAAAAAAGCAAACAAACAAACAAAAAAACCAACTCAGTATGGCTGGAAATAAAACTTGGTTGGGTTTAATAGGGTTACAGATGTCATTAGTAATGATGGGAAAGAAAAGAATTGGAGCCAAGGCTGGGAGCTGTACCATCATCTATATATCATAGAAGTGTACACCTGTACAAGTTTACTATACACTAGTGAGTATATGAATACAATTGGTCTTTACTGATCAGTTATTTAAGAAATGTTTGTTCACTCAGCTGTAAAGATGTAAAGAAAAAAAACGTTTTAATTTGATGTAAAGAAAAAAAAACATTTAGCAATTTAATGAAAAATATCTGCCGAATTAATATAGAACACATGTAGACTTATTTCCTCTCTTCATTGCAAAGTGTATATTATTGATGACTTTGGGTTTAGTACAAAGATGACAGCGCCACACCATCAGCATCCTTAAAATGAAAATAAATGCAAATTAAAAATTGTAATAGTTTAGATTCTCTTGAACTTTGAAAATCTAAAGGGAGAACATTTTTCAGTAAGTGCAGACAAAAGAATCTGTCGTTTTCATTTCTACATACGACCTTAGAATACTGCCAATATACTGAAACAAAAGTGTTACATAGAAAATGCATTAAGACTTGGATAAAGATATGAAGTATCTTGGCATCAAATGAGATTTGATTCTAACAGGAGCAAACTGTTTAAGAATTCCATTTTTTTTTTTTTTTAATATCTGTGCTGACTTCAGTAGAACTTAATTTGAAAGGGAAATTAGCATTCTGAGGAGAAAGGAGATAAGCAGGAGGTGGATGAAAATGAAAGAAATTATCTAAATCAGGAAATGAATTAGAAAATGAACTGCTAATGATTTCCTATTTGTTGTAAAATCAGTAGTGATACTGTCACTTGCAAGAATAATGCATGAGGACAACCTAACAAAATATTTCTTCCAGACATTTCTATTTCCAGTGTAACTTCTGAGACATATTTTCCCTTTGATATGTATGTGTTACTCACATTAGTTCAAACAGAAAACATACATCTGCAGCCAAGAAAGAATGTGAACATGAGCACAAATACAAAGTATCTTAACTTTCAAGAGGTGCCACACATATAACCTACATCAGTTGTAAATCGTGTTTGATGTCAACATTTAATTTTGACTGAAAATAAGATTATTTAATACTATAATTACATTAAATTAAAAAAAACAACAATAGCATTCTTCATTTGTTACTGAGTGAATTCTACCTGTGAAAAGAACTTGAGATTTCAGTACAGTTTGGGAGCAAATGTGGCCGTGAGAAATATTGATGATATTATGCTAGGATAAAGAGGATAAAACAGTGCCATTTGACAATTCATATATTTTTATAGAGTATGAATTAATTCTTGACATGTTGAACAGTATAGAGACATGTACCATAGCTCTTAATGGAGTTACAATTTCATTCAGTGATTTCAAGTTGAAAGAAGCCTAAATATTCTTGAAAGAGCAAGATCTCCTTGGTGCTGTGAAGGTGCGAGGATACTTACAGATGTCAGCAAGTGAAACAGCATGTCAGTAAAAAAGACATTGTAAGCAAAAAACTTTTGTTTTGACACTATTTAGTGTTAGTTAACTGGCTTTTGACTAAGGGAAACTCAGTAGTCTGACACTAGGAGATCTGTAGAGATTAAAAGGAAGTAAATTTAATAAGGTGTACAGCTGAAGATATGATATGATAGTTCATGCACAGGAACATGTCTTCCAATATAGCAAACAAAAAGAAAATAATAAAGGGCTTAAATAGAACGTATCCTTCAAAAGAAACTGTGAGAAGGTATGATAATCTTTTCATTACACTTAGATACGTGGGTAATTAACTACTCTGATACCTTGAGAGACTTTCTACACTGCAAGAGATACAGAAACTAAGAAGGGAAAATAACATTCTTACTACAAAAAAAAAAAAAAAAAAAAAAAAAAAGGGTGGGGGATGACAGACAGAAGGGGGAACCATTTAGAAAGGCTGATGAAAATTCTAAGGCTTTGGAATTTAATTAGAAAGAAAGTTAGTGAGGTGGTTCAGTACAGACTCTTATCAAAGTGCAAAGAATTTAAATTGGAAGTATCACTCACTGCTGATTGTCATCCTTAAGTGTGGAAGGCAAAGGAGAGAAATAAAACATACAGATGTTGCCACAGCAAATCAGCAGTAGCCCGTAACGGTAACCCAGGATGAACTATATGAGTTCATCCTCAAATGAGATTGACAGGATGTGTTAATAGAGTAATATGAATACATAACAACAAAAAACACAAAACAGAAAAAAATGCTAACAAAAAAAAAAAGAAATTGAGAAAATAAAGGTGATTTCCAGATGCTACTGAAATGTTATTAAAGATCATTATACCATTAATTAAAACCAAACAGAATGAGAAAAAATGCATGTAAGAAATATCTTCAAAGAAGGAAATTGACAGAATCTTTATTCATATGAGGATTAATGAGTTTGAGAAGAGTAGATGCATAAAAGACAACCAAAGTTGTTCAAGCAGCATAATTATATTTTCAGAAAAGAGACAATAAGGAATTGAAGGAGAGCAGAAAGTATCTGCAGACCTTCTGAACACCAAAGAGGTTAGGTGTCAGGCCAGGAAAGCAAAGGCTTTCCTAGAGCAGAATATCACAAGGAAACTGAAATATTATTATGCCAGCAGCCAGATCGTCACTTGCCAGGTTTGAGAGATAACTTCTTATTACCAGACTACTAACATTTCTGAACTAAGTCTTACATTGTTCAAACTCCTAAATAAATCATTTGAGTGTCTTAGGATGTCATCTAGTCCATCTCTCCAGCTCAAAGCAGGGGCAACCACTACTTGCTCAGGGACATGCCTAGCTAAATTTTGAGCAAGGATTCCATAAACAGTGGGCATCCATTTTCATTGCTAAATCATCCTTCTGTTTGAAAAGAGAAGAATCTTATATTAAAGTGGATTTTTTTAATTTATTTTTGTCTGTAGGCTCATGCTATATTGCCGGATGTTGTAAGATAGTATTCCTGTTTCCTATTTTCTCTTTTCAGGAATTTAAACAAATTGATATTCTACATTTCTCAAATTGTTCTCCAGGAAGAATAGTCCCAGCTGTCTCTCACTTCATATGAAGAATGTCCAAATCCCTTATCTTTTTCATTATTGCTGTTTTCTAGACTTCTGCCAGCGTGTCCACATTTTTCTTTCACCAGGGAATCCAGAACTAGGTTCTGCACGTGAGATATGTCTCATCAGGGATGAGCAGAGAAGGGTCATTGCTCCCAGCTTGTGAGCAGTCCTCTTCTACATGTAGCCCAAGAAGCTATTGGCTGTATTTGTCACAAGGATGAACATCCTTATTTACCTTTACTAGCCTGTATTTTTTTGTTGTTGTTTGTTTGCTTTTATTTTGAACATATCTTCCAAGCTTTTCTTCACAATGATGAATGATAAAAGCTTTAACTTTTCAGGAACACAAATTCAAATAACCTATAATTAAATAACTACATGAGCTTGAAACCAATTGTGCAAATTAGATGATTATAACTTTAACTTTGATAAGATTGAAGTTTTAGAAACATTGCCAACAAATGTTTGTCTTCCTGAAACGAAATTAAAGAAAATTTCCTGAAATCACAGCTCCTTTTGATATTGATTTTAAAGCAAGATATGATAATGTTATCTCCCTAGAAAAATCTTCTTATGAAAAATATCTACTGTCTATAATTTCTGAATGTATTCCAGAAATATCAACACACATTTATAACTTCTTTTTAATGTTTCTACCTCCTTCTACAAAATTAATAGAGGATCTTAAACTGGTACTGGAAAAATAGCTGATATTTGTATTTTTTTTCTCACAGTATATTAAAAAAGAACTCATTTCATCTGTGTATTACTCATCAAATCTGTTAAGGAATAAACAAAAAAATATAAAATCCTTCAGCATTTTTTTTTCCAGGTGAAACCTTCATGTTTCAGCACCACAAGGAACAACAGTTTTAAGCTTTTAATAAAACTTGTTCATAATTAGTATAGGTATTGCACTGATGTTCTACTAAATTAAATTTCACAAAATATTTCACGTATTACTGGAAATTGAGCGCAAATTTGGATTAAGCTAATATATCAACATATACAGTTTTGTGTAAAAAAGATTCACACTGAGAATGATAGTGAATGCAGAAATATTGTGCTCTGAGCTGGAAGCCTAAAAGAGGTAGATAACCTAATTAGATTTGCAACACTATAGAAAACTCAATTTTCAAGAAAGTCATTCTGATTCAGGCACTGAGCACAAAGACACATCTTCAATAGGTCCACTTTTCTCCCACATCTAAGCAGAAGGACAATGACATAGTTTTATTTTCTTCCAGAAGGTACTAAAATAATTATACAAACCTGACATCCTCCAGTTTTGATCTGCGTTTTTAAATCCCATCCCAGTTCCTCACAATAAATATAATATACTAATTTTTCCTCCTGTTTCCTCTCAAAGCCTTGTCTTCTGCAGTCATATCATATTTGATGAGTATATTATCAGTCATATTTCAGCCCTGCTCCTCAAGAAGATCGAAAGAATATTCAAGATGTTTTCCCAAGAAACTAAGTGCCTATATTCCTATTCCTGAAAGACATCATGATTAAATTATCTAGAGGACCACTATGCAGATGCCAAACACCTGTAACTTTTTCTCATTTAAATGGAAAACGATGCTTGATTTTAAAAATATTTCACAGTTAAAAAAAAAAAAAAGCAACAATCTCTCCAAAACTGTAAAATTTGCTGTTGTTATGTGCTTTTTTTTTTTTTTTTTTTTTTTTTTTTTAATTCCTACAGGAGAGTAATTTGAGTGCTGGCTTGAAGGCATCTGATTTAAAATATACGTTGTTTTTAACACTCCCTGTATTTGTCTGTCTGATTTGCATTTGTTGAAATACAAAGAGCTAGAAAAGTATGCACTCATCAGTTTTATAAAATAAGTTGACAGAATTCTAGATAAAACTTTAGTTTTCCACATCACAGAACAATCAAATAGTTAAATAATGAACTAAATCTGCATGGATGCTATAGAACAGTACAAGAAAAGGAATTAATATTCATTTAGGGGAAAACAAAAGGACAAAAAACCACACTTCCTAAGTAGTATCTTCTCCCTCGCTTCTTCCTACAGTCCTGTCAGAAATAACTGTCATAAAACAGACCAAAAGGATGCACCAAATGACCCTGCCAGAGCTCAGTGGTTTTGTTAGGACACAGTGGCTCTACAGTCGTGTATGGGAAGCCATACAGAAGAAGATACGAGAAGGATCTCTCTAGATAGTGCTCATGTCTCAATACAACACAAATATCAGAATAGCACCCATAATCAGTAATTTGCCTCACTAACATTTACTAACTATTCACAGTCATCCATTTGATTTAAGGTGAAAGTTTAGCAAAACAGCTACTTGCATTTTCTAATTCCTGCTTCCTATCTTGCTTGCAAAGGTGTGTGATGCCAGAGGAATGCTAGACATTCCTCTTCTGAGCAGCTGCAAGGCAAAGGTTATACCTGCCACATCAAACTTGCTGTCACCTCTGGAGCACTCAGCAGTTTAGGCTTTTCATGTGTTTATTTTTTCAGGCTCTGTTATTGCTGCACTCCATGCTTCTCTGTGTCTGCACTGCAGCCTCTGTACCCTGGGGTTCAGCTAGCTTTATATTGCTGGACTGCTTTCTTTCCCAGGGTATTACGAATGCTTAAAACATGTCTGCCTCCAGCTTCTATTTCACATTCCATTTCTGCAACACTGAAGCAAAGAATGTAAGCAACTGTTTCAGTTTGTTTGGGAAAAAAATAAGTTACTGCTTCTTGCTCCAGTTTCATTGTATTTATCAACTTATTTGTCACTCGGTTCAATGTTACTACTGCCCCACTACAGAAGAAATATACTGTGAGAAGTCTGATGAAAATTGAGTAAAACAAGAGCACGTGTTATTTAAGAACATATCCAGAAATGATGCAATATATTCACAAGGATTTGAAATTCTCGTTAGTTTACTGGACACACTGCATACATACAAACAACCAAAAGCACACTTTTAAACAACTGCTGTTAGATCATTATGGGCACTCCCCTATTTTGTAAAGCTGCAGAAGTAAGCAAACAATTATATGGGAGAGTTTAAAGTGAAACATCTTTCCTTTGCACACAGTCACAAGAACTAATGCAAAAGTAAGCATTCAAACTTCAGTTCAGAGAAAGATAATAACTTTCATTGACATAATGAAGCAATTTATTCTGAATAGTTTGCTAAATTCTGCATTTAATGATATTCCTAGAACGTGTTACACCATTAATCAAATGCATAAGTCATTTGTGTACCAAACTGACTCCTATAGCTGAGGTAATTTTTGCTTACTGAAAAGTACATGATATAAGTTAACAACATCAAGTGAAATGTTCACTAAGTGGGAAAGTGTGACTAGATAATCTCAGATTCCTGTTTGACAGTGTGAAATATTTTCCCCTTTATTTCTTATCACAGTTCTGAGCTGAAGATACTGAAAATGAAGGTAGTATCTCTACCTTAAATTGTTATCAGTCATGGAATAGTATGTACGCAAAAGAGATTTTATCTGGTAAAAATGGAGGAGTAGAATGGATTTATTTTCATAACATGGGTTTCTCCAAGCTCTTTCTTTATGGCTATCATTTGAAGAAACAAAGTGCACACTGAAAAAGTTCAGAGGCTCATCCGAGGAAAGTATAAAGGCTTAAGTACTCAACAGAGAGACTCTCATTGATAATGAAATTTACCAGGATAAAGGAAAAGAAAGTAGTAGTTCATGTTATAAGTGTCCTTATTTTCATATTTAGAATTAGCAATGAAAGAAAAAGCATCTGTTCTGAGACAATGCTGAATAGATTTAACAAACACAACTTCAAGAGTGGAGAAATTTGCATACTTTCACTGAGAAAATATTTGGGAAATTAGTTTGGGAAATGAGATGTTCTTTGTCAATAATACTGTGCTCTTGTGCTCCTTGAAGGAATAGAATTAGTCCACAATTTTCACATTTCAGTAATATGAAAATGCCCTGAGTATAGAAGTGCGACTTCAAAAGTGTACCCATGGAAAGGGTGTTTAACTAGATGGTATATGTGGCCCCTTCCAACCCCAAAAATTCTATGATTCTTTGGTTTTCTGATAGATAATGTATTTAGTGTTCCAGAAAAACTGGGCAAGGAAGTCTCATTTTATTAGTTAAGGAAATGATCCAGAGAACATAAATGAAAAGGTGCTTCATTACCTGACCTAGATTTTGTGCTGTAGACCTATGTATCTCATGTTTTTCTGGCAGATATCACTGGTGATTCTTTGTGTGTTCCTTAGGTAGATGCTGAATTTAGTCCAGAATCACGGTAAGTACAGAATGAGTATTTAACATTAATGTATTAAACTTGTTTATAGAGAACTTATAAAAACACTCTTTGTTCTGAAGAAATATGTTATTTTTCCCTCAAAAATTTTTTTTCTTGGAAGTGTGAATGAAATTTCTACATTCTTCTTGATACAAGCTTGTTTTACAGATCCAGAACCTCTCCCTTTAAGGCCAGAATAAAGAATAAACCACTGCCTTTAGTCATCTTCATTCTCCAGAGAATCCCTTTAGAAAAGTTCTACATTATCATTTTTTCACAACAAAAATAATTCAGATCTTCTTCACAAAAAACTGCATCTAATTCTCTAATTCCAGATCCTGAAGCTATTGCTGCCTTTAAGGATATTTTCATTGCTTGGTCCTTTAAGATTTTAATTCTGGCAAGGACTGCCAACAGCACTCTAAATTCCCCCCTCTGGTATTTTAAGAAAGAATCAGTTAAAATTTCAAGGTATTTTCAGTACAGAGACTGTTGTATGCTCTGTATTAAGGAGACAGTACAAGAGTTATGCAAAAGAAGTGAACACTGCTTATCTGATAATCCTTAAAGAAATATTTTAAAAATCCTAAATCTAAATAATTTGGCCATGCTGTTCAAAGGGTGGATATAAATTGCTTGCAAAATAATTCTCAGCTTAGTAAAGTTTTTGCCATTCCTTTTCTCACTGTACCATTCATAGAGACTTTTTTCAGTATTTAGCATTGCCACTGTTGCACATACCACAGATTCTTCAGAAACTTCAGGAATCTCACAACACTCTCGGGACAATTCTCACTGAGAAATACTACAATGCATTCATCTTTTTCTTATAAGAACTTATGCATTGTTATTTTCTCTTTTTCTTCTGTTTTATTCTCTAAAAATTTAGCATAGTGTAATTGCCTTATGTGTAATGTACTGGACAAACGTTCACAGGGCTCGGTTGTAAAAATGCTATTCTAACCCATTTTTAAGATGAACTCCTTATAGACAGAAACCTTTTTTCCTGAGAATGTAGGAGATACCAAGTAAACAGTTTCCAAGATGCAGAATAATATTCTGGTATTTTTTTCAAATATGTTGTTATTCCTTATGCTTCATATTCTGAATATCTACAGCTCTTATTATCAGATAGAATTTAACTAAAAAAATGATTCTAAACTTTCATTATTAATATAACATACATGACTCTCATGATGTCTGTAACTTAAATGACTTAGCTTTCTTTCATTGTTCTGAAATCACTCATCCCTTTTCCTCTTTCTCAGTCTCCTACTCCAGTGAAAGACTGATATATTCCTAACATATGCAAGTTATGGAATAACTTTCTCTTCTTTGTTTTTAATGTTTCAATCTTCATTTTTCGACAACAATTGAAAGGCAAAGTTCAAAAGAAAAAGGCTTCTGCATTTTATAAGAGGTGAAGAAATAACACATTTTCCTTTCTCTGAATAGAAGTTCTGACATCTTGTTATTCTGTGATTTGCTTTCATTTCATAATCGGGATTTTTTAAACTGCAGAATGTAAATCCCTTGAGTAGTCTTATTTTATGATCCACTGATCTGAATAAACACTTTATCCCTCAAAAAAGTTCTTGCATTTATCCAGATCAAGAATGACTAATAAAATTTGCAATATGAAATTCAAAACCTTATCTTAGAATGTGCCTTCCTTATAGTAACTTCTAGAAGTTACTCCCTGAATAGTATTACTGTACAAACATCTCATTTGTTTCATTGTCATAATTGGATAGAAAAGTGTCCAGAAGTGTTTATAGATTCTTCTCAGTGTGTAATTAGAGTAAAACCAAAATAACTTACAGAGAATTAGATCTTGGAACAAGACACTGTGAAGATGGGAAATGTGAGTCCTCTAATGTATTGTACAAAAGAATAGCATTTATTTAAAAAAAAAAAAATACTGTTAACTCACCATAAGAACTGATCATTTTTTCTGGGGTAAATTAAACAAATTCTAGTGTTTAAGATGAGTTCAAAATTCAAATGGTAGTGGCAGTTTATGGAAAGAAACTTGGAGAAAGCCTGCTCCTTGTGTTACACAAGGTACTCTGAAGTAATTATACAATGATGACAGGAGTGAAAGGATATAAAAAGAGATAAATATATGCTTTTTTAAAAAAAAATTGTTATTACTACACCATGTTTATGTCACGTCTAAAGCAAATGACCCAGAGTGGAAGTAATCCTTGCTGTAAAGGACAACAAAGAATGTTAGCTTTGATTAGTCTAAACTGAACTGAGGAAAAGCCACTCTTGAGACGCTGACATAAAAGTGATTGTATCAGCTCGGTAGTGTGAAAGCCAGTGCAGTTTTCACATGGTACTGATATGCTATTTTTCTCAAATCTACAAAGAGCGGATATCATCAACTGTGAATAGTAAAAGCTTATTTCCTACTTCTTTACTTATAGTAAACAGACTCCTTTTTTTGTTGAGCTTTCTTAAAGTTAAAACAGTGAAAATACTTTAAGAAATTATCTTGAAAGATATAGCTCTCTTTCCAAGAAGAATTTATGCAAAAAGATGATGTAAAACTTATATTCCTTGTATCCTAATATTAATTTCTTCTATCTATGAGTATGTATGAAACTCCCTTAATCACATCTGGAAAGAATATCTCAGCTAGATTATTTTAAGTATGTAACAGTTTATAACATTATCACTATTAAATCTTCTCTTAAGAGTCTGAGGAAAACATACATTTTATAAATTTCATTTCCACATTTCACTTGAATAATTACCAAGATTCTTGACGCAATTCTGAAAGTTGGAATAGAGGAGCATCATCATCCATACCATAATAAATTGCAAGTGAAATTCCTTACTTGAAATATGCCGTATGCCATTTTTATTAAAATATTATAAAAGTTAAAGCCATAAATCTTTCTCCCAAAAACCCAAGCAACGGGTACACTTCACAGCAAATTAACTTCAAAATAGAATGAGAGTGAAATATTTCCTCAGGTTTTGTTTCACTGTTTGGGCAATCTCAATGTAGATGTCAGAACCTTGGCTTCACACTGTAAAAACTACATACAGTTATACATGTATCTGTAAAACTATTACTTCAATTATGTGCATATTGAGCATACAAATGTCATCATTCTGCATGACTCAGACAAGCATCCAACTTCATTTACAATATGAAAGACTGTTAATTTCACTGAGTCCACCCAAGAGTACATGAGCACGTATTGAGTGCATCCTTTCACCTTTGTAGAAAACAAGGTAGAGAAAAAGATTGCTGAAGTATTTCATAAAAGGAATAGCTCCCATCTCTCAGCCAAATGGTGCAGAAAGCCTTGTTTACACATGGCTTACAACTAGATTCCTGTATGGCACACCAGCTGCAAGCTCACTGTATGACATTGAGATCACTATTTCTAAGATATAAGCATCATTTTTCTTAAATCCATTCCTCTGCCAGCCAGGGCAAACTGTCAAAAACAAGGAAGAGCTCCATTGCAGGCTAGTATTTTCAAGGCTAGATATTGAAGTTCTGTATTATAGGACCTGATACAATGTGAGAGGTATTTGAGATAAATGCTCCAAGGAATTCCAGGATAAAGCTAGAGAAGCACGTAATGCATAAAGAGTCAAACTGCAGTTTCTGGATCAGTTCAGAAGGGAATTTTAGCCAGAACTGCACACAGATTTTATGTCTGAATGAACGTGTTTCTCTGCCAGGGAGATGGTTAGAAAGAACATCAGAGCAATAAGGAGCAGAAAATTATTTTACAGTGTAGGTATAATCCCATTATTCCCACTTCACAATGTATCTGCAATAAAGCTGGACCAGCCACTGCAAATTAGCACTGCTTTATGTAAAGATCAAAAGTGAGATCTTTTGAACTGCCTTGCTTACATTTTTAGCAGCAGTTCAGGTTGTATTATTGTAAGTTTGTCAAGAAAGATCATGGAATCATAGAATTGCTCAGGTTGGAAAAGACCTTCAAGAAGATCAAGTCAAATCACAAGAAGCTGTTCCTTTTGATACAAAAGGCACTGTCACAAAGGGCACGCAGCAGACATTTAACCCTGTTTTTGTGTAGCATTTCATAATTAAAGTAGAGAGCTAGAAGAAGGGCAGGAGATTAATTATTGGGGTTTTTTTTCTTTTTTTTTTTAATAGTGAGAGAAAAAAAGATAATATTAAGCATATATTAGCAGTAAGTTAAAAAAGACTATACTAAGAGTCTGAAAATGTATCAGACGCTGTCCTCTTCCTAATGGCCCAGGATATTAATCAGCAGATATTAGCAACTCTTTTTCAAAGGGTTCAATCTCAGTATTTAGCAGAAATGAACAATCCTGAATTACTATTTCAAACTATTTTCCTTCCCAAATCTTGCTAAACCTTCTTTAGTCTCATACTGTGGTATTTTTTTTGTTGTTGTTGTTTGTTTGTTTAAATCTCTGGCCTTCAGGCCAAATATTAAGTTCAAGTTTTCACAAGATCCTCTCCAATGAATTCAAGAAGACTATACTGCCTCTTACATAGGGATCAACTGCCTCACACTAAAATAAACACTGCATTTCAGCACTGTCAAATATCCCTCTTTTAACACTATTGTGACCATTGGAAAAGATAGAACAAAAAGCACAGTTGACAGGCCAATATTTTACCTATGTGGCAAAAGAAGAGAATTACAGTACATTTGAATAGGATACAGTCACAATGAAGTAAGAGCAGGTAATAAAGGCAGCAAATTGGTTCATTCCCTCTGGAAACCAGTGATGACTCAAGAAGACTGCAGTCTCTACCTCCAGGAGACGCTGCTAACCGTCAAATGTGGGTAAGGAGAGGTGAATCCTGTCTCCAATCCTTCCAGTTACTCAGGTACATAGCTTGCACCTGAGCTCCTTGGGTTAGCCATGTTTCCTCATCTAGCTCTCTCACATAAAGATCAACTCTACCACCTTGCCTTACTGGCCTGTCTTTCCTAAAAAGAACATAAACATCCATGGCAACATTCTAGTCATGCATACTCTCCCACTACATCTCTCTGTCACTGCAGTAAGATCAGAGACCTGCAAACGCAAACAGATCTCTAATTCTCTCTGTGTATTCTCCATGCTGTTGTCATGGTTTTATGGTTGGGTTTTTTTTTTTTTTTTGGTTTTCAGTATTCCACATCAAAACATCATGTAGTGTACCAGGCATTAAAGTGTTAATGCTCCAATTCCAGGTACCTATCCTATCCCTGTACATTACAGAAGTCACGGGATCTGGCCCTTCCGGGTGGGACAGTCCCTTATTGCTTGGCAGTGGATGTTGGAGGGTGTCCTAGCTGTTCCAAGCTTTTCAGGTTTGACTCGGTCTCAGGAACTCTCTCTCTCTCCTATCTTATTTGATTTATTAGTCTCAATTTCAATTAGATTGTATTATATTGCGTTATCTTGCATTCCAATATCACAGCTAGTAAAATAAGTTTTCCTCCATTGATTGTTGCCACTGTTTTTTTTCTCCCTTCCTTCCCATTTTTGTGGGGCTGGGGTAGGGGGGGAGAGGCCAGGGGCCTACTGCCCCTCTATCACAGGCATAGATTGAACTAGTTAATTCCATGACAGCTGTGTATATATAAAGCTACTTCAGAAAAAAAGAGTTACAGAGAAGATGATGTAGGTTTCCCAAGAAGGATGCAAGAGAGTCCTTTATCACTATATACACTCTTGATGTAGCTGGTCTTCTGGCTCCTATCATGGGAGACAGCTAAGGAATATTAGTTACTGTTCTGGTAGGCCTGATTTAATCCCCAGTTGGTTGCAATAGCACAAGTATTGTCATTTTGGACCACACCCCCACCGTTCTTCAGTTAAAGCCCGCTCCACTACTTCAGCTAATATTTCGCCAAAGGTCTCCCTGCAACTTCTAGGCAGGAAGATTCTATCCTTCCCTAACATGTGATAGCCTTCATAGAGAGCCCAAGGGTCATAAAAAACAAAACCCTTGTGCCAATATTAGTAATATAGTGAGGAAGACACACGCACTATATACCTTTTCCTAATTTCTCTCTTTCTTCCAACTGACAAAATTGAAAGTACAATAACTTTGGTATCATAATTCCATAACACAATAAAAAGCACAGGAATGGCAGCAGAGTAGCAAAGTCCTAGGCTTCCATAAGCAAGGACTTATTCGAACACAACAGCTGTGAGCAAAGAAATAAAGGAAAGAGGCTACTTTTCTTCAGAAGGCCTCAGATAGGCAAATATCTCCAGCAAGAGACCCTTGCCTCCACTACCAACCCTTAAATGAGGTCTGGGAATGTGTGTGGATCCTGGTTCCAACCCTTCTAGTCACCCAGGTGCATTACATGCAGCTGAGCTTCCCTGGATTGGCTCTGTCTTCCCACCAGGTGCTGAATCACTGGTTTAATCTGTGACTTAACATTTTTGCTACAGGTTTGTAAATCAAATTCTGTGGCCCTAATTCAAATATCAATCACAGTATATGTTTCATAGAAGCCTAGAGAGAGATACTATGTGTTCTACAAAATTACATTTTTGTTGTACAGTAACTATGTTTTCAGTTAAAAATGTATTTGTTATTTAAGATCTTGTCTTGTAAATTAACGGGATATCGTGCAATGTGTGGACTTCTAAATGTTATTGCTGTACCATTAGTCATAACAATGCCAAAAAAAAAAAAAAAAAGGAAAAGTAGATCGACACTTGCCTCTATATCTATTTTCTTCAGAAAAATTATGCATTGCACATACTGCAGAAGAAACAATGACTGCAATTTTAAAAACAGCTGCAATGTAACACAATGACAGCACAATTCATTCATTTATATTGCAGTTCTCAGAACTGAGGTTTGTCAGGCCTACATTGTCTGAACCTGGGATATGTTCCAACTTGTTTAACTCTAGCAATAGTGGTTCCTTTGACCATGTGGCTATAGCTAATTTCTTTGGCTTATCTTCATATAATACAATTTTAATTTTGTAGAGAGAACAACAACAAATAGTTAAATTGTTTAGAATTGGATAAAAATCTAATTCTAATATGTCATAAGTAGAATCTAAAACTGTTCTTTAAATTTAATTTAAATGTTTTTTGATTGCTTGTTCTTCCACCCTCCCAAAAAAAAAAAAAGATACTGATACTATTCGAAAGAAATATCTCTTCTTTTCAAACCACAGTTTTTAACTCAGAAGTTTCTGTTATATCTTCCTTAGCTGCTAAGTCTCTGTTTGAGATTTAACATTAAATTAATAACATATACTATGTACTTCTCTATGCTCATTAATGCAGCTTTTATCCATTGGGTTCTCTTTTTCTTGGCAACCTCTCAATACCATGTAAAAGGTTATTCATTCCAGAGATGGTTTCCTATATTGTAATCATGCTAAAGACTATAAATCCTTATTAATTTTCTGTTATTAATTGTCCCAGCTTTAAAGAGGACAGGAAAGATCAAGATGTTGATAAGCAATTTTGTGATTAAGTTTATGTACAAAATAAGAATCTGTGTTTAGTAAAAGGACTAAAGGGTATTTTTTCTGTGTACAGTGGATACAGTAGTTTAAATGGCAGGCTGCACTTATAATTCACTACCACCAGTACCTATACATACCATACAAACAAAGACTTGCTTCCGTCCTGGAGCAGAACAGGTGCCAGGATTTCTAACCAGAGTATCTTCACGCTTCCTTGCACTTTAAACCAATCTGACTTTCTTTAGCTCAGTGTTTCAAACTTGAATACTGGTCCTAATATTTAACATGGCAGTATTAAACATCTATTTATCTAGATAGTAACTGTTTATATGATTCAGAAAAAACATAATAAATTTCTTCAGTCTGAAAGCATTTTTTTGTAATACATTATATATATACATAAACAGTATCATGCTCCACTGCTATGTTGTCCACAAGTTACTTTCACCATTTATCCAATATGAACATGTCCCAGTACTGAGCACAGGCATTTAAAACTTGTCTGTTAACAACTACATGCCAGCTTTTATGTTTCCAAAGCATAGATAAAATTTTAGTAAGCATTACTTGAATTATTGTGTTTGCATAAAAGGTCAGCTCTTGCGATCTAAACATTTATCTTGACCTTAGCAAGGTCATCCTGACAGTTTTGGTTTTAACTAGAAAGTAAAAATCAAACTCTAAGGCATCACTGCACAAAGTATGATTTTGTAATAGTATCTCATGTGTAGCTTCTTGATTTATGGCCTCAAGTGAACTACCTTACATTAGATACAGAACAAAGTTAGGGCTTTCTCATGAAGTAAGATTTCAAACGGATACTTGGAAAATGAACTCCTTTCTCTCAGCCTCCTATCACAGCACTCCTCCCACTGTACCATCAGTCTTGTGGCAGATACAGCACTGAAGAAGCTAGGTATTAGGACAGGCCACATCCATGCTTCTGGCCCTGTGCTTAGGGCCTTAGTATCTTGTAGGTTAGCACAGACAGCTGCTGGAAAGGAACCTGCTGTAGCATGCTTTGCCAGCTCACACTGTGCATCAGTGGTGTTACGACAGAGACAATACCCAGCCTGTCAAGGAATGGTATGTAATTCTATTTGATACACACAATAAAAGACACATTGTCATGGGAATGAGAAAGGAATATGCACAGCATGCTGTGGTAAAATTCATCCAGATATCATTTCATGTTGAAAGAAGAGTTCTTGGAGTGATACAAGATTTACCATTTTTCCATGCTTTTATGATTTTTGTTATTGGCATTCCACATCATAACATCATGTAAAGCACTGGAAGTTAAAGAGCTGATGCCCCACTTCTATGAAGCACTGATTTTCCTAATATCTGGCTCTCAGAAAAGAAGAACTGCATACTTCAGATGAGTTTGCATTCAGAGAGGAAGATAAAGCTGGCAACTCACGGGACTCTCTCTCTCTCGCTGCCTGATAGTGCGTGGGTATGCTCCCCAGCCCTTTTGCTTTCAATTCAGCATAAGGTCTTTGGTTTCAGACACACTCTTTCTCATTTTATTTGATTTATTAGCCTCAATTCCAATTATATTATATTATATTATATTGTGATATCTTGCATTTCAATATCAGATTTAGTAAACTATCCTACTAAGATCATTGCCACTGTTCTGCTTCTAGCCCAGCTCCCATCTCCCTACCCTTCCCCTTACCCTTTTTGGGCCTGTGGGTCTCCTGTTCCCCTGTCACAGACAGATAGATCTAGATAACTCCATAACACCTCCGTAGTGAAAATGCTGACTTACAGCTTGAAGCAGTGATTGAGCACCTGGTGGAAAGGTAGTGTCAACCCAGTGGAGCTTAGCTGTGTGCAATGTGCCTGAGTGACCAGAAGGGGTGGTGCCAAGACATACCCCTTCCCAGACCTTATTTAAGGGTTGGCAGTGGAGATAGGAGCATCTTGTTGGAGATTGCTGTCTATTTGAGGACCTGATAGGTATTCTGAAGGGAAGACGGTAGTACAGGTGAATGGAATTGACCTGTGCCACCAAAAGAAATCAGGTGAAATCAGGTTCTGCTCTTCCCAGTGCCACATAGGAGAGGTCTTTGGTTGGAAATGACTCCTTATGGAGTATTTGGTGAGCCCTGTTCCTTGGGATGGGTAAGCAAATCTTTGTTTAACTGGGTTGTCACCATTGCGCTTTTTGGGGTGGTTTAGAACTGGTTATCTGCAGTTACCTCTTCCTATATGGTTAAATGCTGATACTAAACAGAGCTGTTTTTCTTATAGCTGTATGTCTGAATAGGCTTAGAAGTGTCTCTTACTGTTTAATAGTGGGTCTCTTTTTTTCTTTCCTGTTGTCTTTTCAGTCTTGAGTTGAGTCCTGAGGAAAAGAAGGCTGTGGAGTGACCTCATTGCAGCCTCTCAGTACCTAAAGGGAATGTGCAAACAGGAGGAGAATCAACTCTTTGAAAGGGTAGATAACAGTATGACAAGGGGAAATGGTTTTAAGTTGAAGGAGGAAAGATTTCAGTTATATGTCAGGGGGAGGCTCTTTACTATGAGAGTGGTGAGGTGCTAGAACAGGCTGCCCAGAGAGGTAGTGGTTGCCCCTTCCATGGAGGTGTTGAAGGACAGATTGGATGGCGCCCTGGGCAGCTTTGTTTAGTATTGAATGTGGAGGTTGGTGGGCCTGCCTGCAGCAGGGGGGTTGGAGCTTCCTGATCCATGTGCTTCTGGTCAGATTGGGCATTAGATTAGACTGTTTATACTCCAGCAAGAGGTTTGAGATTGCTTTGTTGACAGCATATTTTAGTCATAGAGTAAGAAGTTTGACTGCAAGTTCAAGTTTTCAGGGAAGGATACAAGGTCTTAAAGCAATGAATGTGCTGACTGATCCTGAGACTAACAGAGTCAAAGTGCTGAAGAAGCAGAAAATCAAAACTTTGTTTCTGAATTTTTTTTGTCAGCAACTTAATAAATTTCTGCAAGAGTCATACATGAAGGCCTCACTAAGAATGAGGCATACTCAGTAGGGAGACAGCTAATACATTGTACTCTTCCTACTTCAGACTTGCAGACAATTTTTTTTTCAAGTGATAGAACAGCAATTCAATAACATTAATATTCTTTGTGGAAGGAATGAAGATTGAGGAAACCTACTGTCTTGTGCCACTCAGTGGGTTTCAAGGGAGGTATTTTTCTGTCTTATGAATCATGCCTCCCCTACTCAGCAGGGGTTGTTACTGCGATGGAGTCATCCAAGACTGAAAGGAGTAATTCATATCAATTTACTGGGAGCTCTCTTAACAGCTTACAGCAACTACTTGGAGGTAAACTGGATTAATTGGGTAATTACAATTAATAAGCATTACAGGCACAACAACTTTAGACAAGGGCTATTACTAAGAGGTTTTTTTTAATAAAGGAAGATAAAGAGAAAAGGTAGAAAATGGGGGAAGAGAGGCAGATACACCAACACAGCAAAGCAGATCCAAATCACTATCACCAAAAGTCAGGCTGCCTCAATAACAATACTTCTCACAGTGTCCATCATGAAGTTTTGTTTTAGCTGTACTGTGATAGTCTTTATTGCTTACAGACCTGGAGAGCATAATGCAGTCCAAAACAGTATACTGGTGGAGCACAATAACTATTTGTTTTAACTCTATGTTCAAGTTCTGACTGTTCTTTTAGTAGGAGAATCTGTACAGTGTAAACATGGTGATGAGTAAATATTGTGTCTCTGAATATTTACATATCTTAACATATGTTTTTTCCATACGGAAAAAAAATAAAAATAATCATGTGAGATAAAACTGTAGGAAAGAAGGCGGTTCAGGAGACTGGGGTTATTAATCCAGCCTGTGAATTTCAATTCTCCTGTTTCTTATGTTCGATTTTCACACTTGTTAAAACAGATTAAGTTGCAGAACTTGCTACTTGAGCTTTCACAACCTCAAGGCTGAGGCTTGATCTGCAGGTTCATAAGTTAATTTCTAGTTTGGGGTGAGCTCCCTATTTTTTATATTTATATACATATTCTAAACTGCATAGAACTATTAAAAAATACAGCACAGTGGATGTATTTATGTAGCTCTCATGAAAAAAGAGAGCTTTGAACCTGAGCTCTCCTAAATTTTCCTTAAAGAGAAATAAAATAATGATAAATACTTTGTTAAAGTGCTGGCCAAACTCCTACTGCTTGCACCACTCTTAGAAAAGACTCTGGGGAGCAGCAGTGGAATCTGTGCTATTGATTGGCTGGTTAAATAGAGGCCTATTAGATTCAGACAGGCTAGATTGATTATACAGCAGCAGAAGGAGCTCAGACTCAGAGCTGAGAGAACGTCAGGGTGAGAGAGAGAGCACAAGCAAGGGAGACTGTACATACTGTAGAATCAGTATGTGACTGCTGGTGCCTGACAACACTGGTATTTTGCTCTTGAAGTGGACAACTTGCTGAGCTATCTTTTAGCATTTGCAAGAGGATACCAGCTCTTCACCAGTACAACTGATAACAGATTGTACCTTGGAATAGTTAATTTTACTTATAATTGTCTCATAATTCTCTGCATCTCTGAAGCAGCAGCTTATTACAGAAGAAAAAAATCATCCTGTCCCCTTAGTTCACATAGTACTTGATAATACAGAGTGTTTCATCTTCCAGGTAAGGAAATCATCCTTTGATTTTTGTGAGCAGCTACAAAAAGAATTTATTTTTGTATTTTGCATGTTAAATACAAGCTTTGGAATTTGTGTATAGAATGCTTAGATTTTCTCATTCATGGATGAAATGCAGCTAATATTATACATGCCTAAAGCAGATTAAGAACAAGACGTGGTTTGGACATTGCATTATTATACTTAACTCTTCAGGTAAACAGGGATAAAGCAGCAAGAAAAGACAATTTCTAACTACTTGTGTGATGTTTTCATTTAACCTGTCCCACACATGCTAAACAGCCTGGAGTTGTAACAGCACTCAAGCTCTCATGTTATTAATTCCTTACTGTTCATGTTAAGACAGGCAGGGAGAACATTCAGCTACAGGATTTCTCAGTGCTTGTCAGTAGTTTGAAGCAGTATGTCATTTGACTGCAAGCTTACCTCTGCTGCACAAACATGATCTGCCTTAAATAATACGGCGTTAGACTGCCATCTTTTTATAGATACTGTAGTTATTGCTAACATTCTGCCTGCAAAGTGAAGATCAAGGCTTATGACCTGAAGTATGTATTCTAGGATGTTCAGTGATGCAGTGCTGTGTGTTTAAAGCAGACATCCCATTGCTTATTTTGATGTGACATTGACACCACTGTCTCTAAACTGCCTTTGCTCTATATAACTTTCTACACATCATTTCCTTCAGCTGTGATGTTTATGGTTTTCCTGTTTCTGTGGAAAGTAATGGATTAAAATAAAAATTAAAAAGTTTTTGGTTATACAAGTCAGGAAGCAGGTTGACTTGGAGGTTTACAGGCTATGAGAGAATGTCTAAGAATCTAGCACAATGACTTCATTAAGAATACAGTTCTTCTAGCTGGTGTTAATCTGTACCACCTTCCTCATCAGTCTGCGCCCTCTGTTCACTGATCCAAACAAATTTTTGATACACCAGCTACCATGATTTTTCTTCCTGAGTGAAGTCATCAGTATACTTAACCTAAGATTTTAAGTAGATTGTCACATATCCAACCACAAATTTCCATTGGATTATCCAAATAAGAAATTAGTTCATTACTTCTAGACTAGAATCTAATTGTGATATGTTTTATCTGATTGCAAATATATCAAAAATGGAGAAAAATCACTTGCTTGACCCAGGTATTTCTATAAATTTCTAGAAAGCACCATATTCAAATCTTGATGTCACAAAATCACAGATGGGAACGTTTAGAAACCGAATATTAAGAATTTTAGAACTCACAATAATTTGAAGGAGAGGGGTGCCTAGATGATCACATGAGTAAAGTATGTAAGGCTGAAGAGAGAGCTTCAATGTCTTTGACAAATAAATATTAGCAGAAATAAAAACTATACTGATGAACCAAAAGTAAAGTTTTACATAAAATGAGATCTGAGCTGTTTTATTGATTTTTTTTTTTTTTTTTTTTTTTTTTTTTAATTATAATTTATATGGATAACACTTGTGTTGGTTTTTTTTATCCATACAATTGATTCTGGACAGCAATTTCTATATTTCCATTAAATTATTTCTAAGTAGCAAGAAAGTCTTTTGGGACGTATTCTGTCACGTTAGCTTTTGTCCAGAGGTATTTTATTCAATTAACAGTGTTATGAATACTGTGGAAACACTATCAAGAAGAGATCTGCATATGTCAAATGCAGGTGCCAAAATATCACCATAAATAATGGTGATAAACACCCATTCAGTTTTAATTAACTGACTAAAAATTTCAATGAGAAGATTCTCCTATATCAGAAGAATTAGATCTATTATTTATAGACAGAATTTTGTAAGGAGGATGTAACTGGATGCCTAATTCTGTTTGGTTCCTTGTGAATCTTGCCTGGGACTATTTCATGAAGTTTAAGTTGCAGAAACAATCCTTTACATGTGCTCAAAACTTTCCAACAGGCCACACTCACCACGCTTTTCTCTCTAAAAGCCTTGTTTACACTTATGCTCTCTAACTATATGTGAAGATATGACACTATTTTGTAATTGAAATCACAGAATTGGCACAAGACAGAGATCAAGTTGTTTCTAGTTTAGTATCTTTTTTTTTGCAGTCAGGTTACACTTCAAAAGGAAATTAAGAAATTCCTAAGAAGAGGTATTTATTTTTGCAAAAGGATTACTACATTTTTAATAACATATCCATTTGTTTGGATTTATAATTTTCTAAGCTTATGTCCACGAAATGCATTATTGATTTCCATAATAAATATTTGCAATGTAATTATCTCCTTCAGTCAATTATCAGTTTCAGGCAAAAATGACTGAGAAACCCCCAAACCAAAAAAGATTGAGTTTATATTCTACAAACTACATTTACTTCTGGGTTTACCATGTTCTTAATCCAGGCTTTTTGCATCACTTTAAACTGATTCAGTTGTATCACTGGTTCTCAAGAAAACAAATCTAGCATTTTTGAAAATCATTTTGCTTTGTTTTCCAGCTTTAACTTGCTGAAAATGAAATTTCTTTTTTTTTTTTTCCAGATAACTTAAAGCCATTAGGGGGCTCTTTCCACCTATGGTATTGCACAGAAAGCTGCGTTAAGCAGTTACAGCTCTTGACTAGTCTTATTACCAAAGCAAGTCCTGTTTGAATTGATTTATTCTGGGTGTAGATCACTTCAATGTTACAGAGCAACTAAAAATTTTTATTGATTTTTTTTTTTTTTTTTTTTTAAATGTGTAGGTAACTAAATGAGGATAATTATTCCACTACTAATTAAATGGTTATATTTTGAAGTCATCTTGTAGCCAGATAACAGAAGCAAGGAATATGTTTAGTGTGAGCTCCCTATTTAGAAGTGATCTCTGCAGTTAAGTCAACAGCTAACAGTGGGATCAGACAGAATATGAAGCACTATTAATGTCCAAAAAACTTACATGCACTTAAGTAACAACTAATACTGCAGTTATATATGAAAAATATTACCTATCTGACTACTGTTATATTGTACCAATAAGAACCATAAATATGGAGAATAGACATGCTTAATACCTATGTAACTTGCTTTCAGAAGGACAGAATGTATGACTAGGGGTTTGGAATGCTTGCTACTTGCATCAAGTTAAACAGAATGATTCTGCAAGCATATGTGGAATTGAGCAGCTGTACTAAAGTTAATGTGGACCAAATTCTAGTATCCTTTTGCTCTTAGAAATGCTTTTAATTTAATTATGCTATAGTTCTGTTTCAAGAGACCAAAGTAGCATACCAGGAACTAGTTGTAATTAGTCCTTTGTACTGTTGCGGATGACAGAAGTAATTAAATAGTCAAACACAGATGTAATACATCTGTTGTAATATACAGCAAATGGGCTAGAGACACTTGCTTATCTCAATTCAGCTCTTCCAGAAAATTTGAAGCAATGTGTCCAATTTTGAATTTAGTCATTCCATATGAGGGAAGGCAGGAGAAACACAAGTGTCAGAACACATGTGAAAGTGTTGTCCACTTGTTCTGATAGTTTTGAGGAAATTTCTAATTCCTATCAGCCTTGCTAGAAAAAATCCTGTGTTGTTGGATCATTCCCTGGCCTGGCTACCTTGTCGCAATGGCTTACTTACACTTACAAATAATGATAATAAATATGAAAACAAATATCAAGACCCCTCTTCATCTACTCCAGCTCTTTGTTGTCTCTCAGCTTATATGTGTACTTAAACCAAGTATTTTGTTACAGAAAAGGAAGGAAACATTCTATTGAATAGCACCTAGAAATTCCAATAAGGATCTGAAGAAAACAGTCTTCATTCACAGTTCATGTAGTAAAATAAAACAAATTGAGTGAATTAAGTATTATTCTGGCATATGTCACTGACAGCTCAGATTCAAGGCATGTTATCTCCAATAACCATGTCATTAGCATGTGGCAAACACAGTACCACCCAGGTTAGTTTACCATCAGTGGAAAAATACTTCTACATTTCTAGAAGGTAACTGTAATTAACTGTGACTAGCTTGGACTTAAAGCAATTAACAATATGTACACAAACAGCCACAAAAGCTGAGCTAGTACTACTTATCTACATTTTATTTAAGGTCCAAGTCAGGTACATGAATAGCCTGAAAAATGAATGAAAGTCTGTAGCAGAGACTGCCTTCTTGGTAGGAATCAGGTGCCCCAGCTAAAGGCCTGTTGTCTTCTCTATAAAGCAGTTTAATTCAATTGTGTGCTCTGCTTCCTTGAAATCAATGACATTTCACTTAAAAAAGTATTGTTGCCTCAGAGTTGTTGTAGAGTTTCAATCCAGAGGTGTCTAATTTACTGGTTGGTTAATTTATCCCTTATACACACAAAATACACAAACCACTCAAATACTTTTGAATGACAATTGTTGTATAAATGTGAAGTATTATTATGGTAAACAGAAATCACTCAAATTTCATCTAATTAAACCTTCAGTAGTATGCAATGCTCTGTTAAGCATGAATAAATCATTAATTTCTGCTGAACACTTAAAGTCTTATTTTAAAAAAAATCTTCAGGCATGCATTTCATTTTTTCAAAACAGCTTCAATTTTTTTTTTCCTGTTTCATGCTCTCTTAAAATATATCAAGGAATCATTCATACATTTAAGATGTTAGCATGTACTTGAGGGAAACTTATGACCAAGAGGGAAATTTAATTTTACACAGTCCAATAGTGGTAGCACAAAGGAAAATGGGTTTAAGTTAAGAGTGAGATCTAGGTTAGATGTTAAGGGAATAATCTTCACATAGAGGGGGATGAGGCAGTGGCACAGGCTGCTCAGTGAAGCTTGGATGCCCTTTCCCTGGAGATGTTCAAGGCTAGGTTGGATGGGGCCCTGGGAAAGGTTCAAACTAGATGATCTAGACCCATGCAACCCAATATCTTCCCTGGTTATTTCAATGTATTATGAAAACATTTTAATGACATAATAACAATGGAGACACAAAAAAAAAA
The DNA here is from genome assembly GCF_019232065.1 of Centrocercus urophasianus. Lineage (NCBI taxonomy): Eukaryota > Metazoa > Chordata > Aves > Galliformes > Phasianidae > Centrocercus > Centrocercus urophasianus. Next base: position 72,083,499 of record NW_024884253.1, on the reverse strand, counting down.
AAAAAAAAAAAAAAAAAAAAACACATTAACAGGAACAGTTCTTATATTTAGTTGCCTTACTAGAAAAAAATAACATAGAAACAATATCTCTCAACACTTATTTTCTCTGAAAGAGAAACAGGTTTATACAATATATGGAAATTATGTCAGAAATGAGGAAGTCATTTGTAATCTTAGATTTATATTACAATTAAATGCATTTCTGATAGGGATACATAGACTGTTTTTATTTCTAAAAGTAACTGAATATATTACAGTGCTTTGTTCTTCCATCATTCTTTGGATTCACCAGTAGTTCCTGGATTCCTTATAACAGTAGTAGGCACATTTCTGAAATCATTATTGTAATTTCTTTCTGGAGACAAGAGCAAACATTTTAGCTTGTGCACAAGGCAAGAGTCCTGTACCTAGTACATTTTCTGGAGTTTGATTGAGTAATACAAACATGTTTTTCTTATTTTTGTTTTCACTTGTAACAGAGTACCCTTCTCAATACCATGTGAGAAACTAGCATTTGAAATTACTGTCTTGCCTGAGATCAAAAGAAAACACTTCTCAGTCTCTTTTAAAAGATCCTTGAGCTATTTTGATACACTGTAAATTTGAAGCAGTTTTCAGGTAAGCTTCTGTGTTGTAAGACATCCAGTCTTGGATGTTTGCCCATTAATACTAATCACTGTAGTACATCAAGCACTACCTTGATGATTTTTCAAACACCATCTCGTAGTGAAGTATAGAATTTAATTAGTAAAATTTCAGCAATGCTGTTACTGTGTACTCCTTATTACCTCCCACTGGTAAAACAAGCATCAGTGACCACCATTGCAGTTACGACACTGCTTATCACTAACAAAGCTGTAGCAAAGCCTGAAAGTTCTACAATGTCCAATCCTTCATTGTATTTTTGTATGCCTCTTCAAGCAGGATTTGTTGTGCAGATTTTACTTTGGTGGTCAGAAAGAATATTCAGGGAAGGCACAAGTTTCTTTACCAGCATGAATCCATGTGTTCTTTGAACGTCACAAAGACATTCTTGGACAACTGCTTATCAGTTATCTGGGCTGACTAATTTGAAGGTACATGGGAATAGGAAGATGGCATAAAGTGGTATAAGTGTAAAAATAATTTTCCACAAGTTAATCACATACTATCAGGGAGATTTGTCTAGACCAAAGTTCTGTCTTATTCTAAAAGGACAGAGTAAGTTACCTGTACTTTTGGGAGAAACAACTGGATAATTATTCCCCCACCTTTTTTTTTATTATTTTCAGTTTGTTTCTATGTTTGTTTTTCTCCAGCATGAATTGCAGCCATCTCCCAGATCTAGCTCATCTTTTCTTTCCCGTTTTCTGTTTTTGACAACTAAATAGAGGAAAAAGTACACTTACCTTAAGAACAGCCAAAAAAAAAAAATAATTATTAAGTCTACAAAATATTACGAGCAGAGATTAACAGGTTTTAAAGAGTTACATGTTTGGTCTCATTCAGCTACGCAGTCTTATTCTTCCAGGAAATATGCTGGAGATCAAAAAGAATGTAAGTTTGGGACTGGCTGCAAGGCTTCCAGAAACTTCTGTGCTGGCTTCACTGGGCTTTTATTAATGCAAGTGTCCTGCCAAAGTGCAGCAAATGCAGCATGCCTGGAACAAATCAAACTTCTTAATAACTTAAGTAATTAGATTAGATCAAATGCCACTAAACAGAAGGAAAACAATTGTGTAAGTTCTGCTTATATTAAATGTCAATATGAAACAACAAAAATACATTTATTAAGTACTTAGTCTGATAGTTACATAATTCTATGACATTTAAATTTCTACCTATTTGCTTGTTCATAAGAGTACAAATCCATGCAAAAACCATGAATATCTTGAAGAAAATATCCTCCTATTTTTATAAGCAAGAACCTTTGGCAGTACTACAGAGAGGCCCCACCAGAGGAACTGCTGTCAGTTTGTGTAGTTGATACAGATTGGTATGCCCGAAAAGTTAATATCAGGAATTACAGGATGTCACCCACAAACTTTCCTCACTCAAAACATGTTAGCCACCTTTCTGTGAGGTGGAATGTCTTTCCTTACTTTGTATTACAGTGGCAGAAGAGGATATGTGCAGACATTAGGTAATAAATGACACACTGAAAATCCTTATTCTGGTCTACCTCCAGATATTTTCTTTGAAACTGTCATGTTTTTACATTCTCAGGAGCTGCCACTGAGCTTTTTTCAGACAGTAAATTAAAGTCCAATCTTACTGGCTACACAAATCCAAGGGATATCACTGTCACGTCTCCTGTTTTCCTATTCTTTGTTGCCTTGACTTTCATAACACATCTGTAGAAGTTTCAGACCTACTTCAGACCTAATAATATCCAGAGAAGAATACTTTTATATATGTGATAAATACACAATTTTTAAAGGACAAGTGAAGAGCTAAAGAATTATGTTAACGAAATAATTATTTTACCATAAATTACCTAACAAAGAGAGCATTAGTTATTGCAGTGTGTGTACTGAATCTGTATCTGATGTATCAGCCACTGTTCTTCATTCCTGTTGAATAATAAGGCTGCACTTAAATAACAAGAAACCAGCCATTACTCTTACAAAATGCTACAATGCTAGAATTTTTAACAAAAAGTAACTGGCCTTTCCTTGAATGGTAACTCAAAATCAGTTTAAGCATTCTCTGAATAAGAGAATTACTTGAAAATAAAATTTTCGTTACCTGTGCACAGGACTACAAAGCTACTAGTTTCCTGATGTATTTTTTTCCTCCTTTCTCTCGTCTCTAAAATGTTTTCCTTCATATAGCACAAGAAGTTTGTTTTATTAAAAAACATTTTATTGTCTGTATATCCGAAATGTAGAAAAATTGAACTCTTTCCCCACCTTCAATTTCTTTTCTTTTTTTTTTTTTTTTTAAACTAAAATTTAACTACATCTTCTTGTGTGCAATTTTTTTTTTTCTTTAAAGTTTCTTTTAAAGATGAGGCTTGAGGCAGTAAAGCTATAGTTATTCTATATGAATATTTAGTGTGTTCTGTTGATTCTTGTACCTTTTGCAATAGACTTCTTACTTTAAGGTATAAATTTTATTCAGTTGTGGCATCTTGTCATATATCTTGACCTTAGGTATTATGAGATCTAAATTGATAACATGCCTTCACTGTAGCCATTCATTCCCTAATGAATGAATTCCCTTCATTCAGTAATCATTCCCTAAAACAAAAAGCATTCATTCTTTTTCCGATCAATTTTGTTATTGTGGCCATACATGCAAACTAACATGAAACAAGTTCCATACATTAGGAACATCAAAGAACCAAAAGAGAAGATTTTCAAAAGCACAGGAACTCCCTTAGACTGCATCACTTACTAAAGTCGTATCAGGGTTGTGAGTGCACTAAGTAGCCTTTGGGGGCCTCCATCATCTTCATTTTTAACCTTTGCTCATACACTTTACCCTTATACTCAGGACCCCCACTTCATGTCAGTCCTGAGCCTTGAGCCCATTTCCACTTAATGTATAGCCATGCTCACGAGCACTAAAATACCCTACTAATCCAGATTAAGACTTGCGAACTGATTTCCTGGCTTGACCTCAAACCTGACTTGTCACCACCAGCCTGCCCAGCAATAACTGAACCTGATACCAATACATGGTTTGACTTCAGATCTTCCTTATCACTTCACTTTCAATTGATGATCTGGGCTCCTTACTGAATATGACCAAAACTTTGCAGTCTGTCCTACTTGCCATTACCCAGGCAGGGGCATCCTGCACATCTCCCTGTTCTACAATGAACAGGCAGCTCATTATACTCCCTGCTATGAGGGCTATTCCTTGCTCTCTTGTAATGCTTTTAGAGTACATTTGAGAAATTGATCCAGTATACTTTACTGAGAGCAGTACAGGCATGTAGGACTTTTCATAATTAAGTGCAGATTTACTTAAAATAAGTGTTTGAGAGAATCAGGGTAATACTGCAAGAGCTGACTATTGCAACTGCACAAGAATTACAATAAAAAAAGCTCTAAATACAAACATCCTGATTCAATGCTATTTTTAGAGGCACTGATCTAAATAAACAAATGTGAGTTTTAAAACAGCAAAATGACTTACCTGATTTTGTAACTTCTACCAAGTGCTAATTTGAATATATTTCTGCAGAAATTGAAAATTGATTTGGGCTTTAATGTATTAAAACCTTATTTTTAAAGTCATGGAACAGGCAAGTTGAACTGCTAGCACAGTCAATTTCACCATTTCTACAACAGAAGTTAAAGTCAAGTGTCATGGTTTTATGTTTTTGTTTTTGCTTTTTTTGTTTTTGGATTTCAGTATTCCACATCAAAACATCATGTAGTGTATGGGGCATTAAAGTGTCACTGCCCCAGTTCCAAGTTCCTATCCCTGTACATTACAGCAGTCACGGGATCTGGCCCTTCGGGGGGGGGGGGGGGGCCTCTCTTGCTGCCTGGCAGTGGGTGCTGGAGGGTGCTTTCCTAGCCGTTCCAAGTTTTTCAGGTTTGAATCGGTCCCGGGAACTCTCTCTCTCTCATCTTGTCTGATTTATTAATCTCAATTTCAATTAAATTGTATATATTGTGTTATTTTGTATTCCGATATTATAGTAAAATAAGTTTTCCTCCATAGATTGTTGCCGCTGCTCTTTTCCTCCCTTCCTTCCTTCCCATTTTTTTGTGGGACTGGGGTGGGGGGGGGAGGGCAGAGGCCTGTCGCCCCTGTCACGGACATAGATTGATCTAGTCAACTCCGTGACATCAAGTTAGATTTTTCTTAGCCTGCACCTTCAAACTAAAATACTTCTAGTATCTTTATCCTTACCTTACAAACAGGATACTTCTAAAGTCATTATACTTCTGGAGGCAGACTGTAAACCTGATTCTTGTTGATGTTATCCATAAAAATCCTGAAAGTCCAGGAATACTAGTCAAAATGTTTCACACAACAGCTTAGAATTTTCAAGCTGTGAAATGCATTTCATGTACATGTCATCCTGGATGCTGGACTTCTTACATACAAGTTCTGATTAAAGTAACCTAATATCACTATCAAAAGATTCAAAAACTAAACCTGGCACATGAGAACCATATAGATGCAAATAGTTCATGATGGGAGAGAAGCATATTTAATTTAATGATTTAAATTAAAAATTACTGAAAAATATTACTCTCCTTACTTGACAGTTACTTTGAATATTAATGATTTTAGCAATTAGAGAATGAATTACTCTGGAATGAGTGATAGTACTAGTAACTAGAGTTATATAATAGTATTCCCCTTAAAGTACTATGAAAATATATATAAATATTTAACAGAATTAATTCAACTTCTAGTGTATTATTGAATTCAAAAATCTATCCTGAAAACAGTAGTCTGAAACAAAAAACGAAACAATTTCTGCTGTTTAGAAGTTACAATGATGACATAAATATATTACTATTAATTATATTAATATATAATAATTATATTAATATATAAACCCAACTGCAATGGAAATTACAGATATGATGCATGTGTAAAAGTGTGTTTACTTGTATTCATAGAGGGATACCTACAACCAGCGTTCACATGAACACAATCAACAAGCTTCTGCTTTTAAGTACTGCAGTGTTTCAATGGTCAAGGATTTGGAAAAATAAGATGAACCCACAAAAGAAATCAAAAGAGAAACAACTTTGCACAGTAACAAAACAGAATGCTTTTTCAGCAGAAATACTTCACTGTGAATAACCCCCTTACCTGCATTTAGCATATATTCATTGTTTGGTTCACCAGAGTGCAGTAACCTGAGCAGAGCCATGGGTCAATAAAGTAACTTAAAGCAATCAACCTTCTACACAGAATATGCAATGAACTGCTCTTCGTTATTTTCTTTTTTTCTGTTAGAACTGTTCTTCTGTTGATGAGTACTTGCTTTTTTTAAAAAAACAAGCCACAATAAACTCACCAAGCAACTTACCTAGCTCTTACATTTTGCAGGAAAATGGGATGGTGTATCCCAAACAGTTATATTGTATTTGAATGCAGTATAACTGTAGCAAGTGTTTATTTTTAAACTGTGTGAATCTGATAGATATATTCACCAATATGCAATATATTCAAGTTAATTAAAATTTCATTATACCTGATGTAATGCTGTATGCTATGACGTGATGGAAAGCACAATGTGGAAAGTACAACAATAACAGTGGAGTAGCGCAATCCTAGGCTGCAGCAAATGAGAACAAGGCCAAATGCAGCAGCCATGTTCTTTCGCAGAAATAAGGAAAGAAAAACTGCTTACCTTAAAAGGTCTCCAGTAGATAGGGATCTCCATCAAAATGCCCTCACCTCCACTACCAATCCTTAAATGAAGTCTGGGAAGGGGTGGAGCCAGGTCCACCCCTTGTGGTAACTCATGTGCCTTGCATACGCCTGAGCTCCCCTGGGTTGCCCTGTCTTCTTCCAGGTGCTTAATCATTGGTTCAGGCTGTGACTTCCAGTACACAATCCAAGTTCAACATTTTGCTATTTTGTATGTTATAAGATTGATATACAGAAAGGTAAATCGTAATCTAACATCTCACATGAATCAGTGGGAATATCCAAATATACTGTGCAAACAAAAATCCACATCCTCGGCTGTATCAAAAGAAGTGTGGTCAGCAGATTGAGGGAGGGATTCTGCCCCAGTGTTCTGTACTGTTAAGATCTTACCTGGAGTATTCCATCCAGATGTGCATTCTCAGTACAGGAACAGGTCCAGAGGAGGGTCACAGTCAATGCAAACATCAAGAAATCCAGACTCGAATAGGTATAATGACTAGAAAGGGCATAGGAAAAGGACCAGAAAGGCAGGAATCAGGTTTGACATGTAATACAGTCACAAAATTGTTTTTTTGGTTTTTTTTTTTGTTTGTTTCTCTTCTTCAGAAGTACTGGTATGGTGTGTGTTTGCTATTTGTCTAGAAGAGGTGCTTGTGAGACTGATGGGTTAAGCATTCTGGTATTGTTGTCAGTGGCTGTTCCAAACTCAGCAGGAACCCTGCTAGTCACTTCCCAAGAGGGGCAGTTTGTGTAAAAGGTGTGGTTTTCCCTTTGTGCTCATTCAGGCATTAGGATTTAAGGTTCACATAATACTTGAGTTGTTTCACATTTGTATGTGTCTGGTCATATTTTTCTTGTCATTGCACTTAGTTACATACATGTGTGACTTAGAAATCAAAATGGCAGATGAAAGGACTCCGTGATCTTTTGCCTTACTTAATCTTGTAGTTTCAGTGACAATGGCCAAAGTAGCCCTTGTAGAAATGTTGTTATTTACTACTGCCTGATCTGTTGCAAGTGAGTAACATGGCTTTCTGTTAATTGTGACCTCCTTGTTGAATAATCTTTTTTTTTTTTTTTTTTAAACAAAATGCTTTATTTACTCAAGCTGTCAACCTGTTGGAAAAAATAATAATGAGAATTATGGGCCTCTTTCAGAAGTTAATTTTGCCCTCTCTCAAAAATGCAATGTATGTCATACTGATCTCAGAACAGGTGTTTGCTGCAAATCACACATTTCCCAGAAAAGATGCTTCTGAATTAATAGACTCATAACTGATCCCATTTGGACAGCTGTTGTGAAAATACTATTTTCAAAAATGCACGGGGGGTGAGCAACCTTCTTTCTTCCCTCCTCCTTAGATACCTCACCCAAAACAAAAATTAATTGCTGAGCTAACATCCAGATTTTTTTTTTAAACATGTTTACTAATTTTTCTGTGTGAAATCAAGTTAGCTCTAGTGCTTTGTCATATGTAAGAGACAACTAGAAAAAAAATCAGACAAAAAATTCTTATAACAACAACATAACAAACCTATATGAGACGTAAGCTTTCACTCCAAATCTTCACCAAATTCTGCACTCTTCTTTATCAAGTGTTAGACTAGAAATAAAAAAGACCAGCTGGGGATTTCCAGTGTAAATTTGGATTATGATGATTACTATAGCAGTTAAAAAAAAAAAAAAAGTTCTTATGTTTTGTAAAAGATCAGTTTACCTTTTCTTGAAGGCTTCTAGAGAGTTGGTAAAACATACTTCTCTGTTCTCCTTGTTCTTCATCTTTATTAAGTCACCTGCAACGGCATGCAACACTTCAGCAATTAGCCTCTAAAATACTTCTTCTGCATTACTAACATTCTCAAAAAGGTTGTAGAAAATGATCTCCTGTGAAAAAACAGTTATCTAGACTCTTTATGGGACTATAAGAGAGGAGATGATTTCTAGATGTATGTTGGTGAATTCAGAAACTGCTCTGTAGATTGGAATGTGGAAAAGAAACTGTATTTCTTGAGACACTGGTGGTAATGAAAAGCACGATCTGTTCACATAGACCACTGTTGATGAATTTGATTTAAGACTGTTTCTCTATTCAGGTACACTTCAAGATGAATAACACTCTAAGATTATTCCTCCAGATAGAATCAGGGTTATTTGCAGAGGAGTGTATTTTAGATGATTTGTTTATTCTAAGGACAAAATTATTATTTCAGAGCTTTGTGCTATCTGAAGGCTCTTCAGTTTAACTTCTAGCAAAGGGTCCTTTAATGTACAAATAAATAAATAAACAAACTGTTACTGTTTGGTGTGTGTTTAACTCATGACAGAGGGATTTTACTGTGTTGTTTGTAGGTTTCTGAAATACACAACTAGGTCAGGTATTTTTTAATATAATATAATAGCCATGTGCTCAAATTATAATTTTCAAAATCACTACCAAAACTGCTACCAAAGGCTGATGAAATACACAGAGCTCTGTGCCATCTGTTCTTTTAAAATTACCATTGGAACATGGTCAGTGTGGGCTGTTGCTTATCCATGTTATTTATTTTATAAGATTGCCAGGTTTTTTAATTCCCTCCTATTTTGAAGTCTTGACTGTATTTTTGATTTCAGATAAAATGTTTTCTTTCCTGTTCAGGCTAAATTGTCATATATTTTGATGACATTACATCCTGGTTTTTAATACACTGTCAGAAATTTGTGTGGCAATCCAAAAGAGAGAATTGCATGCATAAAAAAATCCCTGAGGAAAATGACCAAAATCTTTCTTGGTGAATCAGTAGGAAAAGTGCACAGGTGTAAGAAAGAGCAGTGAGTTCATGGTTGTTTATTTCCTCAATATTTCTGTCTATCTGGCCTTTATGTAATCTTAAAATAAAACCTTTTTGTTGTATTTGTGAGTAGAAAGTCCTCAACTAGATAATAGCTTGCAATTTCCTATATCTGTTGTAGTTGTTTTGATACAGCATTAAATTGAACTTGGTGCAGGCCACCATTTAGATTCTAATCTATCCGAAGATATAATATAATCCATGAAGCATGCTATTTGTTTACATGATTGTGAACAGACATTCATTTTTTATTAAATTGCTATTGTAAGCTTTTAACTTTTGATTGCTTACCTATCAAGGAGGACTGTAATTTTTTAAAAAACTGACGGTGATTACGGAGAAAGAGGAAATTGCTAACTGTTGCGAATATAGTAACAACATTAGTTACACCTTACAACCACATTACTCCTTGGACAAAAATCATGTCTGAGTTACATTCTTTAAAGGTGGAATTTAAAGGTAGATATGCATTGATATCAAAACCATAACACTGATTGCTATTAATTATAATTAAGATACTTCCTAAAGGAAATGACAGATTATTAATCATATAATTAATTAAAAAAGAAAGAAGATTGAATATTTTAATATTTTTCAAGAATTATAGTTTAAGTTAATATTGAGTGCACCCTCAGCAAGTTTGCTGATGACACCAAGCTGAGTTCTGCATTTCACATGGTGGAAGGAAGGGGTGCATTCAGACAGACATCAACAGACTTGAAAGATGGGCATGGATGAACTTAATGGGGTTCAACACAAGAAAGTGCAAGGTTTTCCACTTGGGCTGGAGGAATTCAAGGCATCTATACAAACTGGAAGGAGCAGTCCTTGAGAGTAGCCCAGCAGAGAAGGACCTTGGGGTCCTGATGGATGAAAAACTGAACGTGAGCCAGCAGTGTGCTCTTGCAGCTGGGAAAGCAAATGGTAAAGCAAATGGTATCTTGGGCTCCAACAGAAGAAGGGTGACCAGAAGGGACAGGGAAGTGATTATCCCCCTCTACTCTGCTCTTGTAAGGTCCCATCTGTGGTACTGTGTCCAGGTCTGGTGTCCCCAGTACAAGAAAGACAGAGAGCTGTTGGAGAGGGTCCAGAGGAGAGCCACAAATATTATTAGAGGGCTGGAGCACCTCCGCTACGAAGACAGGCTGAGGGAGCTGGGCTTGTTCAGCCTGGAGAAAAGAAGGCTGCAGGGTGACCTCATTGCAGCCTTTCAGTATCTAAAGGGAGCCTATAAATAGGAGGGGAATCAACTCTTTGAAAGGGTAGATAACAGCAGGACAAGGGGAAATAGTTTTAAGTTGAAGGAGTGAAGATTTCAGTTGGGTGTCGGGGAAATTCTTTATAGAGAGAGTGGTGAGATGCTGGAACAGGCTTTCCAAAGAGGTTGTGAATGTCCTTTCCCTGGAGATGTTGAAGGACATTGCATGGGGCTCTGGGCAGCCTGGTCTAGTATTAAATGTGGAGGTTGGTGGCCCTTCCTGTGGCAGGGGGGTTGGAGATTCATGTTTCTAGAGGTTCCTTCCAACCCAGGCTATTCTGTGATTCTGTGAATTTTTTCATGTGGAACAGCATAGTTTAAGTTCTGTGCCTTTCATCATGCAAGAGCTTCAGTACAAATAATCATGATCTCTGTCTTCCCCTTACCTCACGTACCTTCCAACAAAGGAAATAATTCAAGGTAATAACTCATTCAATCTTTTTTATTTATTTATTTATTTATTTTTGTTTACATCATAGCTATTTTATGCTTGTAAGGCATAGATTGTTGTTTTAGATTATATGAGATTCCAGTAATAAAATTGTTGGTTGTTTTTTTTTCTACAGTTAAGCGGGATTGATTGTTTTTTGAAAGTTGTGGTAAGCTTAAAGGTGGCAATAGAGAAATATGCAGAAAAACCTGTTTGTAGTTAGTAGAAGAAAGGCAGTATGATGCCTTTTATCAAGGCATTTATTATTGTGAATTATGAATTTCTGGAGATGGGTGTAGATTCAATCAAGTTTTCTTGCAGCTCTTCAACCTTTTAGGTACAGTTGTGCTGGCAGAAAGACAATGCATGGAAAGAACACTTCTGTGAAGTTTTCAGAAGCGGCAACTTGTTCATGTAACTTTTCTGTTTGGTGTTTCAGGATTATGATTTTGTTTGCTTGTTTGTTTTCTCTGTGTGTGTGCGTGTGTACATCTGAAGAATCAGGAATAACTAGAACAAGTAAAAGACTGACACTGAAGCATAAGTTTAAGGGTAAGCTGTGACTGTACAGCTGGGCATTTGTATGTCTTAGGAATAAAATGTATGCTACAGCACAAAGTGAAACATTTTCTGATTATGTAGTCACCTGTCCAGAAAGTGACTCAGTAATTTTGAATAAGTACTTTAGTGTCTGCTTTTATGATCCTTTGACTCATTGTGTGTGTTCTGTTTGCTTATGTTCTTACTTTTCAAAGCTGTTTTATTTCTTTTGAATAGCATGTTGTATCTGCAATGTGTAGGAGCAACTCAAGGATTTACAAGTCTGTGATAATGTACTTAAGACGGCTCCCTTTTCATAGGGACAAGTATGAGGTACTGAAATTCTGGAAGTAACAAAGGAAATTGAAAAATATTAGAAGAAGAAAATAGATTGCTATTCATGCAGAGGAGTTGCAGAGGGAATTGTCTCCCTCATACCTACCTACCATTCAGAATTTTTGAATCTCGGCCTTTCTTGTTAAAGGTACAATTTTTGTCTACGTTGAGCATGATAAATGCTTCTTGTACAAAGAAGAAAAGATGACTCTTCTGATAACAGGGAAATGGGGTGGTTGGGAGATGAGAATGGAAAGAAGGAGGTGCAAAGAGTGCTTAAGTCTGTATCTTGCCACCTACTTTATCAGCCTTCCCTTACAGACCTTGTGTAGTTACTTCCTCTCACTTTCTCCTTTAAGGAAAGCAGAAAGTGGCAGCTAAAATTAGAAATGTGACTCTTTTATTCAGAAAATGGAATAAAACTACCTGCTTGTGCTTTATTAGTAATTTTTACTGACTCTAATTCTTCTGCTGCAAAATCAATATTGGTATGGAGTAGTGACAAAAAATGGCTGTTGATAGTCAGATGAAACATTATTAGAGAATGTAATGTTACTAATATTCTAGAAGTGACAAGTGCTGTGGAAATTTCTTGCTTGTATACACTCATGCCTTAACTAATGCAGAAACTTGATTAATTAAAATATATTGTTTCAGTATGTCTCAAACAATGTATAATTTAGAGCTAGTCATAGTTAACGTAGATCTCACGTAAAGGAGAGTACAAATGATGGGAGACCCTCAGATGGGTTGTTTTCTTTGATATCCCTTGTGAGCTTGTAATAAATCACATGTTTTCTGATATATGAACCTGGTCATCTTGTCCTGTACTTTGATACCACCAGCAATAATGTTATAGACACAACCTAGCAGGGTAAGTGAATGAACAGTAAATACTCTTGACCACCATGTAACACCTAACAAAAATAAAGATGCTGTGAAGAACTGTTCTGGTACTCTAATAAAGATGAAATATACTTTATCCCTGTCTTAGGCATAATTAGCAAATAGCAAACTGGAGCAGTAAAAGTTGGTGTTGATGAGGCAGTTTATCATTTTCTTCGCCTTTTAAAATCGTAGTGAAAGACTTTGAGGAAACTTTTAGGAGCCACTTCTGCTCAAAGCTAAGGAGATGATGTTAAAGCGAAATTAGATGATGTAGTAGGTTTATAAGATTGTCATCTCTTTTTAGACCCCTAAATGTTGCAAAATACTAAACATGTTTAATGTCATAATTAAGGCATGACTTTGGATATTCATTGGGCTGAATATTCCTTGAAATAAATGATGACTTAAATTTTATAAAAATTAGTTTGAAAAGTATCTCATATCATCTTCTCTCTGCTTGAAATTTTCCTTTTGAAAGACCTAAGAAAGAGGACTGCAGTTCTTCTTAGTCTTGCAATGTCTTCATCAAGATCACGCATAACACCTGTTTCCCAGAAGTTTAGTGTTAAAATGCTGATAAACCTTTTCTATTATTATTATTATTATTAAATGATAAGTAGTGATAAGTATTTGAAGATATAATTCAGAAAATCCCTCTCCTGTTGCAAACTTCAGGATCTCCCTTACGCATCTGAATAGCACAGATTTTCCTTCTAGCTAGTCATAAAAAGAAGTAGTAATGCTTAATTTTGACCTTGGAGATTACTTTGAGTCCTTCTTTGTCTGCTATCTTAAGAGCTCTGCTTATTATAATCTTAGCAAATAGATATACTATAAAGTTACACAGTAATTTCAGGATGATGGTGAAAGACACTTATAGTAAATGAAATTACGAGTAGTGAAAAGCCTGTGATGCTCTGAGAGGAAAAGAAAGTGGGTAAAGGGGATTTGAATAGCTTACTCTTCACTTAAACAAGAATGTTGCTGAGTCTTAGGCCTGAGCTGTGGTTCGTGAATTTCCTGGGAACAGCAGCACATCAAAAGTTGTATTTCTAGGCAAATGCTAGCCAAGCAGTAAACAAAAGTGTCTTCCTGTCATATGAAATATTTCTAACTGGTTGTTTATCACTATAAAGTAGTTAAAAAAGAAAGCACGCCACAAAACCTTTTCCAAAGCAAAAAGTTTTGAAGGTTTAAATTAAATGAAAATGTCTCCTTAAAAATGGCAGTATTTTTACTGCTATTGCTGTAAAAGTGCAAGTATTTATTAATACAGAGAAAAATATTTCTAAGCTTTAGAATGATGCATAATTTTTTAATTTAAATTGCGTTCTTGGTTTTGCATATGTTGAAGGAAGGGAGGTGATTGACATGGCTCAGATGTTGTAATTTCTTTTTCAGATAATATGCTTCTTGTTTCTTTTGTCATTCCCCAAATGGGAAGGCAGGAGCAAGGACAATTGGACTTGTCTGAAAAAATAGTCTATCTCTGCTATCAAGTATCAGGTGTATCTCATTTTTCTTGTTCCTTCCCTTGTGCTTCTTACTGTGAGAATACACAGGAAGGTAAAGTCTGTTTGATGAAGGGGATATCTTTGTGTTATAACCTCGATATTCATCATTAATCTTAGCTTATAAGTATCATATTTGTTTCTTGGCTGTGAATCACCAACCTTGAGTTGAGAAGATCTTTTATATTAATAAATGTTCAGAATTTTGAGATAATCAGTCTTCAGACAAAGCATACTCATTGACTTTTCTTTCCAGCTCAACAACAAGGTGTGATGCTGATTTGAACTTAATTTATACAGTAAACAAAATGAAGTCTATTTTTATCAGCTCCATTATTTATTCCTCCAATTGGGGAAAGAACAACACACACACACAAAAAAAAAAAAAAAAAAAAAAAAAAAAAAGAATGTGGTGTAATGATTAATGATTGTGATTAACTCCCTGCAGATTGTGGCTTCATACAGTAGTGATTCTTGTATTCTTATTGTGGAGAAAATGCTACATTATGCACATATACCTTTATCCATATAGCTTGATAAAAACCCGAAGGTTAATCTTTAGGTTTTTACTTTTCATTAGTGCACTTCTAGTACTGAATGTAGTTTGTAACTTGTAGTTTTTTCTTTTGAATTATCTAAGATGGTAATATTTTAGAGCCTAACTATCTTTATTTAAAAATATTAATTCCATATGAAATAGGAGAATTAGGTGATAGTAAAATTAAATAATTGTACAGTTACATGCCACAGATTACTTTTGGAAGTGCTTTCTCATCAATTGAGAGTAATCAAATGCAGTTTTATTTAGCATTGATTATACAAAGACATTCTATAATTGAATGACTTAGTACCAGCTGAAGCATGTGCAATGACTGCCATACTAGTGTACCAAAAATATAATAACATTTAATTCCAGGCCCTTCATAAATTACACATTTACTCTATGCTCCCATTTACTCTATGCTCCATCAGATACATAGGACATCCTTAATACCATATTGCTAACTGGATATTGCTGAGGTGATTCAGACATCTTTCTACTTCATTGTGAAGAAGAAGCTCATCTATGTTACTGTCTGACAGTAAGAGGAGCTTGCACTATTGTACATGCTGTATTCTGAAACCTTAGGTGATATACAAATTGCTATTAGTTACCTGAGTTGCTCCAAAGGTAATGAATCCTATTTCATTATGTTAGCCCATGATGTCAGAGGCAGATGTCAGCAGGATGGCAGATATTGAATCTTCCTGCAAATATTCTATTATATGTTGTTGCTGCGTGACAAATGATAGTAAAGAGGCAGTCTGACAAAATGATGTCTGACATGGAAGTATGGATGAAGCAAAGCTGTGTCCTTGATTTCCTCTACATGGTATAAATTGAAATTCACGTTTCCTGAATACTTATGGATGCTAGACAGTACATGTGAGCACCATAAGAGGTGGGTGGTATGTTTCAGCATTGCAATAACAAGTGTGGGTCACCTCTGCTTTTGAGGTTTTGAGAAGCCTGTCATGCAAGCTGTTTCACCATTGCTGGTGAAAATGCATAGCTAATGGTGATGACTATGTTCAGAAATAGTGTTTTGTAGCTGAGAATTTGCTCTATGAAATGAAGTTACTCTGCTCTTTATATTTGCTTTAGTTTCCATGAAAATAAATAGGAGGCATTATTTTTAAAACTGCCTATGTATATGTCACCTAAGACAATTCCTCTTTATTCAGTGCTGTCCAGGCAAGCCAAAATGTTGGGCACCCATGAGTAAGAGTATATATTAAGAGAAAAAAAGTAGAGAATTGGAGTTTCACACGCAAAGAATTGGGGTTCACACATTACCATGGAATGTGTATAGAGAATTATTATGATTTTCTTCTCTGTGTTAATCACAGAATTTTAGAGATTGAATTGTACTCTGGAGGTCATCTAGTCCAACCACCCCTGAAGAGAAAAGGGTTGTAAACACATTGTAGAGGAAAGAGTCCAGGCAGGATTTGACTGCCTTCAGAGGAAACTCCACAGCCTCTTTAGGCAGCTTATTTCAGAGATCATGTTTTAGGACTAAACAGAGACTCTCTTAGAAGTTGTAAAGGTCTTGTGTAGTCTCATTTAAATTAATTTTCCTAGATGTTTCCTTTACATTGAGTTTATAAGCAGATTCTGCTGTTAGAAGATACTATGGTTAAGAAAGCTCATTTTCATATTCTTTGAGTATCATGATGAAAGTTAAGTTCATCTCAACCTAAACGCAAGAAGTGTTTCAGTTGGTTTGATACAAAGTGATTCTGTAGATTGCACTCAGTTTTGTTTTGTTTTGTTTTCCAAAACAAATACATTTCCATATGCTAATATTATTTTTGCTATCACCATGAGAAAATGTGGATAATATTTTCTTGTCTTTGAAATTTTACTGTAGTTTTTATATTGTTTTCTTGTATAAGCAAGCTTTTATTATAACATTAAAAAAAAAAAAAAAAATTACTGGAGGTACATTTTAGATCCCCAGATAAAATCTGTGAAACAAAAAATTCAGATTTCCATAATATAGGATATTTCTGTTGCAGCATTTAATCCACAAAAATTTGGATTTACAATGAGGCAGCTCTTTTCTGAAAAAGTGAATCGTTCTCTGAATGCTCTCGTATACTCTCAACAATGTTATCAAACTCTTGTGGAATACAATGCACTATTTCAAGCATAGACTAGCTGACAGAAGATAATAGTTTGTTTGGTTTTGGTTATAGACATCTCTCTGAAACTGAAGAAGACAATCGATTTGAAATTACATTGATCTTCATATAGCATTGATACATATATACATATTTAAACAAATGACACAAATGCATTTTCCCAGCTATTCTATTACTATGATAATTTGGACTTCTGTTTAATATACTCACAGAATTTTATAATGAATACTGTAACAGTGAATTCCATTTTAATTCCCTAGTGGAAATTTATAATTGACGAATGTCCTGTCAGAACTTCATAGCGTTGGTTAATTAACATTGCTGTATATAAGACACTCCATAAGAACCAAAATGATTTTTTATAAGAAAGTGAGCACTTTTTTTTTTTTTTTTTTAATTGACTTATATTATTGATTCATTTCTCTCTGAAGTATAATACAAACATTTTTTTTCCTCCCCTCCCCTTTCCAGGATGGCCTGCTATCCGCTGTCAGTAACCTCTACCATGTCTTTCTAAGACTCATGGGAAAAAATATTCAGCATAAGAATAAATGTGGAACAGATGAAGTTAGCAATACAGCAGCCCAGGATAGGATATCTCCTATTAGATTTTGCAAATATATTTTCAGTTCTTTTGCCTCCCTTTACATTAGCTTGGCATCTAGGAAAACCGTTCATTCTTTGCAGTCTTACATGACATATAACTATTTGGGTTTTGTCATCCACGTTACTTTTTAAGAGCTCATTTCTGATGTTGGCATTGTCAAAATCAGATCCAGAGTATAGTTAAACTTTCAAATGTGTGATGGCAATGGACAATTTCCAAATTCCTTTTCTTCTCACTGTATCCAACCAATTGTGGATTTGAGTTCAACACAATGCTGCAGATAAACCATGGTTCCAAAGTGAGACTCCAAAAGTTCACATTCAGTCTCTAACTACAATAGGAAACAGTCGATTTCAGAACTTTGTGTTTTCCAGAGAATCTTGATAAAATTTAAATCACTTAGTTGCCTAATTCAGGGCACTGTAAATATAAATCTACCTGAGTGAATTTGGTTAAGTAGTACCACTTATGGAGAAAATAACTTAATCATCTAATTGGCAGTACAAGATTGACCTTTTTAAAAAATAATTTGTTACTATAAACTTGACACAATGTTACAGTGCAAAGTGATTAGAAAATCAACACAAATTGCCATGAGTCATGATGTATCTATATGTACATTTCACATTGCTCTGAGGATTGTACTATAGTACAAATTGTGTTGAAGTTTTCTTGGTTCTGTTGAAAACACTTTTAGGTCATGATGTTGAATGACTTTCTAAGGGGATTTCCTAGACGAGCTCATAGACTTAGTCAACAGTCAATTCAGAGAAGTCTGATCATCTGCAGTATGTAAACAGGTTGAACAGATAATACACTGGCTAATAGAAATATTGCCAGATTCCTTGTGAATATAATGTTGAGGGATGAACTCTGAGCATGGGTAAATCAAAAAGTTCTTATGATCTCTTATATTAAGGTTTCTGTATATGACATGTTCTTGGTAGGGAGACAATTTTTTATCTGTAACACGAATTACTTGAGAATTTTCTTTGAACATATAGGTGCAATATTTACAATTCTGTATAGAGAACTGTGTTCTGGAAAATTGTTGACATTGTTATCTGCCTGTCCCTCAGTTTCTTATCAAGACATGTAGACCTCACCCTCCTTGTAATTCAGATATTCTTCACCTCAGTAGAAACACAACTTGAACAAGCTTTAAAGACAAAGTTCGAATTCATAATATGAGAATTATTGTCTCTATAATTGCATATTTTTATACAAAAAAAGGGAAAAAAAAAGGATACAAATATTTATCATACAACCTGTTCATGTTTTGGAAAACTCCCACACTCTATTTGATAATATTTAATCTTTCAGCATTTTTCAGCATTTCTAACAGATGACTGTTCTTTCTGAAGGAGAAAAATTCAATTCTGAAATACCTTCTTCAAAAAAGCTGGGAAGTACTGGTGCTACCAATGTTCTTCAGTTTATTTATCTTGGCACTGGGTAAGAAGGATTTTAATATAAATGATGCAAAATATCGTGAAGCTGATTAAGATAGATGGCATTTGTTGTGGTCAGGTGGTGTAATTAATAAGTCCTGGTATTTCAGTTTGAATTGAACTTACTCAACTTTGAAATCCAATCTAGCTTGAATCTTAAGAAAAGCACCATCATGGTAGTTTCTCAAAAATAGTGTAGTGTATGCTTCTTTGTATTAGCAGCATTAAGATTTAGGATTTCTTCTTTTGACACTATTTCAGTAGAATTTCACATTCTTCTTTTAATTCCAGTGAGTATGGTGACCAGGCCATACGCATATTAATCTTTCATTCTTCTGCTCTCTTGCAAGAAGAAAAATTGCACAGAATGCAGATATTAACTTTAAGAAATGCTGTTAAACATCTCAGATTATCCCAGTCTAAGTTCTTCACTATTACTCTGTGGGAAAAAAAAAAAAAAAAAAAGTTAAAAAAAATTACTGACAAACAAGATGGTACGAGTCAGTACATAAAAATTTAAAAACATTTTGAAAAAAAAAAAACTTTTTCTTTGAGACATATCAACACAGTTGTTAAAAAAAGAAAGAAAATCAGTGTTAGAACTTCTGCACAGGCAATTTTAGTATTGTTCTGCCACAAGTTCTTTTGAACACATGAAAGTGTTCATAGATAATTTGTGTCCAACACTTTTATAGTGCAAAGGTTCACAAAGATGTTTTCCAGTATTATCCTCTCATACATGTGTGGATTTGAAGTTTAGGAGAAACAAGATAAAATACTTTGTATTCTTTGCATTAGCACAGCTGACAAATTTGTTTTCAGTAGCTGTGTACTGATCTGCTCTGAAAATATTGTGGTTTTGTTGAACATAGATTTTATAATTGAGCCAAGTGTTTACACTGTGGAAGTTGCTGAGATTTGCTAAAAAAGAATCAGGAAACAACATGCTCAGACTTGGGACTAATTTTTAATCCTGAACTGTTCCAAACTTTGAGTTCACACATAACTATCGATTTTGTTTTACCTTATCTTTATCTTTAGATTTAGCTTTATGAAGATGTGGAGTAGTTTTACACTGCAGTAGGTATGGAACAACGTGGTTTACTTTCTTTGAGATTCGTCTACAGTCTAGGGCTACCAGAATGCCCAACATAAACTAATAAAGTATATCACAGTATTATGGTGTGCTATTATTACCATGAGGAAGTGCAGAAAAGGTTTATCAAAAAATCTTTATTTTTTTCTACATGGATTAATTTGCTTGCAGTAGAAAACAAATTGGTCCCATTCTATATCTATGTGGAATGTTCTCCTCCTCTGTATATAATATCTATTCAGAAGAAGAGTCAAAATGACTGAGCACTGATTTAGAGGTTCAAACTACAAGTAGGCTTCAGGAGAACTTCATCTATCAGTGGTTTCCGGAGTATACAATGAGATAAAATTCATCAGAATTGCTATAAGAACATGAATGTGCCTATCTTGAATCATATTTTCCTTGTAGTTGCTAGATCAGAATGACAAATTAAAAGCAAAATCTATCCCAAGTAACTGATTTTGTTGCCCTGGTGAATTGCCAAGTCATTAAAACACAATTAAGGCCTAAGCATATGGAAGGAAGAATTGAATTATGTGCCCAAATCTTTTGCTGAAATGATCAGAATACCTTTATGTTTATAATTAACCACAGACTTGAAATTATTCACTGAACAGGGTATTTTTTTGTGGCTTTTCACTAATAATTATTTCTAAAAAGCATGGCTACTTCAACTTTCTGAATCACCTGGCAGCTAGATTAATAGGTTCTTGGCAGCAAATTACAACTACTGGTATGTAGTGGCTACCAGACGAGCATTAATTTAGTTTCATATTAAGCATGCAAAGCAAGTAGAAAAAATATAATCATTTATTATTATAATAGTTCTAAGTTATAACCAGCTGCATGATTTATGCTTCAATTAAACTATGCAGCTTGTACAAAGTCTTTTTCCTGTATTAAGCATGCAAACTGGCTCATTATTTATGACCAAAAAAAGCAGATGAGCCAAGGTTTCCAGTGATGATTAGGAAAGGTTTCATATTTGCAACACCCCACATATTAAGCAAGGCAGGGAAGATGAAGCACATCATGTGAAAGAAAAATTTGATACTGTAGTTTTCCAAGATTGTTTTACAGTACTTTCAATATGCTATAACTCTGTAAAATGAAATCAAATGCTGTTATTATTTACACCACTCAAAGCTTCCAGATGCTTAGAAGTCAACAGTTATCAATGAAAATGGTGTTTGGTTTACAATCCTATGTTGTTTATTTGTTTGTTTTCAAAACTGAGAATGAAGGAATACCATACCAAGAGTCCTTCACATGCTTGAAATTTGGGCACACAAGAGTCTAATGAAGTATAACAAGGTCATGTGTAAAGTGTTGCACTGTGAGTGAGGCAATCCCAGATATAAGTACAGACTGGGAGAAGAACTCATTGAGAGTAGGCCTGTTGAGAAGGTCTTAGGAGTCCTAAATTACAAGAAGCTAGACACGAGCCAATAGTCCTCTTGAAGCCAGAAAGGCCAATAGCTCCCTGGACTAGAAGGTTGGCCAGCAGAGAGAGGGAGACGACTTTCCCCCTCTTCACTCCCCTTGTGAGGTGTCATTTGGAGTGCTGCATCCAGGTCTGAGGCCCCCAGTACAGAAAGGACGCAGAGCTGTAGGAGCAGTTCCAGAGGGTGGCCACTAAGATGTTCAGAAGTCTGGAGCACCTCTCCTATGAGGAAAAGTTGAGGGAGCTGGGCTTGTTTAGCTTGGAGAAGAAAAGGCTTTTGGAAGATCTTATTGCAGTCTTCCAGTACTTGAAGGGAAATCACAAGCAGTAGGTGGACTGATGTTTTACATAGGCAAATTGAGGAAGATCAAGGGGGATTGGGTTTAAACTGAAAGAGGGGAAATTTAGGTTAGATGTTTGGAAGAAATATTTTACTCAGAGGGTGGTGAGGTGCTGGAATACGTTACAGCATGTTTCCAGGGAGGAAAGGTAAAGGCTGAGATGATTGAGATGGCTAGTTTAACATTACTCACTGGCATGAGAAACTATGTTGGTCTAATTTTAACTAGAGACATAAAGTATTGACTCTGTACAAATACCCTTGTTGGATTATTTCTCCTGATTAGAATTTCATTAGTCATAGCCAGAATTTGACTAAAACCAGCACACTGATATAAAAAAGAAAAAAGAAAATGAAAAAGATTTTATCTCGTACTATGATAAAAGAAGCAAATCCATCCATTTTACTTACCCTCTTTCTATAAAAATGTTAAGTCTTCAAAGTACTACAACCTTATTTCTCTATCCTTCCGCTCACCCCTTTCCTCTTAATTCCCTCCACCTTGGAAGGTAATTGAGAGAATAACCAATGTATCTAACTCGGAAGAAAGTATTTTAGTCATGACTGAAGGTCAGGTATTAGTGTAGATAAAGTCAATGTCAATGGAATAATAAATTCATACTATAGTATGTTTTTCAAATAGCTTCTCAGGCATCAATCTGTCATACCAAAAGATGTTCAGCCAACCCTTAACTAAGGAGATAGTCATTCATCTTTCATTTTGAGATTTGATATTATAATAGGCTTTTATCTTTTTGGCTTTATTTTATGCCGATTTGTTTAGTGCACATTTTGCTTAATCCTGTAATTCTTATGATGATAAATTTTGCGACTGTTTCTTTTGTCATTTCAGTTGAGTGGTTTCTCCAAGTGAACTGATGTCTTGTTTCTGTTAAGCATTTGCTTAATTTAGACATTCAGCACAGAATTGTGATCATTACATATTCTGATGTGATGTAGCTTAAATGCAAAAGGTCTTTTGCTGGGGACAAAAGGAATATGATATCAAAAATTATTTATTCCATGGTGTAGCATTTGTCCTTACTGGTCATTATTATCTTTATTTTCCTAAAGAATGTTTTGTGCTCATGCTGTTCCTTGAGCTCTGTGATAGTTTCCCAGCTGACTGGTTTTCTGTTTCTTCTTGATTACACACAGAATGTACAAGTTGTTCTTAAGCTTTATGAAAATGCACTCTTTGGGACTCACTGAATTACTTCTGTACTGAGTTGTCTTATAAAAGCTTCAGTTTAGATTTGTTTGTTTTCTCACATTGGCCTCTATCACATTATTTCCTTGCAGATATCTAAATGTTAATGCATGTAGATTTTTTTTTCTCTAATGGATTCACTAACATCCTGAATTTAAAATTAACTCCTTATTTCTATTTCTTTTGACTTTTTCTTTTTTTTTACATCTACCTTTCATCTCCAGGTAATTAGCCATTTTTGAACTTACTTATATGACCCTCCCAGAAACATAAAACTGCTAGGAGCAAATCACGTCCTTCACTTTCTATTTAGGTAGATGTTACCCATCTATTTCTATCAAGAGTAGGATGATCCAAATATCCAATACCTGTTGCATACCAACTGTGTGTGAACAAGCATTTTCTAGTTTTCTAATTGTGTATATATATATTTTTAATTCAGTATGCATGTAACAGCTGTGCTTGTGTATCAAAATCATTCATTGTATTCTTTAAGTTCTTCATTCAAATGTGCCATCTTCACTAACACCACAAAATTTATCTTTTTATGGAATGTTAGCGTGGTATTTGTTCACTGTTGAATTCTTTTAAGCTCACAAGATAACCTATTTTAGAGGATTTAAATGACTCGTAAACTTATTCAGGTCTGTGGTTTTGTTTTGCAGTTAGACAGTTATGATAAAACAAGCAACCAAAAAACAAAACCTTAAAATAAGAATAGCCTTAAAAGAAATAAAGGTTTTAGGTTAATTTTTATCTCACATTATACAGAACATAAAATGATCCTGGTTATAGGGATCTCAGATACCCTTGTTACTACCTCCTTCTCAAAGCAAAACAAATCAGTTTTCCCAATTGGATCTTGAAGGATGGAGACTGTTTAGCCTGTCTGGGCCACCCAGTTCACTACTGAGTGTTTATCATAGAATCAAAGGAATGGCTTTGGTTACAGGGGACCTTAAAAATCACCTAGTTCCAAACTGTGATGCATGGTTCAGTTTGAAAACATTATTTCTTTCTGTCTAGTGCCTGAGTCTTTTATTTCTACTAATGTCTGTTACTTCTTGCCTTTTTGGAGTGAAGCACCATTAAAAGCCAGTTGCTATGGTCTGGCTGACCACTGTTAGATCCTTCTATGCTACAACTTCTCTGTAGTCTGAAAAAGCCCCATTCTCTCAGCTATTCTTCAAAGAGACAGTGCACTAGCCACTGACTCTATTTGTGGTCATTTTCTAAATGTGCTGCAATTCACTGATATGTAATTCTGATGTTCAAGAATGCAGAAAACTGGGTCTTGTTTCTGTGAGGTGATACCATGAGCGTTGAGTAGAGGGGGATTGTCCCCAGCTCAATCTCCTAGTTGTACTGTGGTCAGAATGAACTGCTGGTGAACATTCAGCCTGTGTTTGCCCAAATCATAACACCATCACTTGGGAATAAGAGTACTGTGTGTGGCAGTGATTAAGCCCTTGGTAAAACAAAGGTGAAGGATGTCTACTAAACTCCTTTTATCTTTTCTGTGTGGCAATATGTTTTATTTACTAATTGTAACAACAACAGAAAAATGCACTGAAATATTTTTAGAGGATAAAGTTGTTACATCATAGTCTAAATTAATGCAGAAAAACAACAACAAAAAGCAAACCAGATAAGCAAAAACCCACAGAGACACATGGATTTGTTTGTTTTTCCAAGTCTTAAATTTTGCATTTTACTTACTTGTTCATTGCTGTTAATGTTTCTAATGTATTTCATTAAACAACCATTATTTGACTAATGAAGTTAGTTAAGTGTGTTTGGAGTTGCTAATGGCTTTTTCCAGGCGTTTATTTTCTAATTCTGAAGTTTATCAAAATGATCAAAGAGCTGGAGAAAATAGAACACAAATGCTTTTTGAGGTATTTTCTTTTCAGAATATGTAGTTTCTGTTATCCTGTGATCAAAGACTATACAGTGACTGTCATATTACACAGTTGCTCAATGAGGGGAAAAATACATAAAAAGTTTTTGTAAATATTGGTTTCCATGGCAGCTCTGGGCTATTGAGATTTTGGATACTTGGACAGAGTAGAATTTACCTCAGTATACTCTGAATTGTAAAGGGGCCCATTGGGAAAATAGGGCCTGTAAAGGAAAAGGGCTTTTTCTTTTTCTTTTTCTTTTTCTTTTTCTTTTTCTTTTTCTTTTTCTTTTTCTTTT
>NW_024884253.1:71985808-72058323 GCF_019232065.1 Centrocercus urophasianus | reverse complement strand
CTTTTTCTTTTTCTTTTTCTTTTTCTTTTTCTTTTTCTTTTTCTTTTCTTCAGAACTACAGGAATATTTTCTGCTAAATCATTGCAAATAACAAATATAAGTCACATGCTATGTACAACTGTTTTTCTGTTTCAAACAGTAAAGTAAAAGGTGAAATGTGGAAGGAATTTCAGATGCTTTATGAAGCATTAGGAGAGGTGGTTTTTTTTTTTTTTTATCTCTTGCAAGGGTGGAAGCTTTTAGCTTCACACTAGTTACAAAATGACAGCATCTTTTCTTGAGAGTAATGGTTTACGATAAGACTGTCCTCAAACATTCAAACTCAAACTCTCTCTACATCTGGAATACAGTGTTTTTGTTGCTGTTTTTTTCTCCGATCCTAAGAAATTAACTAAGCATATATAGAATAAACAACAACAACAAATACAGGCTCCTTCATGTAGTCCCTCAGTTTTCTTATAAAAGGAGTGCTTTTTTTAGTGATAAAACTATTATAATTAATACTTAGTTTGTGTCTATTTTTAATCAGATCTGTAAAATAATTTTAAAAGAAAGTGAAACAAATATAATCATTCTAATAAAAAAAAGTATTAAGCTAGTATTTTCTGCATATTAAATCACCATTTTCTATACAGAAATTGTAGATGGAAGGAACTTTCAGGGAATTATGAACATAACATGAAAAACTTTAAAAACTCACTTGAGACAGTGTCAGAACTCTCATTTCAGGTCTCAGGAAGAAAACTAATTAGTGTGTGCCAAAGGAGAATATGAAAGCTTTCTTTAGTTTCTGATTCAATATTTTCAAAGTAAAATTTGCTTGTATGAAAATACTAAGATACGCATATAAGCTTGTATGAACAGGAGATCTAGAAAAATGGAACATTTAAAACAAGAAGTTCTAAAAAACGATATTTCTCAGTGCCGTAAGACATACTATTACATTACTGTTTCCTTGTCCACATTGATGTGCATATGGTAAAAACTGAGATTGTTATATAAGGGGACTAGCTTGAGTCCTGACCCAGGTGCCTGCAGGGCTGTTCTCTCACACCTCTTGCTCCTCTCTCCCAGCTGCTGTAGCACAGCAGATTTTCCTCTTTCTCAAATCTGCTCTCTGTGAGGCATGCTCACAGCTCAGCTGTGCCAGCATTGGGTTCCCTTAGGGCAGCTGGATCTGCTTTGATCTGATATGGAGTACCATTGGGCTCCTACTTACACAGCCTCATGGTTACCAAAGTCTTTTCACAGAAGCCCATTAAAAATTATCTTAATGCATGAGCCAAAGCATAAGGAGTAAACCCCCAAAAGAAGCATCAGTGATAGCAGTGGAAGGCTGTGAACAGTGGTGAGTGGGAAAAAGACCATCCCATAAATAAAACATGGTAGTGTATTACATATTTTGCTGTATCTTTTTTTTAATAAGCAGGAACCCTTATGCAGTGAAGATTTTCTGCTGGGGTAACTGCTTTTCTAAGGATGATATGAATTCTGTAAATAAGATGAAACTAGTGCATACAGACATGGAACTTCTGATTTATTATTCCTTTAAAGAATAGCATTTTTCATCAATAATTTAGTTTTACAAATCATTATTATGTTGTAAATTATTAAGAAGCTTAAATTATTCCCTGTATGTAATATGCAATTTTGAGGGTATAATAGAATTTTATATTTTTTACTAGATGACAGAAAGTATTCTGCTCTTGTTATTCATTCACTTGGAAAGAATGCAGCTCTTAATTTTTAATTTCGTTTTATATAACTGTTTCAAGTTTTTGACCTAAGAGTTATTTTGCCATGTGGGACTTGGATCAATGAACAGCAGAAGACTTACAGAAGAAACGGTTTCCTGTATGTTTGAAGGGAAAAATTATGGTGTATTAAATATGCATATCTTTAAAAATATTGGTAAAGATTAAAATGCTCCTATGCTCTGTTTGATCAAAAGAAGAAAAGCAACCCTAAATCTATGATACAGCAACACAAACACAGCACTTGGAAAGAGATAAGCTCTGTACACTGGTAAATCATGAGGAGTATTGTTAGTCCTGTTGGGGTTGGACAGTATACAAATGTAATTGATGTTTCTAGGACAATTATTTCTGCTGAAACTTTTCAGCTAACAGCTATAACACTAACTTAATAAAAGTATTCTTAGGTATTGTCCAATATTATCTCCATGTTACTCTTTCTGATTTAAGGCTTAAAAGTCATTGTGGTTTCAGCAAAACAATGTTAATAGTACACTAAAATGTTTTGTTTATTTTTTGCTGAGTGATGGGAGCATACCCAGGGTCAGGTGAGGCTGCTCAGTAGGGAAGAGCTGCATCTGTACAGCAGACACAGGGACAGGTGCTTAAATTAGGCCAAGTGCCACCATATGGAAGACTATAAAGCTACAGACAGTAGGAAGGGAACAGCTACTGCTTGGGAATTGGCTGGGTCTTGGTGGAACACTGAAAGGTATTGATTGGTGAGTGGTTGTTAGTTGAAAACGAGTAATTGTATTGTAGATATCTATATGTAATTACGATTGTATTCTTGTTTCTATTTTTCTTTTCTGTCTTTATAAACAGTTTTATCTCATCCTCAAGTTCTCTTTTGTTTACAGTTTTTTTCCTTGTCTAACAGGGGAAGAGATAAAATGTCCCTGTGGTGCTGAGCTGCCTGCTGGTATAAATTGCAACAAATATATAACTGCTGTGCATGTGTGAGATATTTTCTTGTACTAACTGATGTCATTCTGCAGAATTTCATTTTGTATTCATTTATTTTGTTCCCATGTTTGTTTCATTATTTCTCCCTTTTGGCATCTGCAGCAATGCTACACTTAATAACAATAGTAGTTTTGTTCACAATTATTCTGCTCATGGATGTTTCTCTTAAAATATTAGTAGGCATACTGCGGTCTGATGGGATGCTTGTCTTCTGCTTGTTGATCTATTCCATTTCTAACTTTTTACGTGTAATTACTTGTCTATTTTGAAAGTGACTATGAATAATTTTCAAGCAATGCTGAAGTAACGTTGGTGGTAAGCTAACATTCTTTTAGGCAAATAATGGCTATGTTGTTTGTGAGTTACCAATAACTACTGAATTAATTCAACTTTCTTATCATTCTATTTTTTCTCATGGTTTTCTTCCATTCTCCCTATCCTATTTTCTGTAATAGATGTAATAAGAATATTAATTTGTACAAAGCGAAGCTGGAAAAATCTTTATTTCAAAGCTATTTTCAGTGCATCATTCAATTTTCAGACAGTATCTTATTAGTTACAATTGTTTTCACTATATCCTGTAGCAAGTATTAATAGAAGAGAAATGAATATAGCCCATATCCCGATAGAAGAGTCCACTACTTTCTAATCTATTACAGAGGAAAAAATAGTCAAAAACATAATTCTCTGCCAATTTTGGGGAATTTGATATCTGTCTGAATGATTTCTTAAGTCCTCTAGCAGCACGAATCCTTTGGAATCCAAGAATTTGCCTTGAATAGTTGTAAATTGAGATACAGCCCCATGCCTGGGATGCATGCATTGAGATTCAAATCTTGTTTTTATTTTGACTGATGGTGAGATAGCAAACTAGTGAGAACAGTTCAGAAAAAAAAAAATAAAAAAAATCAGTTCTTCTAAGGTTTAAAGTTTGAAATATTTATTTCTTTACAGAAATGCCATATTAACTAGAGATAGAACAAAATCAAAGGTCATTGTGTTAATCTGTAGCTGTTCCTAGGAGTGATTTTTTTCTCTCTCTGATCACTATCAGATTCCCCTGTCAATTAACTTTCTCTCTACAGGTAGGGAAATGAAGAGCTAATGTAAATTTTTGTTCACCATGTTCAAATACAATCATGTGTAGAATTATTTTGGAAGCCCTAGTGATCTCCTGCTAGAGCAAACTAATAATTTTTAATGTGCTGATTTGAAGTGAGTTTTCGTAAGTCATTTATGCACTTTCTTACCTACTTTAAAGAAATGTTGAGGATAGCATACTTGTATGTAACGTTCAAAGTAGTCTCTCAATATTGTAACATTTCCTTATTCTTGAGGTTTTTATAATTATTCCAGAAAGATATTTGACTTCATCCTATGGCTGAAGCATGGGAGTGGAACTTTCACAACTTTATCTTAGTAAGCATGGTGCAGGGAGAGAAAAGAAGCCTGGTGCATTGTCAGCCAAAGGGGACTATTTTGTTGAAAATGTGAAAAGAGGTTAGTTGGACTGTAGCATAATTTGTAAAATTATCTTCATCTTTAGAAGTCTTTAAAATTACTCTTTAGTTCAACTTGTCTTTTAGTAAAGAACTGTTGTAATGTCTTGCATGCCAGTCGAGGCATAATCATATATGAAGGAGTAAATAGGAAAATAAGAGTGAAGAGACATACGTGCATAAAGCTATATGTGCAGTGAAAACTTGGTTCTCTTAAATATCATCCAGACCCCTTTCTTCTTGTCATGCTTGAACGGTCTCCTTATCAGAAACTGGAATAAAGTTTGCCTAACACAAGATTTTTGATCATTTAAGCTATGTAATTTACTATTTCTTCCCTTTTGCTGTGCACAAATTAATGCTATCATGTATTAATTTTTTGTAAATTTATATTTCAAACCACAAAAATGTCAATTATGCAAATAGCAGAGGGTAACTTTTAAGTATTTGATATTGGACTTATAGCTCTTAGTATCAACTGAAAACCACAGTTGTCGTGGCTTACTAATGTGGATAAATTACAGTAGATATCTTTTAAATATCTTCAGACAGAATTACATTATATCTCATGTAGCCTGTATATATTGAACTCTTAGTGCTGCTACGGTATTGTACAGAAGCTTTGACTTTTTTTTTTTTTTTTTTTTTTTTTTTAATGGACTTCGCTGCTTTGTGAATATGTGGAAGAACTCAACCCTAACAGACCTGGTACATTTCCAGTTTTCTCCATATTAAAGAAACACGGAGATTCAATAGTGAAGTGCCAAATGAAGAAGAAGGAGAGAGAAAAAAAAAAAGAAAAAAAGAAAAAAAAAAAGAAAAAAAAAAAAAGATTGTTTTGTACAATTTGATGTGCACTGTAAATTTGTGCATAATAAAAAAAAATTTCCCATTTCACCAGATGTTCTAAGACATTAAACAAGAATAGTAAGATTTCTTGTATTTGTGGATGTGTGTATTAAGAATGTATGCATTTAAATGAACAGACATCCTAAGTACACTACAAAGCGATTTTAATAGTATACTGTTCTAAGAGTAGAAGGTGAAAATTCAATAAAAATTTGATATTGTAGAGCACAGAAGGTCAAGTGAAACATTATACCATGAAATAAATATAAGGAAGGCTCATTCTTTTGGTAGTGGGGACCACGATATAATGTCCTCTAATGGGCCTGATAGCTGTTAACAGCAAAAGACTCAGTACAGGAATTGAGGGTTTGTTTCCCTTTGTTTAAAAATTTCACTGCTGCTGTCAAGTATGAATTCTGTGGATAGAAAGCATAGTTTAGTTGTAATGAGTCACCACCGACTTTTTTCCCTGAATATTTCCATATGATGAATCTGCCTAAATGGAAGAAACAGATTATACAGACCTATTCTAAATCTGGAAGATCTAGCTCAGGGGCAAAAGGTCTGTAAAAGATTGCTTTACTTGCATGTGCTGTAAGGTGTAATTGAATATTTATGCTTATAAATACTTGGTAACCACTGTTACTGTTTTTTGAAGCTTAAGTTTTAATGGCATGTAATATAGCTCTGAATTGAAAGGAATAATATTTTTCCCAGCTGAGACTATAGAAAGGTGTAGGATTCTAGCTGGAAGTGACACTAAGCTAAACTAAACAGTGGCATGCAACTTGAAGTTTGCTAAAATGCATTTACGAACAAAAATATTTTTCTCTAAAATAAACACTTCTATTTATTCATATCCAAATGAGTATAAGAAAGTTGTAAAAATAGGACACATTTTAGCTGTGTTATACATAGCTAGAGGAAACTCCAGTTGAAACTTCAGATTTCTATAAATATCAGACTGAAACCATGACACTCGGGCCAAATATGGTGGAATACCTTAAGATTCAAAAGCTTTTCAGTTGGAAAACAGAAATTTCAGAAGGAAAACAATGAAACTGTATCCAACTTATATGAGAAATATTGTATTGTGTACACTTTGTGTATTCAGGAATGAAGTATATCTTATTGTATCCTGCATTAACACCAGTGAGAATGAGCTGGACTGAACTGACCAATGATCTCAGAAACTCATACATTCTGTTGAGGATGTTGTACAGTTTGACGTATTACTGATCAAGGTGACTGTAGTGTTTTTAAAGACTGAGAATTTGTGTTGCTCTTCCAAGAGTTCTTAGATTGCTTTCATTTTTTCAGTTGTCCTATTATATAGTTGAAATAGCTATAAGGAAAAAAAACTAAGCCTACGAATAGGACTTTGTGCTGGGGAAGGAAAAACATTTTGATACTTCAAAAAATTGTGATCTAACTCTTGATTTGTATTTAATAGTATGAATGATGACTGAGCATGGAAGCAACCTTTTCTCCTTTCTTTCATCTATATTGTGTCTGAGCAAGGTTTGACAAATAAAAGGAAGAATTTCAAGAGCATGAGAAGTCAGTTTGGCTGTTGCAAGCAAGTCACTCTGAATGTAAACTTCTGATCTGCAGAGTGACAGTGTAAAAGTCATTCTTAAACTTTAATTAATTTGGCTGGGTAGATGAGGGAAGAGCAGTAGATATTCTGTTTCTTGATTTCAGTAAGGCATTTGATGCTGTCTCCCATGACCTCCTTGTAGGTGAACTTAGGAAGAGTGGGATAGATGAGTAGATAGTGAGGTATATTGAAAACTGGCTGACTGGCAGGGCTCATAGGGTAATCAGTGGAGCAGAGACTGGCTGGAGGCCTGCAACTAGAGGCGCTCCCCAGGGGTCAGTGCTGGGTCCAATTTTGTTCAAACTATTCATCAATGACCTGGATGAAAGGATAGAATGTACGCTTAGCAAGTTTGCTGATGATACAAAGATGGGAGGGATATCTGTCACACCAGGAAAGGAGTTCTACAGAGACCTAGGTGTCCTGCTGGACAACAGGTGGACCATGAGTCATCATATGCCCTTGGGGCCAAGAAGGCCATTGGTATCCTGGCATACACTAAAATACAAAAAGCGGAACCCAATAGATGCTATATAAAATTTAATGGGCATTACTAATGAGAAACTGAAATGGAATGTGCTGTGTAATTCTTAAGTACTAAGATTTTTTGTTAAGAGATGCAGGGATTTTTATTAAGATTAAGGATGAACTGCATTATGATATTCTCCCCTATTTTACTTCGAAAAGCCTGTCTCTTTTGTATTGTTTGATTGTGAATGGTTCCCAAAAGGATTAAAGTCTTCTCTCTATATTAAAAAAAAAAAAAAAAAAAAAAAAAAGTAGTTTATCAGCATGTTGTTTTCTTTTACAAGAGACTGACAAATTGTACAGACTTGCATACAAAAAATAGTTGGGGCTTCAGAGGACAAGTAAAAATGAGCAATAAAGGCCTGTTTAGCTGTAGGCCTCCAATTTTAAGGCTTTACAATGGCTACAAAAAAGTTGTCTAGAGTGTAGTGTAGGGTTAATTTTCTGTAAGTTTCAATGGAGTTCCTATCAAACTTTGCATGTATTAAATTTTGCATGTGACTATTGGAGAAAGCAGCTCTGTCAGCAGAGTATGCAAATCAGTCATGGAGCCAGACTGGCAAAAAAGAAAAGACTGCTTAATCCTGCACAAGTATCTCAACCTAAATCAGCCGTCACAGATGATGCATGGGAGTGATGATGCAGAATGAATGTTGTTTTATTTTATTCTCTCTTCAGTGGGTTATATGGTTGTAATTCTAGCTTCAACATTTCACATAAACACTGGAAGGGGTTGAAAAAAGAACTCGAAATAGTGGGGCAGCAATAAAGAGGCAAGGATGTAGATTAAGAAGAGAAAACAGGAAATTAAAATAGAAACAGCAGAAAATTTTTATTCAGTTCATATTGGTATCAAGTTATGCCAAGCAGCATTTTAAATATTTTTCTTTTCTATGCCTAGTATGTCACGCTGAAAATAGCAATGCTGCTTCATTACTTTATCCAGGAATACAGGTTCATGTAACTTTTCTTAATTAGCTTTAGAAGACTAATGGAAGACCTAAAGCCTTTTTTTTTTTCTTTTTTTTTCTTTTTTTTTCTTTTTCTTTCAGCAACTCATTTTCTTCCATAACAGATCGTGCTGTAAATGTCTTGAAAATTTCACATCTAGGGTTCTATTCTGAATGCCAAGGTGTATAGGTTAACAGTCCTGGGACAAGGGTAACAACTGAAGAATAAACTCATGCTAAATATTTCACCGAACTCATCAAGGCAATTTGGCAAAAGGTGAGGTACTTGATCAGAGTGAGATTTTTCTAAGTTCGCTTTTCTGGATGAATGTAATTTTTTTCCTTGTTTCTTCATGACCTGCTTTCTTTATAGCACTTCTGGATGCCTAAAATGATATTTTTCAATAAGGTTGAAACTGGGTGTTGTAACACTGAAACTCCTTTAGCACGTTGGTTACCTTTACTGATCTCTGAAACAAGATAATGGCAGTATTACTGGGCTGAATGGGAATGGCTACCAGATGTCCTGGGTGTGTTCATCAATAGCTCATTCATCACCGATTTCAGATGTCACATCTCTGTTGCCTTTTAGGTCCCTGTAAATGATAAAAAATGAAGTGAAAAGGTCTGCTTGAGGGAAATAAGACTTTAAGACAAACTCCAAATAGAAGTATGGTTCATAGAAAAGAAGCTTTTTATAATCTTCAAGTATTGTCTCAAAGTGTTTTGGCTGTAATCACAGCTAAGTAATTAGAATAAGAAAATAAAAATTCTTGTTAAATTATTTCTGAGAGCTGATAATTACACAAGATGAATTGGACAATGGAATGAAGTAGCTGGAAGTCAGCAGGGTAGGGGAAAGAAGAAACAGCAGGAAAGGATATAGGGAAGAAAAATATAAGCAGAGACAGCAGCAGGAGGAGGAGGGGGGAATATATTGTAATGAGAACTGAAGTACTTTTCTTTCAATCTATAAAAAATTAAGTGCTTTAGATTTGTGCAGTATTCTCACAGAGCAACTAGAACCTGATACTGCTTTTTTTCAGCAGTGAAGCTTTGCTAGCATGCTTTTTAATATATTTAAATTTTCAAAACCAAAATTTGTTTAGTTTTTTTAAAAGAATGGTACACTAATAAGTGATTTTACATGCAAGCACAGAAAAACATTGATTCATCCTTGAACCACTGAGTGTATGCTTATTGTGGAGATGATACTTTCATTTTGCCACTTTCAGTGACTCAAATGTTCAGATGAATAGATGAATTTCTCTATTGGAGAAACACACTCTATATCTAACTCACAGATCACTGCTCTAAATAATGTGTAAAATGAGGAAATTGACAGATTTTGCCTTTGCTTAAGTACTAGGTCCATGTAAACTACTTACAGGGGCACAGCCAGTGTATGGGTGGTGATGCCCTAGAAGCTGTGAATGGGGCTCTGAGAATGGTCTTGCTCTTATAATGTAGCAAGATGAACTTATACTCTTGCCTTGATAGTCCCCTGGTTTTTTTAAAATAAAGACTGCAGCTAATTTTCTGAAGTTGTATAGTACAGTTAAGAATCTATCTTTATACAAGGGCTCTTCCAAAAGTAATGCCTTCTATTTTATTATGCATTTATACATTTATTATGTATTGGCTCACAACATTAAAGGCAGATTTTGGTGGCATGATAGTGGAGGTTAAGACTTGCCACAAATATTCCTTTACACATAATTGCATCCACTGACCATTATCAGTGCTTTGTGAATGTTGATGGAGACCAAACAGTGGATGTGAGCACAGTGGGACAATGAGTGGCTTCTTTCAGAAGTGGAGGTAGTGACAGTAGGTCACCTCTGGTGGTGCAAATTGTTATTTGCATGGCATACAGGATTTTGTTCAGTGTTTCACTATAGACTGAATCCTAACCACCAAAGTCAATTCTATCCATCTCAAGTCAATTCTAACAAAGTCAATTTTTATAGCACGCAGCCATTAAATTTGACCCTGCAGTGCAGAACTGCATGCAACCACCAAATATAAACTATACTTATTTGCTTTTTCTACTTGTGCATACTTCAATTAGTTTAGAGTCCACAGAACTTTTGTATATAAAACAAGGTTTTGAAGGATATTTGCAAACTACCAAAGTGGGCCTGTGAGACTAAGAATATCTGAATGTCAGAAAGATATTTGTCTTTTGGAAAGAAGAGAAAATCTCATGCATTCACAATTGGCCAAAAATATACCTATTTAAACATGCTTGCAAATGTTTGTGAGAGCTAATTAGTGACTGTTATCAAGAGGCTAGCCTGTACAAGTGCAACATAAAAAATACATTTTGTGTACCTAAAAGTATGCCTTTTCAGATTATTTTAAATATTAACGTTTTTAATCTTAAAGTTTTTACTGTGAGGAAAATGAAAAACAAACAAAAAAAAAACTCATTGAATTTAAGTTCTGTTACTAAATATATTAACTTGTAGCTTACTGTATCATAAGATATAGATAGAGATTCAGAATTGTTTACTGAAATCCTGCTAGCGGGTAGCAACTTGCTGAGCCTCTGCAAGTATGATGCAGTTTAAACTTGTAAGGTTTTAAAGGTATGTAAATTTAAGTGACTGGCAGATAGCATCTTTAAATTCAGAGCCTCTACAGTAGTGTTATCCAATTAGGTAACTGTTTCCTAGTCCTTGGAATTAATCATATATTTGAAGAGAAATTGTTAGGGGTTTTTTTCATTTGCACATAGATGTTCTTTTTTATCTTCTACAGAATTATTTGGTTATGAAAGCTAAAAGTCAAATTAATTTACAATTCAGAAATTTTCTCTGATTTAATCTTGTTCTATGTTTGTAATTAAAAATGTGTTGAAAAATGCAATATGTAATTTTCAATGAAGTAAATTATTTAGAGTTGAACTCTCACAATAAAAATAATCATCAGTTGAGCCATAAATTTAGCTGTCATTGTTGCATAGGTGAATGCTTTACATAACTTCCTGAATGATCTTTGGAATACTTTGACTTTTGAGATAAGCATGGACAGCTACTTGTTTTAGTGGACATCTGGCACTAAATGTCTTTGTGTATCATTGTAATTTTTTCTTTTTTTTTTCTTATTTAAAATTGTGAATTCCACAATCATTTGCCATGTTTATTTATTATAAGTTTATATACTGCAATTGTACTGCAATACTGAACTGAATATGTTTACAGACATAGAAGAGTATCATCTTTTAGCATTTATCTTATAACAATCGTGCCATGAGTAGTGGCAGTGAAGACGCTTCCTGATTATTCTCTAGAATTTCGCTGGGAAAAAATTATCTTCGAATGGTATCAGTTCACAACTATTGTTGGGATGCACGTGCATGTTTCAAGTTCTAGTTTGTTTGTTTTCACGTTTGTTAATGTGTAAGTGTTGTAGTCAACAAAAAGTATAATCATTCATAAAAAACGAAATGGTGTTGGAGGGAGTTAGTAGGCTAGCACCTGCTCTTCTATTTTTTGAGTTAGCTATTTCTTACTATAAATTTTCCTTGCTTTATATATTCTGTATTCAATTTCATGGTGAGAAGAGTAGAGTATTTTTCAATATTTTCTTTAATAATCTAATGCACTGGAAGAAAAAAAATAAGACTGTTTTGTTCTGCGGACTAATGTATTCTTGACACCTGACTAATTATCAGAGTGCTTTGGGAGAGTGTGGTGAGGAGAGTGAAAAGAAATTGGCCTGTTAGTTGGGAAGACCCTTTGTAATCCTCTTGCTACGTGTAACAGGAGAATTGTTAATCTTCTTCTGATTGTGAATAGGTTTTCAGTCTTGTGTCTGATTGTGTTCTCTGAAGGGAAGACAGTTTCAGTGATGTTTGAAATTGTATTTGATTCAGCTTGACCAGATCTTGTTGCAGATAGTGGGGATTAACCAGCAAATCCAGCATTTGATCTTAAGGAAGAAGGCTGCATCATATTGGCCGCCTCCTCAGGAGATGGAAGAATATTTTTGGTTTTTATTTTGCAGTTTTTGTAGTAATACTGCCTTTTCATTTATACTTTTCAAAAGTCACATAGCAAAGTCTTAAGTCTTAAAGTAAGTTTTGAATCATTGGTGGTTTAATGGTGTTGTCCTTGTGCCATATTTTTCAGCTAGTTTTGAACATAATGGGTAGTTTATTACTACAAAAGCAAATATTCACTCATTCAAGTGAATAAAACCTTGTAACAGCTATAATAACTGTAATAATAATATAATAATATAATAACTACTTCACCCATTGGCATAACAATGTGGAAAACACAATGTTTTAGTCCTTAATAGCAGAATTGGATTTTTATAGTTCTATAAGAATATGAACAACAACGGTCAATGTGTAGAAATGCTTCTAGAGAAGGGTGCGTTTGTTTCATTCGATAGTGTCAGCGGTTTACGGGCTGGTTCGGCCCGGTTCCGTGACGAGCGGGGAGGAGGGATCCGCAGATCCGCGCCTCCGGAAAAAAGGAAACAGGAGACCCCAAAATAATTAAAACAGTGGCAACAATCTGAGGAGAAACAAACTAATTTACTAAGTATATTATCGGAATGCAAGAGAACACACTGTAATACAGTATAATCAGAATTGAAGCTAATAAATCAAATATAATGAGAGAGAGAATGTCCAAAAGGGTGCATAGGCCTCACCACAACGCTGAGGTGAGATGCGCAGTCCAGTTGAGCAGCAGGGAGACGGGAGCAGCGTCCACGACGAATGGCAGGCGAGAAAGAGCAATCAGGTGACCTTGCAGGAGTTAAACCTCCTCTCCCTGACCGCAAGGTCCCCTGGGGAATGTAGTTCTTCTTCTCTTCAGGGCAGGGACCCAGGACTTGAGCACTGACAGTTAAAGTCCCAGTGCCCCACATGATGTTATGATGTGGAATACCGAAAGCCAAAAATCACAAAACCATGACAGATAGCATTATTGCAACCAGATGTGACTTGAACCTTCTGTAACAAATCATGTGAAATCTGAGATTGCTGAAGAGCAAGAAGGAAGGTGGAGGCTGCAGCCCTTCTTCCTGTTGTGAACTCAGGTTCCTGTGCGTGTTGCTCAAGCTTCCAACTGCTCAGCTCTGCTAGGGCAATCACAAACGTGGCAGCTCCTGGTCATAGGATAAATGAGAGGCTAGTTATATCTAGACTTCCTGGGTTGCATATAGCAAGGTTATGTTCTTTTTGTCTAATACTATTTTTAGTAACTTACCACAATGTTTCTTGTTTCACATGTTTTCCAGGTGTGCAAAAAATGACCTAGTACTGTCAGCCTTTAATACTGCAATGGACAGAGTCTCATGTATTAAACAGTTGAGAAAAGCTTTTCTTTCCATGTGTAGTGAAGCACAACAGACATACTGTTATATATTTTTTGGTAGAGGGTTGGTGGAGTTTTTTCTATTTATAGGACTCTTTCTGATGCTGATATTAGTGCAGCAGGTGAGTTAAAACTGAACGGAATTCTTGTGTAGTGGACTTTTTTATTTTTGTGACCTTGCAGATATGACATAGGAGCAGGATCCTTCATTATCAAGCATGCTTTGTGATGCAGTGGCAGTGCTGTTCAGCACTGCAGAGGAATTTGAAATAAAAGCTGTGTGAACTGTCCTGGTTTCTGTGGCAACCAGGGTGCTTTGTGCTGCTTCCTTGCGCAAAGCAGTGGCACTTCAAGAAATGTCAGTATGCATTAAGACTCTAAGGATAGCAATTTTTGTGAAGACACAGATCTAACACATTGTAACTTACGTCTAATTTCAAGTTCTGGAGTCCCTCAGTTCCGGCTGCTTTCAGCTCCTGTTCCCTCCAGAGGAAATGGAGTTAGTTAGAAATGCTTACAAGGTGTCCTGACACCAGAACGTATGGGTTCACAGGCTGTTCTATGAAGACGCACAATGCACTGGGGAAAGGCAAAGAAAATGAGCTTCTCTGCTATGGTTGCAATGCCTCTCTCTTTTTTGTGTGCTTGGTTTCTATTCTATTTTTTTTGTCACTTGTTAATGTGCTTTTGTTTCTCTCTTTTTTTTTTTTTTTTTTGTTTTGTTTTGTTTTGTTTTTTTTTGCTTTTACATGTGTTCTTGAAAGATGAAAGGTGTTTCAGGAATTATTTTGGGCACTTCAGGAAGAGCTGAAGTGTCTCTACAGTTAAGCCGGCATGCCCAGCACGTGTTCTCTGTAGGAGTTTCAGTTTAGTGAGCTTCAGAAACACTGTGAAACTTCCTTATGTTATCAACATTTTGGTAAATTTTGTGTTTAGTCATTAGTAGAACATGGAGTTTGTTTTTTTTGTTTTTTTTGTTTTTTTGTAATGCTCATGTCTTTTGCACTGTATTTTTATTTTTTCTACAACTGCCTATTCAGAATCCTGATCTGCCCTAGAAATTTAAATTACTGAATAAAAATAAGAACATATAACCTTAGAAAAAGAGTACATAATGTATTCCAGCAACGTTGCAGCTTCTGTTCATAGAAACTTATACACACTGATCAGTGCCATCTTAGTCTTTACAGAAGCTAGTACCATGCTTTATATTATCTGATCTAAAGATTACTTGGTGTTATACTATTGGGCTTAAAAGCTATATTTTCTGAGATGTGATGTCTCAATAGTTTCGTGTATCAGTATTTTACAGCAGGGTTTGCTGATGTCCTTCCTGGCAGCTTGGAATGTTGTTTACTTTTCTGTTCTCCATTAATCTTCATTGCAGTATTTCTCTTCAATTTTTCTGCCTGGATTATAATCAGATGTGTCTATTCAGACAGTGTTAAACACATGTATTTTTGAGGTTTAGAGAGATAAAATCAAGACAAAGAAAACTTACCTGTGCTTTAGGGTGATTAGGCTTGAATATGGATCCCAGCATTTGTTGTTTTACACTGTGTCTGAAGTAACTTTCTTTTTGGTTAAAGACTGTACTGTTCATGAGTGACTTCCCTAATATCCATTCATCCTTTTAAATTCCTGTCTTGTAAATAGTCATTACATAAATCTGAAGTGCTGAGTATGAAAAGTCAGCAAATGAAGTAAGCGGGTGGCAGCAGGCCAAAGCTGATTTTCACAAGGGTTACTTATTCAGTAAATGTACTAGAAAAAAATGCACTTAAAGTGTATTTCTGATAGGACTAATAAGATTTCCAGTAACAAATATCTGTCCATGTGCTTTGAATCAGTCCTGTACTTCCAATAACTGTTATGTGTACAAATAATAGTTTCCCCTTCTCTGGTTCATTTTATTTCAATGTCAGCACATTAACCCACTGTAGTTCTTTACTTAGCTATGTTTTAAGCATCATTTTTCTGCCAAACTTCTGAACTTTGTATTTGCTGGTCTTTGAATATTGTATATTTAACAAAATACATTTGATTTTTTTTTTTTTCAAGTAGAACCAAAACTCCACGTGCTTCAGTAAGATCTCTGTACTCTAAATGTCTTAATTTTACATGTATGCAGTCGTGTGAAAACTTTCTTCTCGCTGAGTTTTCAAAATGTATTTATCCACATTTTAATGTAGGTGAAGATTCTAAAAATATGCAAATATCATCATAACCTTCTTTAAACTAAAGCATTCTCTGTTCCAATGTTGAATCAACAAAGTAAGTATTCAGATCTTATAATTCATCACCCTTGTATTACTTATTGAAATATTCAGTTTTATATGAGCTTTCTCAAGGGAAAAAAAAGTGATAACTTTCTGCTCTAAATAGTTTAAGTATAAATACATCAAGTTAAAAATTATTATCTTAAGCCACTCTCTAGACCAAAGTAGACAGGTTAAGACTAAGTTAATGTTTGGTAAGCAATAATTTAGTATGAGTTCTGACAGTGAACATTTAAGATTTCAAAAAGTAGCATTGATAGTGATTTTGGGGGAGTGTTTTTATAATTAAGATTTTCACCTTGAGACACATCAGACTACTTTCCATTTTCTCTAGATTCGTTGAAAGTAATTTCAGAAACTCAGTGAATGTCTCAGGATGTGCGTGTACATACATCTTTGCATGCCTATTCTTGGGATAGATTGTCCATTGATCTTGTTTACCAGAAACTTCAGAATTTCTAGCGATTTATAGGTACGTAAGTAATATAAGTACATTATAAGACAAGTAGAAAGTAGGACTTTTGTAATGCTACACTTTATATGTATTATGGTCTATGATCTGGAATAAATGAAAAGATGTTCTCAAAGCAAAGTGAAAATTCCCCGGATTTTGCTTCTGATTACTTTTTATTACCAGGTTTTCAATTTTCAACAATGTAGTATTTTTCCAGTAGGTAAGTTTCAGTTCTGTTACTTGATTTGCCATTTGTTCATAATATTGGCATATTTAAAACTGGAAGAATGGAAATGTGGCAAAGCTGTTCTTGATTTTGAAAACTGAAGGTAAAGTTCTCCATCAGTAAGATGATAGGAGAGCCTGTCCCATACTGGGACAGTACTGTTCACTGGTAGAACAACAGTAACAACAGAACAGTGAGCTGATTAACCCATCTCCTTTCTCAGCCCTGGAGAGCGCTTGATCAGGGATTTTGGTTTGCTCTGGTGCTTGAGGTAACTGTGGTTCCTTGGCCTGTCACTGTTCCTCTGTGCTTCTGGGTGTTTATGTAAATTTGCCCTTAATAACACAACCAAACAAAGCCCTTTGAATTTAATAACCATGATGAATCTGAAAACATGTAATTGCTTATGAAGTAAGTCTGGTGAGGCTGATATGCACCATGAAGCTTGCAATATCTTTCTGACTTCATGGTATAGCTGTTTGCAAAGTGAAGATCACTTTAGATATATTCGTATCATTGTTTGGATTTGAGATACTTAAAAAGAAACAGTAAAACAACAAAAATGGCCTATTAGGGTATAGAAGTATTAACATTTTATCTTTAAAGTAAAAGAACAAGATGCAATGGCAGGTAGTGCCATTAGACATAGAAATCAAGCACTGCAGTCCAGAATATTATTTTAATAAATATGAAGATATACAATCTATTTACTAAATATTTAAAATACTCTTAAACTGAAAACAGTATAGTGTGCTACTGCAAGAGTATTAGAACATATAAAAGTACCCAAACTTATTTATCTTTGTATGCTGGAAATTCTTATCAGTTCTTTGGTAAAGCAACTGCAAATGCTGAATAACAGTAGCAATCTT
The DNA here is from genome assembly GCF_019232065.1 of Centrocercus urophasianus. NCBI lineage: Eukaryota > Metazoa > Chordata > Aves > Galliformes > Phasianidae > Centrocercus > Centrocercus urophasianus. The sequence continues at coordinate 72,041,010 of NW_024884253.1, read as the reverse complement.
GTACAGAGCATTTAACTTGATCTGTTATAAATCACAGACTAGTAATCCAGTTTACTTTTCAGTAATTACCTGTGGACTTTTAAATTATTCCCTAGCTTCTGATATTCATTAGTCACTGAAAATGGAAATGGCAAAGAAACCAATAGTAGGTAATCAGATACATTTTTAATGCTTATGGTTTTATTAGCATGATTAGAAAATAAGTGGTACTGCTCGTTTGGATCTATATGGGCACATATTAAAACAATGATAATTGCTTTCTCATAGACAGTGTTTAACACTTGAAAATGATGCTGATATTACTGATTTCTTGCATCTTCATTAGTGGACAATAAAAACTTATTTTTATTAAGCACCTTTTTGTACCGTTAACTATCAGATTTACCTACTGGTACTAAATGTTGATTTAAGGCTTCAGATGTCCCTGAACTCAGGTTAGAGTCATGGTACTGATAGAGATAAATCTCAACTATGGGAATATTTAAAATACCTTTCATAATCCCTTTCCTCTTACACTAGCATTTTAATAATGTTGGTTCTTTCTTTCTAAGTAAACACATTATGATGTCCTTGGCTTGAAATATCAATCTGCAGAAATGTATTAAAATGCAAATTGAAGCTGTTGAGCTGTTTCATTCCATTCTTCAAAAAAAATCTTAACTCATTATTAGTGTTAATATGTTGTTATCTAAGAATATTCAAATCAGCTTGATCTTGTTTTATTTTCAAATTAAAAGTGCTTGTAGCCTAGTTTATTTAATGTAGGGTCTATGTAAAGTTAATGGGAAGATTAGAAGCTAATTGTTAGTTTAAACTTCCTTTTTAAAAGGAAAGACCTTTTTGTTTTTGTTTTTTTTTTCACCATAAGTATATGTACACTCTAAAAAGACATCTACTGTCCTGCAAACAAATTGGAAAAAGAAAATCTGCTAGAATACAGTACAGTGTTATGGTGCTCGTGGGTTTTTTTTTGTTTGTTTTTTGTTTGTTTGTTTGTTTTTTGCACTACTCATTAGAAGAAAAATTGAAAGATTATAGATAGTATGAGTTCTAGATTTGTCCTTCAGAACAAAACCTTTGATATGAGTTCTCTCAGACTTGATACTGTGTTTTCCTTAATTATTGCAAACCAAAGAGACTATTCCAAGATGGAAAATTATAGCTCTTGCAAAATCATGAGTTTAGCCTAGTGTGGATAAGACTAGGGGGAAAACTTGTCTAGGAAAATGAACAGGGTGATGGTGTTTGCAGTGCTCACAAATGGAGTACAGTTTGCTTTGGAACAAAGAACTTTCATTATTTTTTCCTTTCCAAGTTGTAAGTTAAATTTAATTGTAATTATGATGGGAAAGGGCTGCACATCAAATTGGGCAGTTTAAAGGAAGGAGCAGACATATTAGGATGGATACAGAGCAATTCTGTAAGAAACTGTGAAAATAAATGTCGTAGAGCTGATGACTGGACAACATCTTGAATACCATGCTTATTTCAAAAGGAGAAAATCGGTTTTTTAGTAGTTATACGTAAAAATCCATGGAAAAGAATATCATGTGAAAGAATAGGTGAACTGGGCTCTTTACCCTGGAGGAGACTTAGAGGAGATCATGTTGCTCTATAGAGCTACCTGGAAGGAGGTTGCAGTAAGGAGGGTGTCAGCCCATTTTCGTAGGTGACAAGTGAAAGAGTACAAGGAAATGATCTCGAGTTTCTTCAGGTTTAGATTAGGTGAACGAGCATTTCTTCTCTGAAGAGGTCATTGGGCATTGGAACAGCCTACCTTGGAAGGCGGTAGAGTCACATTACATACAGATATTTCATATCTGTATGTATTTAATATGTATTTAATATGATTCTTAGGGATGTAGTTTTGTTGTAGGTCAGACTGATAATCGGACATGGTTTTGAGGGTTTTTTCCAACCTGTATGATTCTATAATTGCAATGCAACACACACAAAAAAAAAACAAAAAAAAAAAAAAAACAAAAAACAAAAAAAAATTATTAGTTTGAAGAAGAAATAAAAATAAGTGTTTTTCTAGCTTAGAGTAATTCTCTGTGGAATTCTTTTTTTATTAATATTATTGAGCTAAAACTTTATGAAAGGAATATGTGGAAACTGTTAACATCTGTATATGTACTCCACTTGTTGATCATATTGGTTTGATTTCACCTGATCTTAGAAATTAAGCTGTTTTGGATCTGCCTAATAGAGTACAGGAAGACCATCTGGCAAACTCTGAAAACCTGGCAAATAACCAAGGCACATATAACAGAAGAGATACAGAAAGCAAAAGAGATTAAAGATTCCATGTGGGTGTGTGGTCACTGCTAAACTGTCAGAGAAGTAGGAGGGAGCACATTGCTCAATATCAAATGTAGACTGCATGGCTTTCTGAGGTGCCTGGTGAGCAGAAACCTGTGTCAATTAACAGAGGATCTCACAACTAAGGAATTTTCCCAACCTGGGAGTAGTACTTGTGTGTCTTCATCTGGTTTTAGCATGGGAGAATAGAATGAGGGGAGTTAACGTTTAAATGATTTGAAAGCCCTTTGTTGGGCTATTCAGTGTCTGTGTGATTAATCATAAAACTTTCTTTAACTTAGTTCCTGAGGTTTTGTTATGTAAGAAAGAAAAATGTTTTGGATAATTATCTTGGATTGTGTGTTTTATGTTTTGTAGATATGAACCCTTGGAGACCCTGTATTTTTTTTTAAATTGTGATTAAGTAATAAAAAAAAAAAAGTACAAAACTTTGGGATCTCCATGAAATAGCCACTGAAACCTTTAAAGTTTGGTATTAGACAAAAATACAGAAATAAGATTCATCCAATAGGAAACTAGCCATCTCTTTTTAACTTAATCTGCTTTCTCTATCTGATCAATTTATGCATTGTGAAACAAGATGGATAAAAGACCTTTAGTACTACTAAAATAACTTGAGACATGTGAGCTAGTCTCCTGTCCTTCAGTAGTCTCTCACTCTTTCATTTGGAGATGTGATTCCTGTTTCCTTTTCAGGAGTAAGACATCTTCCTTTTTTTTTTTTTTTTTTTTTTTCCTCTTAAGATGAAATGCACAGGTAATGCTCTTGACTTTTAATTCTATCCTATGTTCAGTGAATAGCCCTTCAAATGTGAAAACATTAGATCACTGTCAGTGATCAACATTTAATAGTCTAGATTGGTTCATTTAACAATTTTGTTTTCAGGTATGTCAGTATGCCTGCTGTATTTTTTTAATTTTTTTTTCTACTAGAACAATTGTTATTTGCATTATAAAACAAGTGTTCTATAGGAAGCTTTTAAGCAAAACCACTGTAATTTACTTTGACTAACGTCAGACACTAGTTCAAACCACAACCGTAGTGATCTAAATGTCAAAACAAATCAATTTTGCAAATGACAGACTGTCATGAATGAAAGCTCTTTTCATCCTGCACTAAGAATACTCTCCTAATTCATAATAAATACTACAGCACCTTATGTCATGTCCATTTAAACAGAAAAAACATCAGAGCAGCTGCAGACTTGATTATGAATTTGGTTTCACAGTTCAGGTATACCCTAAGCAGTGTGAAATGAGTAAGGCCAACTTCATAGTTTGGGCATGTTTCTCAGTGCCATTTAGGTCAAAGTTTCACTGTTGTCAATAATGAAGATTCCAGAGTCTTCCTGGACAAGCTGTTTCAGTGTATAGAAAATGTAGAACAGCAGAAGAACACCTCAGAGAAGAGTTTGGCTCAGTCTTATTTCACCACCTTCAGAAGAAAGTAGGCTGTAGCTACATTCATAAATTACCCTCTTTTCTCAAGGTGAAACAGTGTTCCCTCACCCCCTTTTATTTTATGTGATCAAACTGTCTCACCATCTTAGTTATCCTTATTTTCTGTAGTTTGATCTCTCTGTTGCACTAGAAGGTCCCGGACTAGAGGAAATCAGGCCCCCTGATCAGGAGGAGGAGGTTGATGAGACCTTCCACAAACGATTGGAAGCAGCATCACGATCCCAGGCGCTGGTGCTTATGGGGGACTTCAATTATCCAGATATTTGCTGGAAAAGCAATGTGGCCAGGCATGCATGGTCCGGACGGTTCCTGCAATGTGTTGAAGACAACTGCCTGATGCAGGTGTTTGAGGAATCGACGAGGAGAGGGGTACTGCTGGACCTTATTCTCACTAATAGAGAAGGGCTTGTCAGGGAAGTAAAGCTTGGGGGCAGCTTGGGTTGTAGTGACCACGAGATGGTGGAGTTCAAGATCCTGAGTGGAAGAAGTAAAGTAAAAAGTAGGATTGCTATCCTGGACTTTAGGAGAGCCAACTTCGATCTCTTTCGGGGCCTACTTGGAGCTGTCTCATGGGCTAGGGTGTTGGAAGGCAAGGGGGCCTGTGAGAGCTGGTCGGCATTTAAGCAGCTCTTCTTCCAAGCTCAGGATCAGTGTGTCCCTGTGAGGAAGAAATCGGGAAAGGGTGGCAGGAGACCTGTGTGGATGAGCAAGGAGCTCATGCACAAACTCAAAGGAAAGAAGAAGGCCCATGAAATGTGGAAAAAGGGTCTGACTACTTGGGAAGAATACAGGAATGTTGTCAGGGTCTGCAGGGATGCGACAAGGAAGGCTAAAGCCTGCCTGGAATTAAATCTGGTGAAGGGGATAAAGGATAATAAAAAAGGTTTTTTCAAGTACATTAACAGTAAAAGGAACACTAGGGAGAATGTGGCTTCCCTGCTGAGTGATGGGGGTGTTCTTGTAACGGGGGATGCTGAGAAGGCGGAGATACTGAATGCCTTCTTTGCTTCTGTCTTCAGTGAAAAAGCTCCCCCTCAGGAATCTGAGACCCTGGAGGTTAGTGAGAGGATCTGGGGAATGGAAGACCTCCCTTCTGTCAGGGAAGAGGTGGTCCGGGAGCACCTAGGCAACACCAGTGTTCACAAATCCATGGGACCCGATGGGATTCATCCACGGGTGCTGAGGGAGCTGGCAGAGGTGATTGCTGAACCGCTTTCTGTTATCTTTGAGAAGTCTTGGAGGATGGGGGAGGTGCCTGAAGACTGGAAGATAGCCAACGTCACCCCGGTCTTCAAAAAAGGCAAGAAGGAAGACCCAGGCAATTATAGGCCAGTCAGCCTCACCTCTGTCCCAGGAAAGGTGATGGAACAGCTTGTGCTGGATGTCATCTCCAGACAACTGGAAGAAAAGGAGATTATCAGGAGTAGTCAGCACGGGTTCACAAGGAGGAGGTCGTGCTTGACCAACCTGGTAGCCTTCTATGATGTTGTCTCTGGCTGGGTGGATGGGGGGAGAGCAGTGGATGTAGTCTACCTTGATTTCAGCAAGGCGTTCGATACTGTCCCCCACGACATCCTTATAACAAAGCTGAGGAAGTGTGGGATAGATGAGTGGACAGTGAGGTGGGTTGAGAACTGGCTGACTGGCAGAGCACAGAGGGTCATTGTTGGTGGTGCAGAGTAGGGTTGGAGGCCTGTAACCAGCGGTGTTCCTCAGGGGTCTGTGCTGGGTCCGGTGTTGTTCAACATCTTCATCAATGACCTTGATGAGGGGATAGTGGCCACCCTCAGCAAGTTTGCTGATGATACAAAGTTGGGAGGATTGGCTGACATGCCTGAAGGCTGTGCTGCCATTCAGGGAGACCTGGACAGGCTGGAGAGCTGGGCAGTAAAAAACGGATGAGGTTTAACAAAAGCAAGTGTAGAGTCTTGCATCTGGGGAGGAATAATTCCATGCACCAGTACAGGTTGGGGGATGACCTGCTGGAGGGGAGCTCTGCAGAGAGGGACCTGGGTGTCCTGGTGGACAACAGGTTGGCCATGAGCCAGCAGTGTGCCCTTGTGGCCAAAAAGGCCAATGGCATCCTGGGGTGCATTAAAAAGAGCGTGGCCAGCAGGTCGAGGGAAGTGATCCTCCCCCTTTACTCTGCCCTGGTGAGGCCTCATCTGGAGTACTGCGTCCAGTTCTGGGCTCCCCAGTACAAAAAAGACAGGGATCTCTTGGAAAGAGTCCAGCAGAGGGCCACAAAGATGGTGAAGGGCCTGGAGCATCTCTCTTATGAGGAAAGGCTGAGTGAACTGGGTCTGTTCAGCCTTGAGAAAGGAAGACTGAGAGGGGACCTGATCCAGGTCTATAAATATCTAAGGTCTGGGGGGCTGAATGGTGAGGCCAGACTCTTTTCAGTGGTGAGTGGAGAGACAAGGGGAAACGGCCGGAAACTGCAGCATAGGAAGTTCCGCACAAATATGCGCAAGAACTTCTTTACAGTGAGGGTGACGGAGCACTGGAACAGGCTGCTGTCTCGCTCCAATTTATAGGAGGGAGAGGAGGTTCTTTTATTATCTATATACCCGGCGTGAGATTAAGAAGCAACGGTTCAAATGTTGGTCCAACCAGTTTATTACAAATCTTAATCAGGGGAAATGGGGAAGGGGAGGACGGACACTATTATGAATTAGGGTACTGGGGAGGGGAAGGAGGGCGATAGAAAAGATAGGAAAGAAGAGGCAAGGAGTCTTTATAGGCAGCAGGAGGGACATAGTTACCACCATGGATCCAGCGTGGTTCATAGTTCAGTCTTTGATCTTCAGTAGCGGTGGGTCGTCAGGCAGAGTTGTCCTGTTGCCAACGACGACGAAACACAACGGTGATGATGGCCCCTTTTCAATGGTTTCAAAGTGGTGAAGTCAGCTATCTTTGGAGTGACAGCTCAAATCCAAAGTGGTCGAGTCAGCTCTCCTTTGAGTGGCAGCTTCTGGCTCTGGGATCTCAGCAAAAACTCCTTTGTTCCCATCTTCCGGGCCTTGCCAGCAGATAAGAGGGAGCAGGGGTGCCCATCTGCATCCTGTTTCTCACAGAACACGATGGTATCGTTCCCCAATTTTCCCACACCTAGCTGGAGCTGTTTTGTCATAGGCCAGTTTCCGCCAGTAAACACTCCTGGGCATTCTCATCCGCTCTTCTACAGAGCAAGCAGCTCTGGCGGAAGGGGCTTTCAAATGTTCCCAAAGCGATATCCATTGTCACACGGTTAGCACCTATTAGTTGCCTCCTCAACAAATCATTCAGAGTCTTATCACAAGAAAAACCTCAGGAAGCAAGCTTTGAGCCAAAAAAACAGAGAAGGATTCTCACAGCTGCCCAGGGAGGTGGTGGAGTCTCCTTCTCTGGAGATGTTCAAGACCTGCCTGGATGCCTACCTGTGTGACCTGCTGTAGGGAAACTTCTTTGGCACGATGATCTCTGGAGGTCCCTTCCAACCCCTACAATTCTGTGATTCTGTGAATACTCCACACGTACCTTGTGTTTCAGATGAAAAAGTATAATTGCTCTTGGTTTTTGACTGTGCTTTTGCTGATGAAGACTAACAAGTGGATAATCTTCCTTGCTGCAAGGTTACACATGTGACCCATGTTGGATTCATAGTGCTCTGGAAATCCGGATTGTTTTCTGTAGGATTGTTACATGTCTTCTGCCTACATTACTGTATATTTGGTGTTTGTGAGGGTTAGTTTGTTTCTTGTTGTTTGTTTTTTGTTGTTTTCCCCCCCCCCCCCCCCAAGGTACTGAATTTTCTTTTTACTTTTCTGAATGCCATGTGAATTTTGTTTCTCTGACTTGCTAAAATCTCTGTGGACCCTTCAATGTATTGTCATTTCCCCACATTTGATGCCAGTATCAAACTTGCTAAGAGTACATTCTTTCCCATTGCTCCAGTTTTATTAAGGTTGTTACAGAATTTTAGCTTCAGTATCAGCATCTGAGGAATGCCAGTAGTAACTGACTGCCGCTGAATTCTTGAGGACAGTTGTCTAGACAGTTCTACATTCAAATCTTCATAAAGTACATTTATCCCAAAGTGGATAGGATATAATAATGAAAATCTTTTTAGACTTAAGTTAGTCAACATCCAGTGCTCTCCCTTTGACCACTGTAATTACAAAAGGAAGGCACTTCTTTTGGAATTTCCTATGCTCCAGTTTATGGCTGTTTCCCCTTGTCCTGTCCCCATAGACCACTGAAAAGAAGTTGGCCATGTCCCTTTGTCTCCCACGCTTGAGATATTCATAAACATAACTAAAGATATGCGTAAAGATGTTTATAAATATTAATAAGACACCCTCTCAGTCCTCTACATGTGTATATAAAGTATCCTTTTGAGAAAGAGCACTTTATATCACATGGAAAGCATATTTAATGCTTATGACTATTTAGGCAAGTTAGTCCTGTCACTGAAGTAAAAATTATATTGACTGTCTTAATTAAGTAGGAAAAAGTAGTAGTACCATGGGAGTCATTGAGCTAGGCATAAATAAGTGTCACAGCTGCTGCTTTGAATATCTGTTTTTCTGTCAAAAAGTTTGTATTTGAAATATTGAAATAGTGAAGAAATTTACAAGCATGAGAAAGCACAAATAATGTATCAGTGGAAGAAAATAAAATCACTGTTGTTGTGGTCACTCTGTTACAGGTGAGTTCATTACATTATGACAGCATACAGAACAAATGCATGCTACATAACTGGGGAGGAATCATGTTAACTGTAATTGAAAGATGATTGTAAGTGAAGTAGTTGTTGTGCAGCTTAGAATAGTCCATGTGAATTCCCTGTCAGCCAACTGTCTTATACTGCAGGAAAGGTACTTGGGAAGGTGATACGCGAATGCTGGTAATAATTACATCAGTTAAAAATCTTAGTAAAATTATTGAGTATGTATGATGTATGTCTTTGATCTAAACAGTTACAAAATCTTTTTTTCCTTTTTTTTTTTTTTTTTTGTCAGTTGCAATGTACTAGCAGATTTTTAGGTATGCTGATAGGTTATGATTCCTTTTCCCATGTTTGTTTAATAATAGTCTCCTTGAATAGCTTTCTAATCTTATAGTAATCAGATAATAACTGACAATTTCCAGAAAAAGTGAGTTTAGAAACAGGCCACGTGGTGGTTTGCTGAAAATCATGGAGACTGTGTTCTGTATTCTCAGACTGTGTGACTATACCTAGACTCTGCAAGTGGCAATTGCTTCCCTGTTGGTGAGTTTGGCTAGAATCATGGGGGAAAAAAAAACTCAAAGTAACTCAGTTCTTCATTCCACTTCTTACCACCTTTCTTGAGGAAAATTCTGTGCATAGAGACTTATGGGTTTTCATGGAAAACCAGGGCTTGATACAGGAAGGTCAGAATGCATGTTCTTGGATATACTGTATTATAACTTCAGTGTAGTGTTGTTTTTGCTATTATTATTCTTTGTGAACATATTCTGTAGGAATTTAAGGTAACATAAAGGCTCAATAAATGAAGCCTTCTTACGAAAAGATCATATTGGTGTTTTGTGCCTATCTCTGAGAAACAGAGAGAGCCACAGAAACTAGGTCTCTTTCAGCTTTTGCTACAATAATTTGATTGTAATTTTGGCTGAAATTATCTCGTTAATTTTATGATGTACTTGGTTGGCTGTAATTATTTCTAAGCCATGATGATGCTTAAAAGTAAAGAAAAATTTAACAGGATAACAACATTTGAAAAGAATGTTTCAACTTTCAAGATGATAAAAACTGTAACAGTAGATATACTCATCTGATAAGAAAATGACAGTATATATTTATTTCCAGCTCAAATAGGTGCCAGATAATTAAAGGCATGTGTAGGCTTTAGAGTTTTAGACCGTTAAAGACCGTTAAAGGTCTTTATTACAGAATGCTTCAATTAAGACAGATAAATTTCCCTTTTTATATAAACTAAGATGATTAGGAAAGAAAGGAGCTTTAGCATCTCCTACATATGAGGAGTACATTTTGCATATGTTAGTTCAGAACTACAGTTTTAGTGTGATCCAAATGTCCACTGGCTAGACATTTTAGCTAGAAAAGTCAGTGCAGTTGTCAGTTATAAATAATTAAATGGAAAATACAAGAACTGTATTATTTAATCAAGTAAAATTCTGATCCTTTGAAACCAATTAATCGAGTTGTGAATAAACTCAGCAATGTCTTATTTTTTAAGTACTTATAATGTCCAAGGAAATAAAGTTATTTCCTGTGTTTGTTTGTTTTGAAAATCTTTCTAGGTATTTATTTTAAGATACAATGTTCTGTAATATTAGTCTAAAATATCATTGAATGAATAGAAATAGATATGTATTTCAGAATTAAACAAGAATAAATCTATAAATAAGAATATTCTTACTGTAGATGTCAATTATCAACAGTACATAATACCTAATTAACTTTAAATAATTACCTTTTCTTTATGGGCCTCTGTAATTTGCCTTGTCTCCTCAGAGATATTTTACTCCTTCCAGGTACAGGATGAATTTATTTCAGCAGTGAAAGAAAACCAGCCTTTTTTTTTTGAGGCTAATTCTATCATTTCAGGAACTGTTCTTTACTCATCCTGACACTGTTCTAAGCAATAGAATCATTTTCACACTGAGCTGTTCATTATCCTGGCTGTTTGTTAAGCAGATCGGCTTTTCATTTTGTAATGACTATAGCTTCCTGAACATAGTTTGTTCTTCATTTTAAATGTAATACGTTGAAAAAGTCAGTCTTTAAAATCTGTTCCCATTCTGATTACTTAATTTTTCTCTCAATGTTTAGTTATCTGTGAAACTGCAACATACCTTTGGTTATGCAGATTACTCTTTGTTCAGTTCATCAAACGCTACCTGAGAGGAAATTTCCAACTCGGATCAGGAAATGCATGTTTGTTTGAAGGGAATGTTAGAGTATCATATAGGATTGTCAAAATGTTTTTTGCACTCATTTGGGATAAACAACAACAGATTCTATGTATCAAGCTGATTTTTTACGTCAGGGTTAGAAGTTGTGAATCAGTACTTTTGATTAAATTCCAGTGCAAAGTCAACAAGGAGCAGAGTTGTGCTTTCAGTATTTTTCCTTTCATTACTTTCATAATCTGAAACATCCAGCTTTGCTAATGTGACTTTGTTTTTAACTCATTATGCTGTGTGAATTTATTTATTTTTTTAAACCCTACATATGTGCTCATGTGGAAAGATAAAGCAGACAGGAGTATTAGACTTTCTTGATACATTTTGGAAAAAAAATAAAAAATAAAAATAAAATTGTTTGGCTTTAATTATTTTCCTTGAAAGTGACTTAGCATTTGTGAACATCTCAGCAATTATCAGGTGGCTTTCAGGAGTGATTGATTGATCTCTGGTACTGAGTTAGCGAGGAACTTTGTCAGGAGAGTTGCAAAAGGTGGAGCAAGGGGAACTAATTAATAATCACATTTAAATACAGTGCACATTCCAGCACCTCCCTTTTCTGCCTCCTCCGGTTTCTAGTGCAAGTTTTTTAAAATGTCTAAAACAGGAAAATATGTGTTTCAAAACATACTTTTATTCTGATGAGGTTATGGTAGGACACCTCTCTTAAAAATTAGCCATAATTTCTAGAGGACTCATACTTATTGGACTTTTCATCAGCCTGAAAACCTGCCCATACTGGTAACAATAAGGGAAAAATTATGCCTCTCAAAACAGGACTCTCCTCTCAGATTGCCCAGATGGTGAAGAATTCCAACCTGTTACATTTTAACATGGATTTATCTTAATGTATTTCGTAGTTCATACATTTCTCAGTACTCACCATACTCACATACTCACCATTCTCAATACTCACTACCTCAGTGTTTAGACCTCAACATTGTAGGTTATCACTGAAAGTCCTTAAGTGATTGGGTTTATCATTTTAAAATCTCACTTTTGCATGTGCCACTCTCAGGACTTAGTTGCTGTTTTAACTGAAATATTTTATTCCTATCATTTTATTCTACCACTTCCAACCAAAATCTATGTTCATAAACACGGACTATTTAAAACATTATTCTTTATGTTACCAAACCAGTGTGTTTACGTCTAAATTTAGAATACATCGCATTACTAAATGACTGTAGAAAACATTTCTCCTTGAACTAGTGATAATACTTTGTTTCCATACCTTTAACAGAAGCTGGGGAGTAGTTTAAACATTTACTGAAGTTATTTATAATGTTTTCACCCAAGAAGGAATTACTCATATAAGCTACAGGACCAAACTGAAAATTGCCAGTGTTGTTTTAAAACTGTAAAGTTTTACTCTTGTCACTTATTGTTAGCACACAGTTCAGTGTGCCGACCATGGGATACATCACTGAAAGTTCTCACACCACTTCTGGTAATGTGTGTGCTTCACAGATAAATGTAATGAACGTACTATTTAACTGGGTTATTTCCAGAAATGTTTGGTAACCTGTTCATTTCTATTGCTTTGGCAGTCATAGAATATTTACAGTATCTTGGTAATTAAACAATAAAAGTTTAAAATGTGCGAAACTTGTGTAATTGTTTATACCTTATCAGTAGCATGTATGCCAGTAATTCCATCTTTATTAGACTGATTTTGTATTCTGTTTGGTGATCCCTAACAAAATGATATTTTTTTCTTTTTATTTTTAATTACTTTGCTATTCAACATGGCATAGCGTGGATTTTTTATTTACTTATTTTGTTTTGCTCTTCTAATTTGTATGTAGCTGTATACTGAAAGTACCTGGAATATTAGACCTCAGTATTGCTTTTCAATCTGTGCTGTATGATTTCATGTCCTTGTAAAAATCACATTACTGTGAGGGACAGTTATGATTAGAACACTGGAGTTTCTGCTCTCTTTGATATAATTGTCTTTGAATGCCTATAAAGATACTCATTCATGGGCCAGACTTGTTAGCTGAAACAAAAGCTCAAAATGCTTTCACAGTAGGTAAAATGTTGCTTATTTCATTCTAATTAAATGTGAAGCTCTTACATCTCCTTTTTTTTTTTTTTTTTTAATGAAAATCTGAAGCTAAATTTATCCCGTTATTTTTATACAAACTTATAGAATATTCCTGCAGCTTTATTGATGATAGCTTAAAAAAAATTCAGTATGAGGCTAGGGAGATGGTCTTTTCTGGGATAAAAAATAAATATGATTATGCAGTGCCGGTTCTAGGCTATCGTAGTGGTCATGTGTGCTTCCTCACATCATTTTGTTTCTGAATGAAATGTATAGTGTTCTTCTGATTGACAGTATGCAACTGTACTGTGAGGCAAACTTTCTTGAGTTCTTCTAACTCTCTGCAACCATTTAGTATTTTCAGGAGCTAAGAAATCTATTTTATTCTTGTATTAATGGCATGTTTAAATACAGCTTAAGAATATTATTTTTATATAAAGTGTTTAATATGTACTAATGTAAGTTTTAAAATGTATACTCATTTTAATTACCAGCTTCAAAACAACATTTTAGCTTGTTTTTAAAATTCTCTCTTAAAGAAATAAAAGCAGAAATTATTAGATCACATCCTATAGACGTTGTACTGAATGAGAAATTCAGTGGGGATTGGGGGTGCATTTTATTTTAAATTTAGTATATTTATGTTTTATAAATACAGAATTACTGGGACATCTACTGAAAAATATTTGCAATACTTTGAATACATATAGCTGTTTTTTTTAATATCACGAATATTTTGGTCATGAATTACAGTGAATAAGATCATGCAAAAAAAATTTCCGAACACTACAATTTGCAGAAGGGAACTGTCAGAGTAAACCATAATATTTAGAATCCAATTTACTTCCTGTTATGCTAGGCAGTGACGTGGAGGGCCAAAAGCCCAGAGTGTTAAATAAAGACAATGGTAGTTGAGCATATAGCAGAATATAATAGGCCTATAACAGGAAGATAATTTTACCTATGGTTTATTTTACCTATGGTTTTATACACTGTAAATATTTGGAATTTATTCCAAACATCCTTACATGGGTGTTTCAGATTCATCAACTGGAACATTTCTGTCTGCATATTTAATCATTTAGTTTTGATATAAACATGTGTCAAGAAGGTAACCTCCTTAGTTGTGACAGTGGCTTGATATGTGTGCATGCGTGTGTGTGAGAGAGAATTAAATACTATTCTCCTTTTCATTCTCCCTAGCCATCATCTTCGTGATGGCTATGCCATCTTTACGCTTTTCAGCAAAGTCTGAAAGAACAACTAGTAACACGTCTACAAATTACTCCACATTCTCTTAGAAATGCTAAATGGACATTGGGAGCAAGTCTCTGCTTTGCTCTAGAGCAGTGTGCTGTGTACCGAACTGGTCAGAGCAAAACATGGTGTCTCCTGACAGACATCTTGCTCATGCTGTTCTGTGCAGCATGTGTCTTTCCTGTTGGATGAGCCTTGTTGTGCACTACTGAAACTTCAGTTGATGTTTGTCACACTGCTCTGTTCCAGGTCACTGTGCTGCTGTTCTCTCTTTTTATCCTTAGTAAACATACTCCTTGCTTGCTGCCTGCAGTACCTGGTGCTGATGTGTGCAAACTGTAAATCTGCTGCTACAAGAGCTGCTTTCCAGTACATCTCTGTGGAAGTGCTATGCTCTTAGAGGGAAATCTCAAACCATTGTCCCTGCACCATCACCCCTTTTTCTCAATTAGCAGAGTGCTACACTTTGCCCAGAATGTTGTGCTCAGGCTTGCAGTTACTTGATAGTTTTGACTTCAGTTACAGTGTTTCTCCTGACTCTATCAGTGAATGTAACTTTTCTTTTTTTGATACTGCCTTGTACTTGCTTTGCAGTATCTCTGTGCTACAAATCCAAAACAAAAACATACAGAACAATAAAGACTATATTACAAACAACGCTTCTTCTTTGATTGGTTATGTACAGTCAAATTGCTCATTTAATAAGATGCAAAATGTAACTTAAACTTCTGGATACTTTATGCCAATTTGTGCCATTGTTTCTGAGGCTTACCATAAAAGAACAGAAGGCTTTTATTTAAACTTTTCTAAACTGTTTGGTTAGCTTCTCTTTTTAATATTGCACATTGTTAAGAAGTTTTTATTCTGTTGTGCACTTTCATTTCAACTTCATGCACAGATGGCATCTCTGAGTTAGAGAACAGGGTGATGTAGTTAAACTTTCTAGTTTAAGTTTCAACTTATTCCACACCAGTCTGGAACAGTACTTTTGGGTCTGTTACACCTTAAGCAACTCAACCCTTTAGAAAATGCTTGAATGCTAATTTAAGCCTGTATTGTCATATTTCATTTAGTAATGACTTAAAATTATTTTATATATGCTACTATAATAAGTATTACGCAAAACGGATTAGATGGGCACTGCTAGAGAGTGTAATAATTGTGAAGATGTGTCTATGTTTTTCACCCTTGTCAGTGTTGTGACGATGTTACTTTAGTTGTATTTTAAGTGGAGGATTTTGTGTGTGCTTCAGTGCTATTCTATGCTGTGAGATAACACTTGATTCCCATTCTATGTGGGAATGTATTTAAGCATAATTTTTTTTCCACATTTGGAGAAAAATGAACCACAGTTTGAAGGTGATTGGCCTAGGATTCTGTTAAACAGTCTTGGTAGAAGAACTCTTTACATAATCATAGGTTAACACAGTCTATACCAGTTACTTAACCCTTTAACATCAGCTGTTTACTGCTTTTGCTGAGTAATTTGCTGAGTAATTTTAAACCTACCTGTACAAATATCTCAGGAGAATGATGATTGTGAACAAGATTCTCCAATGGAGATGGATAATATGTAAAGAAGAATAACAAGATTTCAATCTATGCTATGAAATCTTTAAAACACTTGGAATTATTCAGCAAAATCTTCATTTCAGACTGAGTAGTTTTACAAAAACTTTATATTGCTGATAAATTCTGCAAAGGAGAGAAAAAATACTATTTGGGAAAAGTATCCTTTCTCAGTTTTTGAACTGAAGTTCATCTAAGAGCTCAGAAATCAGTTTTTCTAGAGTGATGTTAGGGGGAAATGTAGCCACCAGTTGGAATATCGATAATTGCTCAAGGAAAAGCTATGCATATTTTACCACTATTCCAATATATATTCATGGTTATTGAAGGAGAAACTCATCTGAGGATATACACCCACACTTTACCTTCCCTTTGCATTGGAAATTCCTGGTTTTGTCCAGAATAAATATGCAAAGAAAGAACCAAATGAGATTACTAATCAGTAAATCTCATTCAGAAATTCAAGAGGTAATTCGTAAGATTACTTCTGTCTAGCTGGTCAGCAAGAGGTGAAAGCTAAGAGTTACTGAGATTATTCTGCTTGCTTTTGTTGTGATACATTCTCGTGAGAATGCTCATTAAGATGAGCAGTTCCTAGTAATAGTAACAGAACCTGTCTAGAAAAGGACAGTGAAGCCAGATAGTGTGGGTGAAGTCTCAGTCAACGTGAAGAGAAGGAAGCATAGTGAGAGAAGTGCCTAAGTACTATATACAAATTAGGTTGATAAAACTGTATGCAGACAGTCTAGATAAAAAGAACAGGGTTTATCTGGAGTTTATTTTTATCTGTTGGGCTTGATTTAAAACAAACAAACAAAGAAACAAACAAACGAAAAAAATCACTTAATACCAGAAAGCATTTTACAGTGTTGTATGTTGTTTTAGCAAGCATTTACTATTTTCATTTATATTCTGAAGTAATGTTGCAGTTCAAATGAAACAGCCAACCACCACGTAGGTGCTCACTTATTCCTCCCCTGCGTGCCTGAACACAGTGAGACTGGAAAAGAGGAAAATAAGAATAGGAGAGAGAATACTAGTAAATTAACATTATAAAATTAAAAAATAAAAATAACAATAATACAGGGAAAAGAAGTGTAAGGGAAATGGGAAGATAAGAAAGAAAGACAAACATGCAGTGCAGTTCATCACCTCTCACAGACAAGTGTATGCACAGTGAGCTTTTCAGCAAGAGTTGGCTGAGCTCCCTAACTGCAGCTGTGTGTTACACAATGTGAAGTACCCCATCAGTCACTTTGAGTTGTATGCATTTGTAACCTCTTGCACACTCTCGTGTCCTGAGCATTGCTTTTATCACAGTTCTAGAACACAACACCGCATGAATTGCTGCAAATCAAATTAGTTTCAGGCCACACAGACCCAGTATGTTTCTGTGTATTTGCTACAATGTACCTAAATGTTTTCAAGTCGTAGTTTCAAAGTACTGGAGTGCTACCAAAGAATTGTAATTAGCTACAGAAAGATGTGTTACCGAGTACCTTGTTAACTCTTACAAAATTCAGTTTTGCTGGCATACTTGCAAGCATTCCCATAAGCCAGCAATGTTTTAGAAACACTACAAGCTTCACACACACAGATGTGTGACTGCAGAAATGTAATAAGTAGTGTTATCTCAAGCGCCTTTGTTTTATTGACAATTTCAGTGTGCAGCCAGATTTTACCCTTGAGTATTTCCATTGGATATACTTTCAGAAATTATGCTGTTTTATCTGTTATATCTGTTTATCTATAGTGAACTTGTCTCACTTTACCTTCTGCAGTTTTTAGCCCAGTGTTTTAAATGGGAAGAGGAAGTTTCTTCTGTTCATGGAAGATATGTGTGCTATTCATTATTCACCTTACAAGCTAGAAGAGACAGGACATGTATTTAAACAAATATTGCATGTTCTAGTACTTATTTTCCCAAATAAACAAAAAGCTTCAGCTGTGAAACATATGTATGTTTTAAACCTTGATCATATCTGACAATGAATTTTATACTTCATGACAGTGGGTCCTTGTTGTTGTTCAAAAGCCACAAAAAGAAAATTAAAGTTTGATTCCTTTAGTGCTTAGAGATTCTGAACAAGTAGTTTTTAATTGTTCCTGCTATGTAATAAGTGGATTTCTGTCACCTAGTCTGTATCTCAGTACAAGTACAGAAGAGAAACAACTCTTTTTGTAATGGTGAGAAAACGTTGCTACTGCACTATTCTTTATGCTTTATGTAATGAAACCAAAAGAGGTAATGATGCTACAAGAGAGAAAATGTCTATGTAGATTTATACAGATGAGTTGCATAATGGTGTTTATGTAAGGGAAAGCTTGAGGCAGCATGAAAATGAAATGTACAGAAATTAAGCTTACATTATTTTTTAACCCCTGGTTTATACTCTTTTCAGACTGCAGTGATTTAATCACATTTACAAACAAGCAAACAAAAAGCTGTTTTACTCTTTATTACTTTACTTTTAATATCATCTTTGACTTTCTCTCCATATGGCTATTAATTATGATGATAAATTCTGCAATTAGTAAAAGTTATTTTAAATGATAAAACTTTTTATGGTATGGATTGTGTACAGATTGTGTCTGTTTACAATCTGTTTCTTCTATTCTGTGCTGCAGTAACTCCAGATTCACCATTTGACTTGTGCTGTTTTCACTGGAGAAAAGATCCAACACTGAGGCTGTTTTGGAGCTATGTGTATGCTGATAAGCTGAGTACCTGCTGCATCCTTATCAATAGCCAACTTCTGCTGGGGGCACAAAATAACTGATTTTTTTCATTTACTCAGTAAGGACATTAATTTGCATGTGTCTTGAATACATGTTTACTATTTTTTAAAAAATTATTTTTCAAAAAAGTACATGATTTTTATTATCTGCCCACATTCAGTGTTGATCAATAAAATCTAGGAGCTAGTGACTGTATGAGGGGCATGGGATCCAGCCAGGGATATTTGATGAGCTTAAAGATGATAGTGGTATTCAATGGTTCTATGAATACCAGGGTGCTAGTGTGGTGTGTACTGCTAAATAGACTTCAATACAAGTATTCACATTCATTATACATTTAATCATATTGTTATTCAGATACTGATATTCTTAAATACAAATAACTTGCTGAAGACTTTTTATTTGCAAATACCTTATTTGTGAGTGTTTTCCGGGTTTAGCAAAAGGCATAAGATGTGTATGTATATGAGCAAAGCAGCTGATAAAATGTTATCCATTTCACCAAAGACATTAATAATTTGTAGTGTTTTGGATTTCTAAGTACAAAACATGAATATTTGTGTTTTGAGATAAATATGAATTCTGAAGATTAGTACAGTAGCTTTTCTTTTGACTTATGGCTCTAGATTAAACTAGATGCTGGCTTTTTCTAGGATGAGAAACAGAGAAGTTTCTTCAGGATTTCTTCCACGACTATCTATAGGTACACTTGGTAGTATAATAGCTATTAAATTCCTGGAATGTATCTGTTGAAAACATATGTTAGAGGCTTGCTAACATTTTTAGTGGGTGTTTGTGCTTCCTTCTTATTTTTGTTCTGTCTTTCAACCTAAATTTTATGTCCTGTACATAGCAGTATGGATGTTTCATTAATACCTGATACAATGCTTATCAATAAAGGTGAATTCAGATCAGCTTTGTTTACTCAGTGAAAACCTGGGGGCAATGACGGGAGTTCTCAGGGACTCACTGCAGCAGCATGGCATCTCACCACATTTTTTAGAAAAGAGCTGTGCTGGTCCTAGTCCCAAAGAGAGCTACTTAAGTTAAGCTTTGTGCTTAAGAAATGGTAATGAGAAGACAGTCTGAGAGGAAATCAGATACTGTGTGCCTAGGAGGAAAAGAGGAGTTTGTGTGATATAGATAGCAATGGGAATTTTGTTGGCAAGATTGATTTGCTGTCTTTTATTTCAAAGTTTTTTCTATTGCTGTTGTTATTAAAGAGCCTAAAACTGCTATCACTAGCCTTTGGGACTTCACTGTCCAAATATGAATGATGGGTAATTTGACTGTCACACTTGACTTCTTTCTTTCATTATTTTGTACACTGCACCCTTGGTATGAGTGAATTTCTTATGGGTCAGATCCGAAAATTGCTTACTCTTCTCATTTGTCAACTTGTTGTAAATGCCACTAAAATAGAAAGTTACTGGTTCATACTCAAATTTGTTAAATGTGGAGGGTATCTTTTGGAGAATGAGCACAGGAAGGAACAAAAAGCACTGCCAGACCTCCTTTTACCCTTCTGTATGCTGCCATCTTATACCATTTGCAGTCAAAGTATCCAGTAATTAATAGACCTGCTATTTATGCATGATCCCCTGTATCCTGCTAAATATGCAATAGAGCTATAATGGCCTTTATGAATGAATAAAATACAAAGTTGCTTTGCATCAGGAGGGCCTGTTTCTTTTTTTATACCAGTGAGAAAAGCACTCAAACTCTGTACAGTATCAATTAAAAAGCTATTTATTAGATTAATCGTTATAAAGAGAGGACAGCATAATTGATCTTACATCTCTTCAAATGTTAGGAACTGCAGCCCTACAGCATTGAATTGGCTTCCTCGAGCTAGATGTAGCATGCCAAGTAGCTCCTTGGAGATGCACACAGGATGTTTCAGTATTACTTTCTCATTCTGAGATTAGAGTAGTTGATGTTTGTCATAGTATGATGCACTTCCAGAATATTTGAAAGCTGTGATAATGGCTACTTACTAAAGAAGACATGGAGCCAATTTCATCACTAGAGGATGAATTGTGATATTGTATTTTACAAATGAATACATACTATAGGATCTGGAATTCAGACTCTTGTGAGGAAATATCTGTACATATGAATGTAAAATTTGCTTTGGAAGAAATTACTGAAGAGATTTATTACAGACTTGCAAGATATAGATTAGGCTTTTCTTTGAAATTTCACTGATTTTTCTCTCTTCAGAGACAAGTTTGCCTCATAAAATTTGTTTTTCTTGTTAATATAGTCTGATATCAATCTAATGTTTCTTTCAAAAGAATAACTGTGAGGTAACTGAGAAATTCCTGTGTGGAATATAAGCTTTTGAAAAACTCCCAACTCTTCTTCAAATTGTTGGCTGGACAGCTGTTTTGTGATACTCTAGGTATAATAGGGGTGAATACATTTCTTTCTTCCACCTTTCTCCATTTCCTTTCCACATTTTTCTTCTTTACCATTGGCCTTCCTTTCTTCCTTTAGGAGGAACAGAGATCAAGGAATTCTGAAACTTAGGAAACGTCATAAAGTAATTTTTATCTTACCCACTAAGTATCTTTTAAACAGCCTACTTTTGCCTTCAGTGTATTTCAGATTCTGAAGGGAATCTTTTTTTCTTTTTCTTTGGTAACAGGTTGAATCTCAAAATGTTAATGTGCATCTGACAGGAAAAAAAAAAGGGCTTTGTAAATGTTTGATATTTAGCTTACACAGGATTGGACAACAGACTGGAGGGTGATCGGGAGATTAACAGGTTGCCTCTCACAGCAGTGAAGAAGGGAGCATTACCTTTTTGCTGGGAAGATGATAATAACAGTCATTCTTCTGCAAGTTCTGTCAATGATTTTTCTAGCTTTCTGGCAGTGGAGTTGTTTAGATACTCTGGAAGAGTAAATGGTTTTAGCAGCTGGGAAACTAAGTTAGATTATTATTTTATAGGAATATCATTTAAAGAACAGCATTCCTATCTGCTGTTTGACTATATTTTATCACAAGTACAGCAATCTTATAATTTAGGATTTGAGGCTAGTACCCTGTACTTCAATAAACTTTTAACATTCCCAGTGTTATATATTTACATAAGACAGTGTAAGAGTGTATTCTATCTTCTTTTTTTGAAGAAACTGAATAGCATATTTTTTTTTTAAATTGTAAGATGTTTATCTAGATGCATGCCTATGCACTGAATGATGCTGAGAGAAAAGCAGAAAACTCAGTTTTGAAGTTTACATGTGAAAAATATTGTTTCAGAGTTAAAATAAGTGGAGCAGAAGTCTATTGAGGGAGTAATTAGTTACATTAAAACAGAAGAGCTTTTCTTCCAATTTAACAAGTTAGTTGATAGTCATACAGAATGTCAAAGCATTTAAAAGCTCTTGGAAAACCTTTAGGTGAATCTAGATAACTATCTTAATGGCACTTAATTCCTATACCTTCATAGTTCAATAGAAGAAGTATTTTCTCAATATTGTATTTATTTTAGTGCATTTCTTTGTAGTGAGTGTAAGTAAAATCTGATATTAGTCTGCAAAATGTAAATACTGCAAATATAATATAAATACTGATCATTTGTCTGCAACCACTCCATGCCACTCTAAAAGTGTGGTCTAGCACACTTTAGGATGCACAGTGTATTTGCAAAATGTATACCATTATACCATGTTGCTAAAAACGCTGCACTGGACAACAGTCAATACAGCACAGTCTTTTGCAGATTTTGATTTCACAGCACTTATCTCAAGTAATTTTTTGTTCTAAGGAATCCTTTAGGAAGCACCCTTGAGTAAGGTCCTAAGTGTGGATATTGGAATCTATCATTTCCTGTACAGGGTGTTGCACTCTATTTTCCTCAACAGTGCTTGAGGTGTTCCCTTCCTTTTGACTGTGTGAAAGTCTGACTGTGTGGAAGTGCTTCTTGCACATGTACTTTGCTGGAAGACTTCTTGGTTTCAGCTTCACTTTTCTTTTGTTGAAGTCATGAGAATTTGTTACTAACTGGAAAGAGAATAAACCTATGTTTCACCTTTAGCTTTCTTGAGTATATGCTTTGTAGCTGAAGTCCAGGCTACGTTAGTGAAATTCTACAGGTAGCTCTGGAGTATTTTAAGTTTGGTTTCTTAGAGTGATTTTAGATTCTGTCAAACATAATTTGTCAGACTGATACTCTTGGCACAATGGGTAGTTGTAGTGAAAATATTTGTATATTGGCTGAAGAGAATGAAATTACCCATAAGTAGTTTAGCACAAAAGATAAAAGGAAAGTAACGCTGACATGGTTGATAGAGGTTAGCAACTATTTCAAATCTTTCAAAAACAAAATGTGTATAGTTTCATTCATGACACAATTTTCTTATAATTGGAGTGAAAACAGGTGCTTAAAGTCAGGTAATATAATTAAACTACTGCAAGTAAAATATACAGCCCATTGTTCTACTTTTGGAGGCTCCCATTGCATAGAACTAATAAAGGTATATATCTGCTTTTAATCTATGCAAGATGCAATGGATTCAATAAAGATTTGGCATTTCTCATGGGAATGAGTCTTAGCTTTTCAATTTTGAGGGAAAAGTGAGATTGGTTTAATAGGGGATACAGTTCGGTGATACTTTAAGATAGTCTTCAGTATTTATCCATTTGGAAACTTATCTATTTAATCTGACAGCAGAGGATTACTTCTTCCTTCCCATGACTTAACCTACTCTAAGGAGGATGAATTTTCTCTTTACACATGTACATGTTGAACAAAAAAAATGTTTGAGATAGATCAGTTGCTATACATACATGAAACTGTGTTGGGATATAACAAAGGCTGCTCTGAAAGTAATGCCTTCTAATTTATTATATTGACCCACAACATCAGGGGCAGATGTTAGTGGTATGGTAGTAGAGGCTGAACCTTCTCACCAAAATTCTGTTACATTTTGTTGCCATGAAACAGATAGCAGCAGAGGGGCGGTCTGACTGAATTGCATCTGACATGGAAGTGCATATGAAGCAAAGGTGTGGAATTGAATTCCATGCAGAAAAAATTGCATCCATTGACATTCACAGATGCTTGCTAAACATTTATGGACATCAAACAGTGGATTGGATCACAGTGAGTTGGTAAGTGTTGCATTTCTGCAATGACTCTGTCACAGCAGCTATGAAATAATGGATCATCTTCACTGGTGCAGAATTTTAGTGGAATGTCATGCAGCATCTTGGTCACCTCTAGAGAGAAAGCATTTTCACTATGATGAAAAACAGTGTTTTACCACTATGAATTTACTTTATGAAATAGCATTATTGTGTTCTTTTTATCTGTTGTAATTTTTATGTAAATAAATAGGAGTCATTACTTTCAGAGTGACCTATGTATTAAAATATTGAGGTAATACAAATAGAATAGAAATTTAAAGAGAAAAATAGCACCTGAAGCTATGAGTAAAAATAACGAGCTTGTTCCAGAGATTAACTTAGACTCTATTCCCTAAATCACAGTCAATGAATAATTCCTGCTCAAATAGATAAGTAGGAGTTGTTAATTCTTGTGGTAGACAGTTCAGTCCCCAAGTGGAGTTAAACACAACACCTCCTGTTCTGTAAAACTACTTACGCTAATAGCAGCCACAGGGAGAAAAACTATTCCAAACTTGAGCTTTCATAGAAGGACTAGTGAGCATTCTCAACTGCACATACAATAACAATGTACATTACATATATTTGTACATATGTATGACACTACCCTCTTGAATATCTTTGTGGCATAAGCTATACAGCATAAGCTATGTAGCAGATATAACCTGCTGCTATTACTGGATATGCTGTGCCTTTGAATGGTTTCATCTTCTCAGAATGTATTTCAATTTTTTTCAGTGTGTTGTCTCCTAGAAAGGTTTTTCTGTCCAACTATACAGGAATTCATTCACATGAAAACTCACATCAAGGAGGCCTTTTGGTATCACCAATCTGCACAACATTGTCAAAGTTCATTGTATGGCACTGTCAGTTTACATGATCACTAGCATTTTGTTAACTCTAAGTTCATTTCATTTACTTCAAGAAATCATAGAATCATAGAATCCCCCAAGTTAGAAGAGACCCACAGAAAACACCACCCAGGCTTCATGCAGAACCACCCAAAAATCAGACCATACGACTGACAGAATTTTCCAGATATTTCTTGAACTCTGGCAGCTTGGAGCTGTGACCACTGCCCTGGGGAGGCTGTTCCAGTGCTCAACTGCTTTTTTGGTGAAGAACCTTTTCCTGATATACAACCTCCCCTATCATAACTTTATGTCGTTCCCTTGGGTTGTACTGCTGTCACTGTCACGAAACAGAGGAGATCAGCTCCTGCTCCTCCACTCATGAGGAACGTGTAGGCTATGATGAGGTCCCCAGTAAGCCCTTAGGCTGAACAAACCAAGGGACTTCAGCCACTCATCAAGCGTCTTGCCCTCTATACTCTTTACAATCTTTGTAGTCATCCTTTAGACACGCTATCATAGGTTTATGCTCTTTCTGTGGTGCCTAAAACTGCCCACAGTCCTCAGAGTGAGGACAACAGTGCATTGTGGAGTGGGAAAGCATACTTGTAAACATAAACATCTTTGCTGTATTATGACAGTGACTATCACGACAAATAAAGTGATGTGCACAAATGCAATTTAAAATGCTGTAAGCTTTTCTAGTGGATGCAGAATAAAATTTAATTCCTTAAAAGTGTATCCAAAGTATCTCCCCATGAAATATCACTGCTTTTGAGATGCTTCTCTCTTCATGTAATTGTTTTATTAGCCAGCATGTTCTTTTTTTTCTGTATTGACATGCATAAGATTATACATACAGTAAGTATCCAATTATTTTACAGAGGTGCATCTTACTTACCTTACTACTAGATAGCATGAGATCACTGTCATTTAATATAGCCCAGGGTCGTGTAGTGCTGTTCCTGTTCATTATCTGCAAAAGAGATATACTGTAATGATTATAAAAACATTAACTGAAAAGTGTTAATAGGCAAAGCAAGATTTGGATTTTTTTTTTTTTTTTTTTTTTAAACAAGCATTTCCAGATTTAATTTTTTTTTAAATACAGAAAACAACACCATTGCAGACAAAACCAGAAGAGCAAATAAAAAGAAAAAAGAAAACAAAAGAACATCCACCATTCTAGATTTTAAATAGCATCATAAAACAATGCATTAAGTGCCTAAAATGGCATCTGTTACTATATTCAGTGACTGTAGTGCTTTACATGTAACAGAATGACCTAGAAATAAGATTATTTCAGAACACACAGATCTATACACTACCAAAACAGGTTTATCTCTGTTCCAAGGCCAAAAATAGCTGATCTTGCTGGTCACTAGTGCCAAAGTTACTTAAGGAGAATTGCAATGTAGCGATTTTTGTGCCAGCC
The DNA here is from genome assembly GCF_019232065.1 of Centrocercus urophasianus. NCBI lineage: Eukaryota > Metazoa > Chordata > Aves > Galliformes > Phasianidae > Centrocercus > Centrocercus urophasianus. Next base: position 72,015,236 of record NW_024884253.1, on the reverse strand, counting down.
CAAGTCTGTGTTGCTGCCACTGTTGGTATTAGTGTGCAGGGATCATCATCACAGCTTTAGTCGCTTATGAACTGTTTAATTTGGGACCTTAAATGTCCTTCCTTCATTGTAGAAATATTATCTGTTTGCACATTGATTACCTTTGACTTTATAAAGATCATGATACATTTAGTAGCTCAGTAAATAAAAAATAGAAATTTCTTTACAATGCTTATACATGTTCACTTAGAAATTGAGAATAAGATATATATATATGTATTTTTTTTTTTTTTCCCAGAGGGCATGAATACTCGTTTGTTAGTAAGAGTGTTCTATGGCAGCATGTTGTACAGCATAAGCCAGTTTCAAATCTGATTATGAAGTTTAACTAGCATTACCAAAAGCAGTATTTTCTTTTAATTTTTCATGAGCAGTGCCCAGAGGTAAAGTAGTCTTAGAACTTTGGTCAGCAGTTACTGAAGCAGGAAGTGCGTAGGTAGAAATGCCACACAGTCAGCTGCCAATCATAGTGAAGTGGAGAGGAAAAAAACAAAAGAAGAAGAAGAAAGAGCTTTGCAGTACAGGAGCAATCAAAAGGATTATGTCTTAATAGTTTTATTGGCAAACAAGATTCATGTAAGATGTCAAGTAAGAATCAAGTAAGCTTCTCATTTTATGTTCAGGCATTCAGAAAATCTGTTTAACGTTTTGAGAACTAAGACTCCATGATTTAAGAAGGAACTGTAGACATAGATCTTAAGGTTGGGCAGCATAAATCCACTGTGTTTCCATTTTCTATTTTGTTTTAAAAAATGATTTACAGATGTATCATATTGAACTGTAATTTACTCAGTGCTTTTCCTTTGTGTTTTGGATAATCTCTTAGGTTAGACAGGTTGCAGTGATGTCAACATGGCTGAGTAGAATCAAGAATTTCACTGATACTGAGAAACGTTTAAGAAAATTTTTGGAATCCTGATTGCTTCATCCACTCTTCCATGTCAGATGCCTTTCTTTGAGACTGTCATACTTTAAGACTGCCCCTTTGCTGCCACCTTTTGCATGACAACAAAACATAGCAGAATATTGATGAGAAGTTTCAACCTCTTGCTGTACCACCATCATCTATGTCTGACAATATGGGAAAATTAATAAAATAGAAGGTGTTACTTTTTAGAGCAGCTCTCGGAGATCATCACAAATTTCAGTGTAAACATTTCTTACTCTATTTTGAAAGCAGCATAGAAATACTCTATGAAATACTCTAGAAATAAGTATTTTATTCATGATTATATTTTTCAATGCCTTAAAATTTTTAATCTATGTGTAGTCAATTCATATGAAGAGAAAATGCAATTTTTGATTCAAATTTACCATTCCAAATTATTCAGCAAGTACCTAATGTTTACAATACCTTTTTCTTTGTGGGTATGTTAGTTTTTTTTTTGTTTGTTTTAGTTTTTACTAAGAGAAAAAAATGCTTTTTATTTGAAGCAATTACAATGTAGTATTAGACTAGCTTAATGTATTTTTTACTTTTTGCATCCAAGTGAAGTTTCTTCTCAAGGTGTTCTGAAGATAAAAAGAATAGGGAAAAAAACATGCCAAAATAATATATTCCAGGTACATTTTTTGAAAAGAAAATCACATTTAACTTTTACATCTTCTGAGGAAAAGAAAAAAACATACAGATACTGAAGGTACTGTATGTATATATGACCTATAACATCTGTCACTTGTTTCATCCAAAATCATAGAATCATGTAGGTTGGAGAATACCCTTAGAACCAACCATCACACAGTCCACCACTAAACCACATCCCTAAGTATCCTGTCCACACCTCTCTTAACTACATTTAGGGACAGTGACTCCACCACTTACACAGGCATCCTGTTCCAATGCCTAACCACTCTTTCAGTGAAGAAATTCTTCATAATGTCCAATCTAAAACTCTTCTGCTGCAACTTGATGTTATTGCCTTTTGTGTAACACCCGACACCTGAGAGCAGAGACCAACAGCACCCTTGCTGTTACCTCTTCTCAGGCAGTTGTAGAAAACAATGGGGTCCCCTCTCATCCTCCTCTAATCCAGACTGTTTAGTCCTAGCTCCCTCAGTTGGTCCTCATAAGTCTCGTTTTCTAATTCCTTCATCAACTTTATTGCTCATCTGTGCAAATGCAACTAAATCTGCTTCCTGTAGTGATGAGCCCAAAACTGAACACAGGACTTGAGATGCAGTCTCATCAAGGCTGTGTACAGCGGGCCAACCACTTCCCCAATCCTGCTGGCTGCACTCTATTTCTGATGCATGCTAGGCTGCTATTCACTTTCTTGGTCACCTGGGTGTATTGTTAGCTCATGTTCAACCATTCCGTTCCAGGTCTTTTTCTGCCAGACAACTTCCAGCCACTCTTCTGCAAGCTTCCACTAGTGCATGAGATTGCTGTAATACAAGTGAAGAACTCAGAACTAAGCCTTTCTGAACTTCATACAGTTGGCTTCAAACCAGTCCAGCCTATCCAGGTCCCTCTACAGGTTCCTAAAGCACCTGCCTAACTTGGTGTAATCTGCAAATTGTTATACTGAATGACCCTTTCTTGCCTGAAAAATACGCCATGTACACTTAAATGCTTTTAAAAATCAGTTCAGAAAAATGGTTCAGATTTATTTCCCATGAATGAATTTATTTTCAAATCTGAGTAGTCACACTGGGATTGTGATCCTTAAAGTTACTGTCATTCATTTAGAGAACAAACTTCCCATGTGGCAGTTAGACAAAAAAAAAGTCCATGAATTAGAAACTCAGTGCTCAGAAAGAAGTATTAATAAAAAAAAAAAAATTTGCAGAGAGAAGGTACTAAGAAAAATCATGTCTGTAGCAAAGTTGGTAGTTGATAAGAGAGAATATTTATTTAATAATATGATGAATTAATTTTTACCCTCCTGATTAACACGAGGTTAATTATACTCCTTTATTCAGTAGAAGTAATAACTTGGTTTATTTTAAGAAACAAATCCTTACAACATTTCTACTCGATGCAAGCCTGTTATTTTTGTTCTGTTTGTTAAAATGAAACTAAAGCAAACTGAATTACTTCTTTCCAATTTTAAGTTTTATTGAAAGGAAGTGGAATGGAAATTTATGATTGTGCAATACCTGTGACACTACAAAATGGAAGGCTACTTTATGTGCCCTTAAATATGTATTACATATATATGTTATTATATGTTTTTATATTTTTATATGTTCACATACATCTGCACTTTTTCCTTGTGAAGAAAAGAATCCATATGAAATATTTTAATCTGACTCTAAAATGACTTGCAGTTTAACCATTCAGATTCTGAGATGTAAATTCTTATCTCTTCAAGGACATGAGGAAGTTTGTCTGACCCACTGCAAATAGCAAAGTACAGAGATAATGAATCACTTAAGTGGACAGCCAAGTGGACAGTGATGAAACCGTGATGTTCTTGCCTTGCATCTGACCCTTCTCTCTCTCTCCCTCCCTCCCTCCCCCCCTTCCCCCCCTCTTTTTTTTTTTTTTTTTTTTTTTTTTTTTTTTTTTTTTTTTTTTTTTAACATGAGTGAATAAAAAGATCTGCTGGAAACAGGCTTTTGGAGTAGAAATTTGATTTCTACTGTTTTCTCTCATAGCTTCCAGAATGATCTTAAAACTATTTTCTAGTATAACCCTGCTAAAATTAGTAAGTGAACTTGAGGGGTTTCCATGATAAAAATGAGAATCCTTTCTTTTCACAGGAATATGGGAAAAATGAAAATATATAGTTGTTGAGTGTAGAAATAAAATGCATCATCTTGTAATTCTTACTGAGGTCAAATTCTTTTAAGCTACAAAAGACTTGAGACACAGCTAATTTTTACCACTGAATTAATAGGAAAACTATGAGTTTTTGTTGTTGTTTGTGATGGCTGTGGGACTGAACAGCGTGATCCACCTCTTTTCATACTTCAGTGGTATTCTGTTTTCAGAGGTATAAAACAGAATGGGTAGGAAGTGTGATTGTAAAGAATGTCTTTGAATGGACTCTGATACTAATTTTACACTGAACCTGGATATTGGCTTCAGATGTTTCTTTAGCTTAGCATCATTCTTCACTGTCAAAAGAAAGGTAGGATACATGGTACAAGGACAGAACTGCAACTGAGCATTTCTACTACCATTTATGACTTAATGAAACAGTGATTAGTAGATTCAAAACTCATGTACTGCATTTAATACGTATCACATATTCCATACAAGTTTGCTAGATGTTAGAAATCAGGAATGTGAGAATGGCAGAGTTGTTTATGCAAAAGTAATGATACAACTTAGTGATACAACGTGTTTAAACTATAATAGGTGAAAAATCATTGTCTTGCAAGTTAAGTACATTGAACAATAGGGTATTAAGTTATCTTGTAAGAATTACAGAGTATCTTTGTCTTTCTCTTCTGTCTTAGGAGACGCAATGTGTCTCACAAGATGCAAAGGAAAAAAACAGAGAAATATAGTAACTATTTTCTGCACCTATTCACTAAAGGCTTTTATTCTCTTTAATCATTAACAACGCTTTTTCTTTCTAATCCTCACTTACAGGAGTGTGTACGTAATATGTAAATTCCTGTGGGTATTTATAAAACAAGGTTGATGTTTGTTTCTCTAGGTCTCTAGGGAAAACCTACAAACTTCAGAACATTTTAAGTCACCCCAACACGTTTTGAAAGCCTAGATTTTATCGTTTCCGTCTCTAGGCAGAAAGAAGTGTGCATACAATATTCTTCAATACTCTCATTTCCATCTTTACCTATGAAAGTCAGAAAAGATGTTGAATCTTTGTAGTTCACCATGCGGATCACAAAATTTGGGCAATGGAGAAGTATTTACGTAGGCTTACTCATGGACAGTGGTTTTACACTGTGTTATGCAGATAGAACTAAAATAAGTAAGCCAGTATAAGCTGAATTAGAGATTTGTCATAACTGCAGTTAGTTCTGGCTCACAATTTGAAAATAAAAACACAGCATTTTGGATCTGAATAGTAAGACACTTCTTCAAGGAGGAAAAGAAAATATAGCATCTATGATGTCAATATCTATAATGAATTGATACAGATTTTCACTCACAGCTGTTCTTATTTTACAACTGTAGAGTGTATCTATCCATTGCTTACAGTTCAGCCACTTCCTGATGAAATCAATAAAAGCGCAATTTCTTACTGGGAGCTAGATCAGGACTGCAGTTAGTTTACTGATAGTAAATACTGATAGTGTCCAGGTCTGGAACCCAGTACAAGAAAGACAGGGAGCTGTTGGAGAGGGTTGAAAGGAGAGCCAAGAAGATGATCAGGGGACTGGAGCACCCCCCTATGAAGACAGGCTGAGGGAGCTGGGCTTGTTCAGCCTGGAGAAAAGAAGGCTGTGGGGTGGACCTCGTTGCAGCCTTTCAATACCTAAAGGGAGCCTACAAACAGGAGGGGATTCAACTCTTCGAAAGGGTAGATAACTGCAGGACAAGGGCAAATGATTTTAAGTTGAGGAAGGGAAGATTTAGGTTGGATGTCAGCAGAAAATTCTTTACAGAGAGAGTGGTGAGGTGCTGGAACAGGCTGCCCCGAGAGGCTGTGAATGCCCCATCCCTGGAGGTGTTCAAGGCCAGGTTGGGTGGTGCCATGGGCAGCCTGGTGTAGTATTGAATGTGGAGGTTGGTGACCCTGCGTGTGGCAGGGGGGTTGGAGCTTCATGGTCTTTGAGGTCCTTTCCACCCCTGGCCATTCTGTGATTCTGTAATAGTACTCAACATACTTTTATTTGAAAGAACTTGAATGTATTAATATGTATATGAATACATGCACAGAAAGTTATTAATGCTAACTTTAAACAAGCTGTCATATCTCAAGCATGGTATAAATTTGCTTAAGAATCAGGAATTATTTTCTTCAGGGGCAGTTTTGAATTAATATTTAATGAGAAATTTAACCTTGTTCTGTGTTACAGAATAGCTCTAAAGAGAACTTGCAGTGTAGCAGGAAAACAAGAACAATATTTCTCGTTCTTTTGAAGTGAAAGAGAAGAGTTCAGTACATGGATTACAATGATTATTGATATGTCTCCAATAAAAGTAAAACTCTTTAAGAATAAAGTTTTTTACTGTTTATGAATCGTGAATGTAGCTCATTTTCATCTTAAATATAGGAGAGGTTGATTTTCTGATGCACCGAAGAAACATATTTCAAACAAAAAGTTCTGAAATTCATTGCTACTAGCATATTATACACTTCCTTATTATATATCTGCACACTTGCTTAAATTAGAAGTCAGATTGACACTGACTTGCTTGAAAATTGCATTTTCCATTGCATGCAAATGGTGTCCTCATAAATGTCACAACTATTTTATTCTTTTAATTAATTGGAAATCATAAGCATATGTACTCATTTATACTGGTATAAACACTGGTAGTGTGGCAAAACATTCCTTTGCTCTGGAACCACAAATGTAGTGATAGAATGTTATTTTTGTGTGGGGAAAAAAAACTATAAATTTAAGTTTGTGAGTTAGCAACAAAAAGTGAAGACATTGAGGGGACATCTGCAGTCCTTCTGTTTATGAAATCTATTTCTGTATTCAAACACTATCCTGGTTTTATGATGCTGAATTTGCTGCATATCTCTGCACTGCATAGGCTGCTTTTTGTGTGACAGTGAAAGCAGAACTGGAAATGTTATCCTTGGGTCAACTTACTAAATAAACTGAGTTTCACCACCTGTACAAGAACCATGATCAGAGAAGGTATATCTGCATATTCCGATTTCTGTTAAAGACAACTAGAACCTGAACACATGGTTATTTTGTATCTGGTATTAAAAGATTACTAACAAAAATGCATCACTCTATTGTGTAGAATTTTTAAAATTGGAATTCACTTTTTTGTATTCAACTGTTACTACAATTACATTTTAAAGATCATATTTGATTTTTTAAAAAAGATGAATTTAAACTGCCTAAGTTGAATAATTGTAGAACAGAACATTGTACATACAATTCACTGTGCTAATTTAATAAGGAATCTAGTCCTTAATTCCTTTATATAAAATCCAAACTTTACTGAAAATATGCCATATCAGTGTGTTAAGTTTTATGCGTTTATTCCCTTGATAATTATTGGAACCATGACCTGAAATTCTCTAGTTCTGATATAGAACGGGAGATGAGACATAGTACTTTTAGATTGTGTATAGACATTCACAGCAAAAGCAACTTACAACTTAAGCATGAATCGTTCAATTTGAGTTTAGCATGGCCTCAATTTGATGTGTTATCCGCCATACAGAAGATCCAGGGGATAAAAATTCTGTGCACCTCAGAACTTCAGTGCAAATCTAAGTCTTTCTTAACCTATTAATGGAGAAAAATATATGTATGAAATAAGCATATGGCACGCCAGTATCAGCACTGAGCCAAAGATAACTTTTGAAAGATGTAACTAAGGATTATTAATGTGTATAACTATTTTGGAAAAATCTATCAAACCTTTCCTGACTCTTCACTTAAGTAGACTGACACTCAACTAACAAAGTCTATACATATCAAATTCTAGAGGTTGTATACATTTTGGATTTAGAGGAAAATAAAAATAAATACCCTCAAATATTTGAAAAGTAAAGTTTTTGCTGCTGAGAATGTCAATGATTTCCTGAAATAATATTTGCATCCGTATTTGTATTTTGATTGTTATACTCTGGTAAATGAGAATTTGAGTAAGCTCTGAATCTGCATATTTTTATCAGATTTATAAAACTGACTGTTTATTTTTCCCCCTTATTTCCTCTGTATTGCTAGAGCTACCACTCATTACACTTATTTTTAACTTCAGTATGGGAATAAATAACATTTTTTTTTAGTTTTTAGTGTTATTTCAAATGATATCTTACTTTGATGAACTGGATCTAACCGCTAAGGTGTTTTGCCTCTAATTAACCTAGGCTAAAAGTTGGATGTATACACTGAACAGTGACTTGTTTTTAGTGTTTAATCATTTTTTGTGTTTTTCTTTTCCTTGTCTGCAACTCACAAAATCACTTTTATTTGAGTAGCTTAGCACTTATTTAAGTACCTTCAAAAGTGATACAACTGTGCCCTATTTGTAGAAACATTGTCTATAAAGTTAAGAAGTTTTTTTGTGAGTTTTAATTCAGCTGTAAGTCCTGCTTGTTTGCAGTGTAGCTCTTGGAATCTTTGGCTTCAGATACATATCTAAATTTCAGTTCAGTAACTTCTTGTTTGTCAGAATGATCTCTTAAAGATATTTTAACTCACATTCTGCCTCGTATGTGTCTTAAAATATGTGTCTTAATACATGCAATAGTTCTGACATATCTGAGTTTCTCTGATTTCTAGAAATAAATTAGGAAAATGCATTTCAGCCTTCCACTTTTGTTACTGTCCAGAAATATGCGAAATCATTCAGAAAGATTCAAAACAATTTTGCATTGAAGAATAACTTTCTTAAATGGATGTCATTATTGACTCTCAACTTATTTTGCTAAAGACATCAATCTTCAGGGTAGAGCAGCGCAGTGAAAAGGAGAACAGAATGAGTTCCTTTTATTCTCACTAGCATGTTATTGTAGATAGCATTAGCAATGGTTGTTCATGATTGGTGAAGGGAAGTTGAACAGTTGGGCTAAAAAGACCAGAACTGTGAGGCAGATACAGTATTTAAATGTTAGAAGTTTGAGGTGTAGTTTCAATGCAAGAACGCAAGAACAAAGCACATTTCGTTTTATAGAGCCATACAGTACCAGAAGAGGTCTAGAATTGTGAAGTACAGAACTGGAGTGATCAATAATGACAATTAACAGAACATGTTTTATGGCAAGTTGAAATGTTTCTTCATTTTCTAGAAGTGAAATGAAATTGATCTTCTGCCTTTTATTTCACTTTGCCTAGATTTGATTTGTAAACAGTTCAAAGAAAGAGAGGATTGTCTCTCCTCCCAACAGTTTTGTTTGTCTTATTCACACACAGATAATCTGTGATTCTTCTTTTTAGTTTCCACATAAAATCTCATTGTTCAACCATTTTCTGTACACAACGCCTTCGATTAAATGTGCCCTTCTTGACTTTTATGTATGATATGAAATTTCTACAAGAATTATCACATTAGGATTTACCACATCCTGAAGAATAAAGATAATAAAAGGATAAAGATTCTGACCAGAATTAGTTAATGCCACCAAAAAGTGAAGAGAAGTTAAAGTCTTCCAAAGAATTGCAGTGCACGTCATGCAGCTAAGCACTAAGAGAAACTGAAAATTGCCTTTGTAGGGTGAGGAAGGGGAATGAAGGAAGGAGAAAGGAGGCAGTTTGTGAAGATGCCACAGGTTTTTTTAATTGTTTGCTGCACTGAAAATTTTACTGTTTTACAGAGGAATATCATAAAACACTTCTGGTATTATAGGACTAATAGGGAGGCTGGATCCTTTCCTTTTGCAAACTTAGTGGGTGTAGTCTTGAATGTTGCTCTGAAATTTGTATCATTTGGTGTAGGTATATGAGAATAGCAGTCCGCAATACCTGCAATTTGTTCCAGAAATGATTTCTCATTTTCTTCATTGTGGGTTTTGTGTCATGTCAATTGTAGCTGAAAAAGTCACAGATTACCAAGGTGAATTGCTGATATGCACGGTGGACTCAAGTTTTGTTGGTGGGAAATATTTTCAGATTTGTGAGCACCAGGGATCACTGTAAATACAGACTCTTTAAAAGACCTACCTACCACACCACTTGTAATTGCAGGAGTATTTCCAGTTCTTTTTGCTCCTGCAAATTAAAGACATCTCACTGTGTAAGAAAATCCTAAATTATCTTGGTTCTCTATGTGTAAGAAAGAATAAGATATGATTTGGCTTTTTCTCATGTAACTATGCCTTTTAGAGATCTTAAATTAAAGAAATAATGTAATGAAGACAACATGAGATTTTGAATCTGATTTGAAAGACTGTAAAATATTTTAAATTTATTTTATCACGTTATTTAAATTTCAGTCTAGTCTTCTATACAGAGGCATGTACACTGAATAACCCAAAAACCATTCACCTATATCTGACAGCATCTTAGACACTCTAAGAAGGATAGGAAGGGGAATGTAGTACTTTTTTGACTACAGGAAGCTAAAGATGAGAAGTGAATATGCAAGAATTTTAACCGATGTTTCTTAGAAATCCGTTGGTATTAGTATATATACTACATGTGTATATAAAATTGAGTGGTATTTCAGAATCTTTTGTGAGAAATGAAGAGGGCAGATTTAGAGTAGATATTGGAAGACATTCTTTACTGTAAAAGTGGTGAGACACAGGAACAGGTTGCCCAGCAAGGCTGTGGATGCTTCCTCCCTGTAAGCATTCAGAACCAGGCTGGATGGGACTTTGAGCAACTTGGTCTAGTGGGAGATGTTTCTGCCTATAGCAGAGGGTTGGAATGAGATCATCTTAAATGTCCCTTCCAACCGAAACCATTCTATAGTTCTACGATGATTAGGACCTCAGTGATCATATTTTGAGTTTTAAAACTTTCTTAGCAATTAAGTATCAATAAAAATTAGTCTCTGATATGCTTCTCATCAAATTATATTGTCAACAATCTTTTTTGTCTAGGTACATTTTTCTTTGTTTCACTGAATTCATGTAGGTTTTTTTTGTTATTTGTTTGTTTTTTTTCCCCCATTTATGTTTGAAATATGACTACAATGTTACCTATAATTATTTTTATAATCCCTAATTCTCTAATTAATTTATGGCAAGTGTTCACTTTCTACTTTCTATTCTAATGATTCACCTGACTTTTTTTAAGTCAAGTAGGATTTCACTATATTAAATCTAGATGTTGATCTGATACTTCAATTCATTATCCATTCTGTGCCTCTCTAGGGGAAAATTTAGATAATCCTGGTCATTATGAATCTTCAAAATTTTCAGTTTTATTTTCAAGGCTGCAGTGTTTACTCTAATGCCATTATTGAAAGAGTACTGGAGAATAAGCTGAGAACCTATAGCAGCTATGTAATAAGGAATTGCAGTATGTGGACCCAGACCATTCTTTAACCATTTTGGAAGAATGCATTTCATCCAAACATAGGCTTTCTTTGATGTCACATTAGTATGGTAGCTGAAGATATCACAGAAGTAAATATAGAAGTTCTTTAGTTTTTGAAAAAGTCGATGTATGTTTTCAGTCATCATTATGAAGCTTCTCAAGCAAGAAAATACATAAAAGGTTATTCTGAGCAGAGGGAGGAGCAAAAAGGATGTTGAATAGTAAGTTGGTTGGGGAATTTCACATATTGGAAAGATGTTGAGCATTATAAAAATAAATTTTGTAGCTGTTGCAAACCTTGTCTAAAGAATGAGAATTCTTTTGTAGTAGCCTTCTTTACCTACATTCCTGGAAAAGAAAGCTAATTACTGTATTACTAAATTACTATAGGTGTCCAGAATACTGGTTTGACTTTTTTTTAACCCAGCATTTCTGAAAGTGAAATTGATAAGACTGGAAAAAAAATGGCTTACTTCTTGGCAGTTTGGAAAACAGCTTATGCAATTTCAATTCAGTTTTTCTTCTCCAACCTGGACTACTCAACTAGCAGTGACATTCAGAACTTTGTAGGAAATAAACTAAGAACATGTGTTTCCTGTTGTGATATAATATGTAGGAAGTGAAGTCAGAGTGAAAAACAAAAAATAGGTGAATACATTAAAGCCTACACCTTAGGTTTTAGGGTAAGGCTTACACCTACACCTCTAGTGATTATTTTCCTCAATTGATTATTCATAGACTCATAGAATCATAGAACAACCTGAGTTGAGAAGGACCACAACGATTATCTAGTTTCAACCCCCCTGCTATGTGCAGGGTCGCCGACCACTAGATCAGGGTGGCCAGAGCCACATCCAGCCTGGCCTTGAAAGCCTCCAAGGATGGAGCATCCACAGCCTCCTCGGGCAACTTCTTCCAGTATGTCACCACCCTATGTGTGAAAAACTTCCTCCTAATATCTAACCTAAATCTTCCCTGTCTTAGTTTAAAACCATTCCCTCTTGTCCTATCAGTATCCACCCATGATAACAGCCATTCCCCCTTCTGTTTGTATGTTCCGTTCAAGTACTGAAAGGCCAAAATGAGGTCTCTCCAGAGCATTTTCCAAGCTAAATAGGCCCACTTCCCTCAACCATATTAAAAATAATAATTTTTATTATTATTATTATTAGGAAACTAGCAAAACATACATAGTGTGTTTTATAAACTTGAAACTGAGGACTATTACTCAGGCCAGACTTCACAGTTCAAGTTGATGGAGAGAGGTGAATAAGTGCAATTTCTTGAGGCTTGTTAGCCAGACATGGACTATTTTGGTCAGCAGCCTAGAGGAATCAATAGGGTTCTCTGCAATTTCCTGCTGGAAAGGTCAGCAAAGTTGTTCATCTTCTGGACCATAGTGGAAGGTAGAAAGCAAGCAACTTCAAGTGCAGTGAAACATTGCCAACCAGTACTGCTTCCGTACTTTAAAACAAAACCTACCACTAAGATTAGATGAGGTGAAAGTTTCCAGGGACCTTCAGAGAGTTGATGATGCTGCTGCCTCATGAAGTCATGAAGCAGATGCAGATCTATATAAAGAAAGAGCAACCCATAGATGAACAAGCTTACAGCGCAAGTCTCACCTTCCAGATGGCTCTTCAGTTGTTGAGGAGGATGTGTTAGCATTTTTATCTGTGAAGAAAGTGTAACACATGTTTTCTGAATCACCATGAAATAAAATGTGTAAAATCTCTTGCAGCAGTGAAAATCATGGCAACACTGACCACAGAAGAGCCTTCTGGTCTCATAATAATTTTCATATTGTCTTATTAGTTTGTAGTCTTAAATCTTTTGCTTCTAATACCATCCACGCTGATGGACTTAACTGCTTGCTACACAGGGGGAAAGTTTTCTGTGTACATATGAGCTTGCAGTGTGAATTGTGTGTTTGCAAAAATGAGGAACAGTCTTTGAAATGTTAGCAGTTGAGAAAGAAATTAGAAATTAGAAGGCAAATTTTGAGGTTAAAATAAAATTTGTTTTAAATAAATCCAGATAGAAAAAGTCTTGATTTAAAACTTCTGAACACAATTAGCATAGCCAAGATGGCAAAGTATGAGGAAATATATCACTGTAGGTATGGTTCAATTCAAATTCTGTATTAGTAAGAGATCATTTGATAAAAGTTACACAGCTATATGTTTTTGACTCTGAAAGGCTTCTTTGCTGAAATTATACATTATTTTATCATATTCTTTTTTGAAGTTAACAGTGCCTAACAAAAAGAAAAAAAAAGTAGTTGTTTTATTTCCTTTTAAACCTGGATCCTTGAAGACATAAAAGATCTGCAGGGATGGCTCCCCTTGTCAACACAGCTCCCAGCCTGCTTTATTTGGTGAAAAGCTAGAAAACCAGATCCCTCTCTGCGACAGAAGAGAGAAGATGAGTTGAAAAACAATTATTAGATTTTACATGTTATATAACATTAGTGTAGAAGTAATTAGGTTGCTTTCTGAATTCTAGGTTGCTTGTCAATAATATATTGAAATGCCATTTTAGTTTACAGAGGTGTGACTTCTAATCAATATCTCTTTTGATTTACGTGATCAGTTTTGCATACTGTAACTTGAATAGTAATTGAATTGGCATTTAAAAAGAGAACACATCTTTTCCTTCTTGGAAGACATGTCTGTATTTGCTATAAGACCCTAGCATTTCAGCTACAACATTGTTAAAACTGTTACTGCAAATATTATTTTCACTAAAGGTCATTAGATTATCTAAAATTACAGGAATTTTTGCTGTTAATGATATGCTATGGAATCCAAGGAGAGGATATTGTACTTTCTCATGAAAAGCATTGTACATCTAGTAGTACAATTTGAAAAAGTGTTGAGTCTTCTTAAGATACAGGAGAATATATTATGTACTATTATGTACTATGCAGTACATACATACATACATACGAGAGTGCCTCCTTAGACTGAATGAATTCAAGTCTATGGGGCCGGATGGCTTGCATCCCAGGGTCCTGAAGGAGCTGGCTGAGGTGGTTGCCGAGCCGCTCTCCATCATATTTGAGAAGTCGTGGCTGTCAGGTGAGGTCCCGGATGACTGGAGGAAGGGTCACGTCACTCCCATATACAAGAAGGGGAGCAGGGAGGACCCGGGGAACTACAGGCCGGTGAGTCTCACCTCCGTGCCTGGGAAGATCATGGAACGGATCCTCCTGGACAACATGCTCGATCACATAAAGAATGAGCATGTGATCCGAGACAGCCAGCACGGCTTCACCAAAGGAAGGTCATGCCTAACTAATCTTGTGGCCTTCTATGATGGAGTGACGGCATTGGTGGACGAAGGGAAGGCGACTGATGTCATTTACCTGGACCTGAGCAAGGCCTTTGACATGGTCCCCCACCACATCCTCATCTCCAAGTTGGAGGGAAGTGGATTTGATGGGTGGACGACCCGATGGGTAAGAAACTGGTTGAAAGGCCGCAGACAGAGGGTGGTGGTCAATGGCTCTATGTCCAGGTGGAGGCCGGTAACAAGTGGTGTCCCCCAAGGGTCTGTCTTGGGACCGGTGCTCTTTAACATCTTTATTAATGACATCGATGAGGGAATTGAGTGCACCCTCAGCAAGTTTGCTGACGACACCAAGCTGAGTGGTGCGGTTGATACGGTGGAAGGAAGGGATGCCATTCAGAGGGACCTCGACAGGCTGGAGGGCTGGGCTCGGGTGAACCTAATGAGGTTCAACACGGCAAAGTGCAAGGTTTTGCATTTGGGCCGGAAGAACCCCAGGCACCCGTACAGGCTGGGAGGAGTGGTCCTTGAGAGCAGCTCGGCAGAGAAGGACCTGGGGGTCCTGATGGACGAGAGACTGAACATGAGCCAGCAGTGCGCTCTGGCAGCTCGAAAGGCAAATGGGATCCTGGGCTCCATCAGGAGAGGGGTGGTCAGCAGGGACAGGGAGGTGATTGTCCCTCTCTACTCGGCTCTTGTGAGGCCCCATCTGGAGTACTGTGTCCAGGTGTGGAGCCCTCAGTACAAGAAAGACATTGAGATTTTGGAAAGGGTCCAGAGGAGGGCGACTAAGATGATCAGGGGGCTGGAGCACCTCCCCTATGAGGACAGGCTGAGGGAGTTGGGCTTGTTCAGCCTGGAGAAGAGAAGGCTGCAGGGTGACCTCATTGCAGCCTATCAATACCTGAAGGGAACCTACACCCACGAGGGGAGTAAACTCTTCAAAAGGGCTGACAACAGCAGGACTAGGGGAAATGGATCGAAGTTGAAGGAGGGAAGATTTAGGTTGGATGTTAGGGGGAAGTTCTATACAAGGAGAGTGGTTAGGCCCTGGAACGGGCTGCCCAGGGAGGTTGTGGATGCCCCGTCCTTGGATGTGTTTAAGGCCAGGTTGGACAGGGTCCTGGGCAACCTGATCTGAATGTGTGTGTTTGGTGGCCCTGCTAGGCGGGGGGGTTGGAGCTACGTGATCCTTGAGGTCCCTTCCAACCCGGGTGATTCTGTGATTCTGTGATTCTGTATGCAGTATTTTCCTTGCATCTACAGTGTTGTTTCAGTATGATCATAGCCCTGAATCGGCGATAAAATATCTTTTTAAAGGTAGCAAACAGTAATGAGGAACTAAGTTTTCAACCATATCAGCTTTTCTGAATCTGTGGTGCTTTTTTGTTTTGTTTTGTTTTTAATAGATAAAAGTTATTAATTACTGAAAAATATCTTTTTAACACTGATAAGTATAAAGATTAAGCGAAAAGGTTGATGTTTACCTAGAAAATAATTGAAATTACAGCCATATTTTAGTAATACAAACAAATGTGAAAAATAAAACTTTTTTAAACGCTCTTATAGCAAAACTAAGTCATGGCTTGAACCAGTGATTGAACACCTGATAGGAAGGCAGGGCCATCCCAGGGGAGTTCAGCTGCATGCAATGCACTTGAGTGACTGGAAGGGATGGAGCCAGGATCTGCCCCTTCCCAGACCTCATTTAAGGGCTGGCAGTGAAGGTGAGGGTGTTTTTCTGGAGATCCCTGTTTTCCTGAGGCCCTCATGAGGTAAGTGGAGTTTCTTCTTTTGTTTCTGTATCTGTGGCTGCTGTACAGGGGTTAGTTTTCATTTACTGTAGCCATGCCGCTGTTATTGCTGTACTTTCCATCCTGTTACAGCTGGTTATTTTTCAGGTGGGAAAGATTGTTTTTTAAGCATGGAGGATAACTCATGCTGCTCTTTAAAAATCATAGGAAGTGCTAATTTTCTTTTCAAAGTGCACAGAATAAAGATACTCGTTCATTATTATGAACTTTCCAGGCTTTAATAGTCCAGGGGTTTAGGCTAAATTAGTTTGCTATTTATATGGATGAACTATATAAGGACTTCATTTATGAGATGCTCAAGTCACTTGTACGCTCACAACTTCTGGTGGTGTGTCGGCATGAATATTAGTGTCAGCTTTCTGTGAACAAAGGATGTTTGGTCTGACTCATTACTTCAGTCTTCCCCTTGCAAAGTGAATACAGTGTTTCTTTGTGTTAGGAAGTAGTTATGGAAACTGGGTAAGTACTATTTTTCAACTCTCACTGAAATTTTTTTTTTTTTGGATACTTGTATATTTTGTCCATCATGAGCCACTGATAGCTATTTCTTTCACATGTTTGTCTAGTGACTATTAATCACTTGTTTCCGGTTAAATGTTGGGTTTTTTAATCTACTTCCACTTTAAGTGTCTTACAACAGTCTATTTTATTACTTATTTATGATATTATTAGGGAAGAGAACCATCTCTGAATTTTCCGAAGAAGTTTATCATAGTTATTGATCTTAATAATCAGACTCTTTTTACAGACTTTCAGTTACACTGAAAATTATTTATAGTCAGTGCTAAAGAAGAAAGATTGCAAATTCAGGAAGTTAATTGAAATACTGCTAGTAAACAGACATTGTTTTTACTATCTCAAACAACATGTGTAGTACTTACCTAAAAAGGGCCTAGGCTGAGTCACTGGCATTAAATTTTTTTATTTTTTTATTTTTATTTTTATTTTTTTAATATTTAATAGTTCATATGTCATGGTTGTGCTAAAACCACGACCAGGAGTAAGATATGCCTGGACTGTTCCCAGCTTGAACAAGGCCCTTTCAACATCTTGGGTGACAGGGATTTTTGCTTAATGGATAAAGACAAAGCTGTTTCATCATTTTGTGTATGAAAATAAACATAGCCTCAGTACTTATTGAATACCGTGGGAGTATTTTTTCTTTATTAGCGTTTTGCTATTGTCCTTCTACCAACTGTGAATAAACATAGATTGCATGTGGCTGAGAACAAACTAGTATTTTTGTTTCTTTGTCCCACTTCAGTTCACTCATACAGGCATAACCAGGTGATATCAGAGAACTCTTCTTTTGAAATATAATTGTATCATCTCCATTTCTGTTCTTTTTGCATGGAACAGTGTTCACAAAAGAGAAAAGGAGGATGTAGTAGGAGGGAGAGGAAGAGGAGGAAAGCAGTTCCTCAGCTCCCTGTGTGTTAAGTTGACATCACAGAGATGTCAATATTAACTCAATGGGGAGTTATTTTTCTCTTGCATGCCATTATAATACAGTCTATCAAATTACTTAGCAATGCAATGAAGAATATTCTTGGAGAACACTGTTTTTGATTTGGATAGCACCAGATCTTATGATACTTTCAGCTATACCTCCTCTTTTGTTTAATCTTCTGTTCTTAAAATTGTTTGTCCATCAAGAGCCTTTAATAGAGATCTTTTTTCTTTTCATTAATATACGTATTAATGTTAGAAGGCAAATGAAACAATTAAAATAGTGCTGTATTGTTCACAAACCGTTGATTTTTTTTTTGGGGGGGGGGGTAAGGAAGCTAGTTCAATAACTATTTTTAGCATTCAATTCTTTCAGGACCTGCAAGTTTTGTGAAAGTGTATGAAAACAGAATCTATCTTTAAAATGTGTGCATAAAGAGAATATATACTTTAATGTGCATAATGTATGTTTGGCTGCTGAAAGTCTCTGCGTTGCAGTGTCTTGTTAGGCTTTGTAATACACTTGCTCCAGGAATGTCTGTGCTATTAAAATATACTGCGTCCTGATACAAGCTTTAATATGAAAAATGTGAAGAGTAATAAGTCTAATAGACAAATGTTTATCAGACTCAAATCTTGCCTCATTTATCCTTGCACAAGTGCTGCAGGTGTTTATTGCAGTTTCTTTCTAATTGAGATGAATATTGAATTTAGGTAGAGAATTATGGACAGTTTTATGTAGAGTGTAACTAAATCTAGTATTGAGAATTAATCAGATGTTCACTTTGGTAACTGGCAGTTTCAGCAGAAACACTTAACTACTACAATGAAGTCAAAGCACCAAGAATGACCAAATGCTTTATTTTCCCAAGTAACTTAATCCTGCAACAACAAGGTCAATTTACTAAGTGATGTCATGTTTGTTGTGTTATTGCACTCTTCAAGGTTTTTTTAAGTTCATTTTATGTTGCATTACATGGACATGACAAAGTGAAAATTGCTGCTGTTAAGCACAAAAACTTGGATAAAGAAAGGCATTAGAGTTATGTTATGTAGTCCACTCCAAAACTAATTTCTCCTCTTCTGTGGGAACTACAACAAATAAGAAGGGCACAATAATGCTTGATAGAGCAAATTCTCAGCTCTAAAACACTTTTTCAGTGTAGTCACCACCATTAGCTGTGAATTTTTGCCAGTAATGAAAGAGGAGCTGCACACATAAAAACCTGCATGGTTGTTCAAGCATATTCATCTTTCATATCGCTGTTACTGATGCTGAAATGCATGACTTGCCACCTCACTATGCTCACATCCACTGTTTGGTCTCCTGAAACATTCAGCAAGCATTGGTGAATGTCAAGGGGTGTTACTTTTTTCCACATAGGATAGTTCAGTACACACTCTTGCTTCATCTGCACTTCTGTGTCAGACTGCCCTATCTCCTGCCGTCTGTCACACAGCAACTTAATGTACTGAAATGTTGGTGGGAAGGTTCGACTTCTACTACCATACTGCCAACATCTGCCTCTGATCTCATGGGCCAACATAATAAAATATTTTTACCTACGAGCAGCCTTTTGGCTCTTCTAGCAAAAAAAAAAAAAAAAAAGAGAATTTATGGAGTAGTTGTTAAAACACTTTTTTTTTTTTAATCAAGCAAGAGCATCAAGCGCCAGATTAAATAATTGGAAGAAGTCATTGATTTGTTGTGGACAAGACTCTAATATCTCTTTCAAGGTTATGTAGTTATCCAGGTGTGATATTCCAGCCCTTTGACAATAATTCTAAATATGTCATTTGCACTTTTCATTAAAAAGCCCTATATTCTGAACCAAGGTTAATGAAAAATACAAATCCCAATAGAAGCCCTTGAAGTGTTTTAACAGTATTTTTTTCCTACCTTAATTTTCACCACTAACCCATTATTCTCTTCTATTAGTTCCTTACTCATCTCAAAAATCTTACAGTAATTCAGTTATTCTCCTGTAGAAATAACAGTTTCTCATGCAAGTTGTATTATGTAATGACTGAAGTTTTAAAACCACTTGTTTTTTTTCCACTTGAAATCATTTCTCTTATTTTTTTTTTAAAAATAAATAAAATAAAAGAGCATCAGGATAAAATAAGTTTACTTTTGATGAATTAGTATGCTATCTATTTCAGAATTCTACAGGGGAAAATAGGAAAATCTTGATGATTACAGAATTCTGTTCAGTTTAACAATGGTAGTTCCTACTGATACCTGTTACTCACATTGCCCTATTGCCAATCCGGGTATTCAAAACTGGCAAGGCTCAATCTAATTTTGTGAACATACTTAGATTGCTCGTAATTGCTGCTCCATGTTCATTACTGATGACCCCCATGACTTTTTTTCTGAATCTTTTTGTTGGAAGAACTTGTTTTTATTGTACTAACTTCACAGAATGGCCTGGCTTGGGAGGGATCTCAAGGATCATGGAGCTCCAACTCCTCTGCGACAGGCAGGGCTGCCAACTTCCACATGTAATACTAGGACAGACAATCTAGGGCCCCATCCAACCTGGCCTTGGACACTTCCAGGAACGGGGCATCCACAGCCTCTCTGGGCAGCCTGTTCCAGCACCTCACTATTCTCATTGTAAAGAATTTAATTTAATTTTAGCTTAACCATTATCATAAACATGGTTAATTTAATTATGTCAGAACTGTGGTTTCTGATATCTGAAATAGATTAGCTTTTCTTCAGATTAATGATGAATTATACTGCTAAGCTTCTATTCATTCAGTGTCTTTCCTTGAAAGTACAGAGTTATTGTTTGAAGCCTACATTTTTTTCTGGTAATACCAGGTCCTTCAAACTTTCTAGCCATTTTTGAAATCACTTTCTGTATTCCGGTCTTTAGTATTCTCATCAAAACCATGTATGAAATCAATTTCCTATTGGTTCCTATTAATGTCTTCCTGGGAAATAAAGCATTGCCTGTTGCATTCAAAATGGGGTGTCTTCCTACTGGTTGCTACAATTTGTACTGTGAGATACTTCAGGAAACAACATTTCTGGGGAAAACTAGCAAAGTTTACGGTAATATGACAAGTTCCTCTATTTCTCAGTGTGACCTTTAAAGTCCACAGGCAAGTCTGCTTCCATCTAGGAAGCTAATTAATGTTGGGAACTCATAGGCTCTGCCCATTTTAGCAAGCGATACCTTGCAACTGACCCAGTCCCAATGTCGGTTCTCCTGTGTGTGGAGGGGAACGGGCACAGCCAGTGTGGCTATTTGTCAGGGTCAATTTTAGCACCTCATCTGCTTATTTTACTTTTTTTTTTTTTTTTCTTCTTTTTTTTTTTTTTTTTCTTTACTCAGGTAAACTTTTCCATTCATAGATGTGCTCTCAATTTTTGTAGTCTCTAAAAATTATTGGCTGTTTTTTTTTTGTTTGATACATGCCTTAAGAAAAGGACATTCTAAATATGCTGTGGTGACACAGCTATTTCACCAGAGATTCTTTTGTTTATTTGTGGTTTGTTTTTTTTTTTGTAACATTGTTTGGTTTTATTCTGCGTATGTTTGTGAGTTCTTCACCAGTATTTCAAGACCCTGCACTGTTTATACTTCTGGTATAAATAACTGTTTTTTTTCTGGTTTTTTTTTGTTTTTTTTTTTTTTTCCTTAGAGCTTCTCTTCAAAACTTAATGCATTTGTGACCAAATTCCTTTTCAGAGTGCTTCCTATCTTGGTGCTGCCAGTTAATTCATTTCTACATACCGATCCACTACTTGTTTTTTATGTTTATTTACCCACCTTTCCTCTTCTAATATATTGAAATTAGTTATTTAGATCATGTCATTGTATTTTTATAACTATTTCTTGATTTAATATTCTTAATGTTCATACCAATCTCATTCCCAGGTGGTATCTGTCCAGAAAAATACTGTTTGGTGAATGCTTCCTGTTCATTTTCGGATTTTAGATATTCTTCCTCACATACGCTTGAGTTCTTTGCCTACTAATTGGGTTGCCTATTATTTTTTCTTTCAAGAGAGTTCTAGAATCCATCAAAAAGTCCTTTACTTTAGCTATTGTTTTAGGTAAGTTTATAGATCAGTATCTCAGTTTATTGCAAGGAAATATAGTGGTGGAACTTCCTCTGCTAATTTAAGAATCCATTTTCTTATGGCTAAGGAATTGACTGTCTTATTTTTTTAATTGAATATAAATACATAGATATGTATGAAATATATATCAGGTAAATAGAGATTATTCTGTTTGGAGTGCTTAAAGACAATTTTAAATATTAAAACAGAGCTTTTATTAATTTCAGTCAATGATGCAGGTCTGCAACAATGGTTAGCTTTTACGTATTATTAATCATTTATATTGCACACATTAAATAACTAACTTTTAATAGCTGTAACATAAATTAGCTGTGAGTACAGAATACCACTGAGTTGATACTCAATTAACACTGGTAACTACGCCCAGAGATAGTAAAATGGTACTAGTGACAGTTAGCTGGCCTGAGAGGTCATTGGGAAGCTCCTCCATCCAAAATATCTCATACTCCTTATGCTGCTTCTAACCCTGGTTTTGACTTTACTAGTCAGTCTTTCTAATTGCTTAGAAGGATCTCTTGCATAATTGCAATCATTCTTTGTTCTTTATCCTGAAAATTTGTCATTTGGTTAACATGCATTTATCTTTTATTTTCCTCTCTTGGTTGCTTTACTCTGTTACATAAAGTGCTTGTACATTTTGCAATTATAGTCACTTTACAAAATCTTAATATATCACTCCTGGTTCTTCCAATTTACAGTATTTGTTCAAGACTCATTTAAAGGTGTCCAAGCTTAATTCACTCATAATTTCTAGGAGCCACGGACCTCTGATTAATTTATTTGTTACCCTATGGATATAGCATATGCACTCCTGCAGTCTGGGTTTATTCTACTTACTGCTGTTTTTTCTGCTGCACTTGTTTTTACTGGAACTGTTGTGAATCTGAATATCTGTATGTGAACATATGGGCTGTTTTTTAAAGTTTCCTATATATCATCCTTGTTTTGTCTTAGATTCTTCTTTCTTCATCTTGTCATATATTTCTTTCTTCTCAATTCTCAGATCCCCATTTGAAGTAGTTTTGTTGATGTAATCATACTTTGACTGTAGGCTCCACCAGGTTCAATTCCATTCCTAAATAACTTTTATCAGTATCCACTGAAGGAGAAATATGTATTGGAGACACAGGCACCTTCTGTGCCCACTTATTTTTGGCATTTTGTCTGGTTTTAGGGGTTTCTCCTCCAATTTGTTTGGGTTGTTTTTTTTTCTTTTGCTCTCATAAGTCTTAAAGATCAGCAAGCCTCTTGAACACTCCTGTTTTCTTCTGTTCTGATTACTGAGCTGTCCCGTGCTCCCATCTGCACTGATTCTGTACCATTTAAGATGTTAAGCACAAAGAGCTGTCCACTCAAAAGAATAATCTTGAAGTAGAAATAAAAGCTAATGAATATAGAAATCCATTTGAGTTTTTCCTTTAGTAAATCTTTGGATGCCAGAGGCTTTAAAGATGTCAGTAAGTGTTTTGTATGAAGTGTCATGTTGGAAAATCACCTACAATTCCTTCACGTACCCTGCAGTTATTACAGCTTATATTCTTGTGTATTCAGATATCAGCTACAAAGGAAAGGTCTCCAAACAAGATTTTAGTTCTAATGTACGTTTAGTAAATCTTTCACTCTTGAGATAGCAGAAATTAAAGCCTTTATAAGGCATTAGTAAATCTGGCAATTACTTTCTCTTTTTGCTCATAGTTTCCTATGTGATATAGAATTGAAAATAGAAGAATTTAAAATATTTCCTGAATAAAATTAAACTTCTGAATCATCTTCCACTGGAGCTAATACCTCACAGCTAATGCTGAACATGCTGGCAGTCCCTCCTTCAATAGGCACTTAATGCTTCATTGTGGGCATATGTTTACCATTTCAGTGTATGCAAAAGCATGAGTCCAAAATGACAGTGACAATCAGATAAATGCACGTGACCAAAAATGCACAGTTCTGACTTCCACTCCTACCTGACAACCACTTTATTTATTTATGGTTTTATTATTATTCTGATAAGGAAATAAGGACAAAGAAGCAACATGTGGTCTAGTCTACATATACATATTACTTGTATGAATACCAATTTAGAGCTTAAGTAATGCAATCTGTTTCTGAAAGAACTTTGTTCAGGGAAGATGGCTATGGCTAAGGTCTTTGTCCATTTGGGTCTTGAAAACTGCAAGGAATGCACAACATTTATCTAGAAGTCATTCTAATTCCTGTCCGCTTTTGTAGTAGATTATTTTTTCCTTGTGGCAAGTTTCAAACCTCCTCTATGTTCTGTGTGATCAACTTCTTAGGTTCTCCCATTCTGTACTTCTGTGAAGAGCTTGGGTTCATCCTTAGGACCTCTTAGCAGATTGCCGGTAGATCCCACTGAAAGAAACTTTATGTAGAGAATAGTAATAAAATGAGAGGGTAGTTTGAGTGTTACATTATCAAAGTATGTGAAGGTGTAGCAGTAAGTTAAGTACATAATTCCATCTACTGCACTTGGTATTCAGGAAATAGGAAAACTCTGCACACTATGGTGCAGTACACTTGTAATCTTGATTCTGCTTTTCAGGTTAACTGTAGCTTTTAAATTACTTGTGATTTCTTTCCTAGTTGCTTAGAATTAGTTTGACTGTAGTTAAATGGGACAGAATTGCAGAATCTGTTCTGAAGATGAATGTACTTCATGTCTTGCAGTGACAAATGGAGAAAAATGGACGTTTGTTTGAAGTTATTAACAATAGTGACATGTTCAGGTGAATTTTTAGATTGTAATAAATATATTCACAAAAATAACACACTTTTTTTTATCATTTCAGTTGCTATACTACACTTTTGTTATTTCCTTTCTATATTATATCAGATTTTTTTTTTGTTGTGTCAGTTTCTATTGTTTCTGTAAGAAATGAAATAATTTCATAAAGTGAAAGTACACATTTCTGGAGATAACAAATTTTCCATTTTGTGTAACTGAGTCAAGTGAAATATCTAACATTAGAAGGGGGGAAAAAAAAAAGGAAAACTATTTACCTGGTCTAGTAATCGTGTAATCTCAATGTCTTACTCGAAACTTTTCCGTACCTCAGGATCTAATATTCCTGTCAGTGGTAATTATAACACTTCAGTTAGTCTTTTAGATTTTCATTCACGATAGAATTATTATTGTTTGAAGTTAATCATGCAAAAATGGATATTCATAACTTACAATAGAAAGGGCTCAAAATCACAGTAGGACAACTGAGCATTTTTGCTTTGCACTATGTGTGGCTTACAATGTGGATTACATTATTTCATGTGAAAGTATAATGTCAGATTTAAAACTATACGCCATCTAAAATTTCTACTATGCAAGAGACGTCTGGAAGTTCTGGAAATTTTGAGTAGTTTGGGATTTTTACAGCTCACTGCTTGAAATAGTATATGAGTGGTACTGTATGAAGCTTGGAGCTTATGAAACTGACTAATTTTTCACATATATGTATAATACAATAAAATCTTTTTGAGTATGATTAATATTCTGTATGAGTTTTATAAAAATGTTATTGAACTCAAATGCTGCAATATCAGTTATATTTAAACCTCTACGACTAATGCTTTTGTTTGAAGGATGCATGGCAGCGGCCTTTTGAATATCTACTGAGACAATTATATCACAGTTGTTTCTAATTATACCACTGCTATATACTTAAGTATTTCTTTAACTTACAAGAACTAAAATTTTTAAAAGCTGACAAAATATAAAAATCCATGCATAAAATACTGACTTTATAAATTTGCCAGGATAAGCATCTTAATCTCTTCATATCATATTGCAAGGGAAAGATCAATACTTATGGTGTAGCCTGTCTATTGAAGTATCACACAATGAAAAGATATTATTTGAGCATATTCAAACCTGTTGTTCTATTTTAGTGAAAGTTGCTGAATTGTCAGGTTTCTTGTTCCTTCAGTATAGTTACAAGACTGAGTACATAATATTTTAAACCTCTTATTTACTCACTATCTAGTATGTAGATCCTCATATTTTCAAAAATTTATCACATCCAGTGAAGTGTTTGGGCTGCTTTAGGTGAAAAACAATTGATTTAACAGTTGCTTTGCTTTTACTCTTATCTCTCACATGAAAATATTTCTCTTTAATGTTTAGTGCTTTTTTTAAATGTTTTAATGCACTTAAGCCAGTGTTTACAAGTCATCTGGGGGAATATATTTTCTTTTGCACCCCTGTCCACCACCTGGCAGAGTGCAGTTCAGTGACCTTCATTACTCCTGGAATGTAAGGCGTAAGTAGGAACAAGTATACAGTGGATCATTTGTGGAAAGTACATTATTTCATTTATCTGCTAGAGGTGGATAAGAATGGTATCTAGCAACCAGCTACTAGAATTGGCAAATCCAGTTAAATTGTACCTGAATAGTTAGATTTTATCATTATCCACCTGTTTGATTCTCAAATAGTTTTATTTATTTTTTTATTTTACACTAGTAAAATTAGTATTTTAGTACTTTCTGCACTAAGTTGTTCTATATGAGTATGTTTCCATGTTCAAATGTTGGTGTGAATGGTTACATCTATCCTGTCTTCAGATGTAAGCATGAGATGACATTCAGCCATAACTCCATGTAACCTAGGAAATTTAATATGACTTGTATGAGTGTGTTTTGCTGGAACTATTCCTAAGCGTCTGCAGCATGTATTGTGTCAGGTATGCACTACCAAGTTACAGAAGAAGAATATTTTAAACATGGGGATGATAAAAGCAACTTTCAATACATTTTTTTTCAACACTTTTAACTGATGAATAATCTTGCTTTGCTTCTGTATTTTCTCCTATTAACATAAAAGCAAAAAAACCAAACAAACAAACAAAAAAAAACCCACCAACAACAAGAAACCTCTTATAGGAAATGAAGACAGTTTTTTTTTTTTTTAATCTGGTGTGCTAAAACAGCAAGAGTGTGATTGATGTCAGTGAGACAGAGCTAAAGACATTGTTGCATGAGTGGTTTTGACACAGTCCTTGATATCACTGAATAGATGAAAGTGTAATACGGAAAGGTGGAATACAGATAGACAGTTATAAAGAACTCTTTAGGTGACACAAGAGTTCACAATCTTTTTTGGGGGCTATTACAATGCTATATGTTTTCAAAGCCTTTGAAGAGCTTTAACCGTGCTTCTTCCTTTTATGTTTGTAGTAGACATAACTTTGCTGTGATAAGGTTTGGATGACTATTTTTTATATTGTTACTGAGAAAATCAGATCTTAATCACTTTTATTAGGCCACCCTAAATGTTTTAAGCAAATATTAGATTAGGTAATGAAGCAAGTAAATGTACGTTCTCATGTTGCCTTGGTAGTTTCATTTTCACTTGTAATCTTAATGTAATAAAATTTCCTGAGCATTCAGGAACAATTTTTTTCAGTATTTCATTGAGGTCACTATTTCATCCCTGTTTCATCTCCTTCAGCTAGAAGGAAAGAAGAAAATTTGGATTCAGGACCTTGGATCAACATTTGCATAGGAAAGAAAACCATTTCTCTCTGTGTAGATATTAATGCAATTATTGATATTATTAATTCTAGAATTTAATTCTAGGGAATTTGTACTATCCAGTGAACTGAGAGCAAAATGTACATGTTCAGTAACTACTCATCTTTCCTATTTTTTGAGGAAAAAAAAAGTTATCCTTCATAAATATTTCTTGTTTTAGAGAAACTCATTTTTGCATTTGAAGCAAAAGATTATATCAAGAAAAAGTACTGTTTCCTAGTAAAATAACTGAGACTAAACCATCAGGTATACTACAGCAGAACTCGAGCTCTCAAGCTTAAAGTAACGCTGGCTATTAGCCATCATTCTGCCATTTGGTTTGAAATTAATTTGGGCTGTGGGAGAAATGAATACATATTTCTATGCTACTGGTTTGTAATAACACCATAACTCTTCTGATATTAAGACAAGTTCTATCACCGTTCTTTGGACTAAACAGAATGGATGTGTTAATCCATATTGGCTTATTTTATAGAAAGATTTCCCCATTTCAGAGAGTAATTCGTTTCTAATGCAAGATAGTTCAAAGATTTCCTAAGATCTTCTGATATGAACTGGGTTTATCCCAGCAGCTCTGCTGCATACTAATGAAATGGGAAAAGTCTAAAACAAAAGATGAATTGAAAAAATGTATACATGAATTTTAAGTAAAATGTAAGCACTTGCAATATGGGTTTTCAATTAAATTTATGTCACAGGAGCATAACAGAGATAGATTAGGAAGTTGTACATTATTGAATACAAATGAAAAGACATAAGTCTAGAAATGAACATGTATCATTCAGTATGTAGGACCTTCAAAGAAACATGGTGTGCTAAGATTTGTTTGACTAATTTATGGTTAAAGGTTATTAAAGCATGAATATCCATCATCTAAATGTAACGTTGAAGTCCCTGGTGACTGGAAAAAAAGGCAACATCACACCCATTGTTTAGAAGGGTAAAAAGGATTATCCCAGGAATTACTGACCTGTCAGCTTCATACCTGTGTCAGGAAAGATCATGAAGAATATCCTCCTGGAGGATACGCTGATGCACATTGAAGACAGGGAGGTAAGAAAGGAGAACCAGCATGGCTTCACCAAGGGCAAATCCTGCTGGACCAACCTGGTGGCCTTCTACAATGATGTTACTCCATCAATGGACAAGGGAAGAGCCATCTATCTGGATGACCTCAAAAATGAGCCAAGTAATGGAACACCTCTCCTAGAATGGCAGGCTGAAAGAGCTGAGTCTGTTCAGCTTGGAGAAGAGAAGGTTCTGAGGTGACCTGATAGCAGCCTTTCAATACTTGAAGGGGAACTATAGGAAAGAAGGGGACAGACTCTTCAGCAAGGTCTGCAGTGATAGAAAAGGGGAAATGCTTCAAGCTCAAAGAATGTAGATTTAGGTTGGATATAAGGAAGAAGTCTTTTATGATGAGGGTAATGAGGCACTGGAATGAATTGCTTAGAGGTATGTTTGAATCCTTGTCCTGGAGACTTTCAAAGCAAGGCCAGATCAAGCCCTGGGCAACCTGGTCTAGCTGTGTATGTTCATTGCAAGGGAATTGGTCTAAATGACCTTTAGAGGTCCATTGCAACTTTAAGAATTCTATCATTCTATGATTGATAGGAGATTCTTTTTTTTTTCCTGGAAAGGAGAACTAGGTTCCTTTAAAGTGATATAGGCAGATGACTTTTTCTTTTCTGTTGCCTTATGTACACTGCAAGGGCCAATCCAAAGCTGAGAGGTCTATTTTGCAAAATATATTCACCAACTGAGTTTATAAAGAAAAGTTTCTAGTAGAAACATATTTCAACTTTGAAAAAATAAATAAAGCTAAACCCTTTTCAGTATGTTAAAAAGTAAGTAGTCTCAACAGAATAGAGTTTCAGGTCAGTATATGGAGAACTTCTGTTTGTTTTTTTTTTTGTTTTGTTTTTTAACATTGTCTTTTCTGCAGGAGTGGTATATAGCATCTCGTATGCTTACATTCTATGGAGACTTACCACTTTCTTAAGAAACAAGCTGAGAAATAAATGTCTGGATATTTCCCTATAGCATTCTGATATGAAGGAGTTATTTGGATAGCAAATTACTCTGATAAATACCATAGTATACTTTCACTGTTGATGAATGAATATATATATATATGTGTGTGTGTGTGTGT
>NW_024884253.1:71921164-71985708 GCF_019232065.1 Centrocercus urophasianus | reverse complement strand
TATATATATATATATTTTCTCCAAAATGAATCACGTGGTTAGAATTAAATGGCTTGATTCAAGTTCAGGTTATAATAGGAATTTCAGGTCAGCATGTTCTGATGACTGAAGAAGCTTTTGGCTACAACATGAAGACAAATTATGTGGGTGATTAATATTCAGTGAGGCCAAAGAAAATTTAATTCAACTAATTTAGGTAACAGCATCTCATTTCTTTTGCACTCTTCATATAAATGCTATTTTCTTCTCTATGGTGGTTCATATCAGCTAATTCCTGCATAACTACAGTTGCTGACAGTGGGAAAAACATTGTCTTTGCTCTTATAAGTTCTCTTTGAAGCCTATAGAGCAGCATTGGAACAGACTGTTAGTAATAATTGAAATTACTTTTCGGAAAATAACTTATCTCATCCTAACACACCTTATATAGGCTTTTATGGAAATAAAAAGAAAACTACAGTGAATATGTATAGAGTGTAGGACTCATTAAAAGCTGTTTGAACACTGTGCAGAGTATGTGCTGGGAAATACAGAATGAATATTAATTTGTAATTTGTGCTGAGAGTGTGAGAGTGATCCATTTCAGAAGAATTTTGGCTTTGATTATTTAACATTCCTTCTGTTTTTAGATACAAAAAACAAAATAACTGTATTCCTACAGGATTGTGAAAAATCCTCTGTATTTTTAAACAATTGTTAGAAATGGATTAGCAGGAATCTGTGCTCTTATGAGAGGGTGATAACTGCAGGATCTTTTCAGTAAGAGACCAGCAGGCATATTTCTGTGGTATTTATTTTTATTAGTTTGTGTGAGAATAAAAATTGAATGTTACTGACAAAATGCATATTTAAGAAAAGAATATTCTTTCCCTGCACTTTGTGTGTGTGCATGCAAATTTTTGCAAAGTATATACGAAATCTGGATTAAACAAGTCAATCCTTATTGTTTGCCCTGGAAACTCATACAAGTGCAATGTGAACTGTAATTCATATAGAGAACTTACAGCAGTTAGAGCAAAAAGAAGTAGGTGAATAAGGTTCAAAATAAATTATTAATGTGTAGTATTTTTATTTTCTGTCCATTTTGTTTATACTTTCCCCTTATAAACTGGGAAAGAAGTTTGGTGTGGATTTTTTTTATTCTCATGGTGAAAGGTGATCTTCATTTTATTACTTTTGGGTATAAGTCAGTATGCATCTTATACTCTTGCACCCTCTGACAAGGTAAGTTTTTGTGCTCTAAGCAGAATTTAACAATTTTAGACAGAGAGAGACTGAGATTTCATCTGCTGGTACAAGGTACAACTGCTGCTCCAGGGTTGAGACTCTTGGGGCATGGGCAGAATTCCACCTAGATGGGTGGAACTAAGCCACATTGTCTCATTTTCAGTGACTTTACAAATCACTGACTTATTGAATGGTGATAAGGTGGCTTCTAAGTTTTCTGTGAAACCTGATCTCATGGTTATGGTTAACTGATTTGACTGTGATTTAAAATATTTTAATATTTTTAATTGTTATTATGAGAAAGTTTTCTAATTTATTATTTCAAACCAATGAAGCATTTTGTGTTTTATTTATTGTGTTCCTATTTCTGACAAATTTGCATAAAGAGAAGTTACATCTGTAATGTATAGGGTAAAATTTCTCTCTGCTAACAGCTTCAGGACGCAAGGAGTGGCATGGAGCTACATCAAGGAGGGTCAAGCTGGGTATTAGGAAAAAGTTGTTCATCAAGAGTGTTTAGGCTGCCTAGGGCAGTGGTCATGGCACCAAGTTTGCCAGAGTTCAAGATGTGTCTGAGTTCAAGAGGTGTCTGGACAATGCTCTCAAATACAGGGTATGATTTTTGGGTGTCCTGTGCAGAGTCAGCAGTTCAATCAAGCGATCCCTATGCATCCCTTCCAACTTGTGATATTCTACGATTCTGCAATCTCTTCATGTACTCCTGAATTGTGTCTATTTATGTTAATTGTTGAAAATAATTTTGAGAGATCATGCTTTGTGGCACTTAATTTGATACAGGTTACCATGCTCAAATGTTCCAAAAAAGACCAAGAGTATCTTTAATGCTTGGTTATGTATTTGTGCATATTAAAGACACTATGTACTTTTTTTAAGTAAATTGACACCAACCAGTGTGAAAGTGCTGGCTGAAAATTTGAAGAAATAATCTGCCTTCTCTATGTGGACAGTAATTATAACAGGTGTCAAATGTGCTGTATGGTATGGATTTTGAGTTGGAAGCACAACTGATCTTTTCTTGGAGTTTTAATTATGTAGCGCAGAACAAATGGACCTTAGTACAAAAAAATTGTTTGTTCCATTGATACACTTTTTTTTTTTTTTTTTTTTTTTACAGAAGATATCTCACTCTAATTGTTTTTAAAAGAATGGGATTTCCTAAGAAAGAGGCACAAGCTCATAAACACAGTCTGTTGTGAAAATTTCCTTACCAAATTTCCTGAGTCATGTTGGACAATCTGTAGATGCCCAGTTTCTCTCATAATCCAAATTCTTTCTCTGCACAGATTATTTTTTGAAGGTAACATATAGTTGTAAGGCTGTGATTGTATATGTGTGTAAGACAAGTAGTCCTTACTCTACATGGAATGCTTCTGTGTGTTTCTGTTTTTTCTAGCAGCCAAATGCAACAACAATTTTGAAAAAAGTCAAGTAAACCTTAGATTTGTGTTACTCTGGGTTTTTTTGGTCATCTATACCAAACCAAAGTAAAGCAAAATTATACTGCATGAGGATGATAGCTTTTTGATTTCCATTTGCATGGATGTAGTTTTTTCGTAAAGTACAGAGCAGAGTGGAAGCATTAAGCAAGTACTCCAAGATGGCCAAGATCCAGTTTTGACTCCCAGGAGCAGAATAGTGATTTATATTAGCTGTAATAGTATTAATACTAGTAATGATTGCTCCCTCAGCACTCTGAAAATTTAGTTGTTTGTCCTTTGAATTAAAATGCAACAAAGTAGGAACCGTATTGAAAGGCAAAATGAAGTTTTAGGTTATGAAGTGGATGTGTCAGCAGATAACAGCTGAAGAACAGATTGCCTCCTAATCATTCTAGTGCTCTACCTAGAATCACATGATTCAGCCATCCCTCAAAGCGTACTTCTATCATCCTTAAGGAACTTAGCATATCATAGCATTGTTTCAGAAAGAGAAGACTCTTTATTTCCTCTTATTCAACTGTAGTTATACTGCTGTGATTAGTTGCCTAAATTGTCATAGGTGCTAAATGGAAGTAAGGTTTATTGGTTCCCCGTATTTTTATTGAGTTAATAAACTCTTCTGTGGTCAGATTTTACAGTGGTTTTCTGTATCATTTTGTTACTTGCTTGCATAGAGTATCACTATTTGTTTGCTTTGTGTGATTTCGTTCTTCTTTTGGCTCTTTCAGGAGAGACTTTAATCATTCTGATTCATTTCAAAATACTGTTGTGTATGTCATTTATATCAGCAATCAGTTTCTGATTGTTGTATAGAGTTTTACTTTAGGTAATCTATCGTTTCAGATGCTGTAATGCATCACAGTGTAATGAAAAGAAAAAATCAAGACTAAAGCTTTCACTTCTATATTCTATGCACCAATGACGATGTCATGGGAAATAACCTGATCTTGCTGCTGTATTGTATTTCTGGGGATGCTTGTGAGAACGAATATGTGACACCGTTTTCTGGCTGTTGTCAGGAAAGAATAAAGTTCCTGTTATTAGCCAATGAATGTACTGTTCTTCCAAAAGCATGTATAAGTGCATTCATGAAGGACTCTAGAGTCTCAGCCTATCTCTTCATGCATGTTTACTGTAAATTGGAATTATTGTTGGCACCTCATAGAACATCCTACTTCAGTCTTTTCAGCACTGGCAAAATTACATTTATGTCTGTTTTTAGCCACACTAATAAATGCTATAAAGTTTGTTGAAAAAGAAACAGCACTTCCTTAGATTTCTCTGAATGTTTTCCCACATTTTATATTATAACAGCAAATTGAGAATCATCATCCACGCTGCAGGAACAAGGAAGCTCAGCAGCAGAAGGAGGCTATAATTTACTCTAAGGCAAAGAATGAAATTTTCTAGCTGTTGCCAGGCTTTTATCTTACAAGCCTTGCAAGCACAGCAAGAGGAGAAAAGCAAAGATGATTATTTTTATTTTGGTATATTTTGTGTATAATGCAGAAAGGAAACCTGAGCCATAAGAATGAATTGCTAGAGATATAAATAATCTTGATGTAGAGCTTAATAAAATTGGTAAAATTCTGATGTTGGTTTAAGCTTTGGAATTTCCTACAAAGAGTTCCCTATCATAAGTAGAAATAAAGAAATAATTTAGCCATGCATGTATGTATAAGGCATACCTTTCGCTTAGTATCTTATTTATTTTGCACAGTTTTTCTATTGTATTTGTTGATGCTACTTGTATGGAAACTGCTGAGTCAAGGCCCGAACCTCTGATTGATCACCTGAGGTGAGCCATGAGTCAGCCAGAGAAGCACAGGTGAAGGCAATTCACCTGTGCTGCCAGAATAGGCTCCTAGACCTATTTAAGAGCTGGCTACCAGTGGGGAAGGATCTCGTCTGGAGATCGCCTCTACTGGTGTTTTGTGGGTGAGCCCAGGATAAGGGTAAGCCTTCCATTTATTCTCTTTTGTTATCATAGTCTACTTTGCCTGACTCTCTTGTTTATTTTGTGATTATAGCATCCTAATATTCTTTGATTATACACTGCTAAAGTTCTCTGAAGCACTGATTGCAAATGTGCAATCTTAAAGTAACTATTTTAATTAAAATATTCTTCCCCAACATAAAGTAATTATTTAAATTACACTCATCTTCCTCCATGCATAAATCATTCTTTTTGTATCAAAAGTGTTGTAATGCCATTGTGCTCTCTGATTTGTTTGTGTAGGGTCATAGCTTTCTTTTAACTTTTACATCTTAACTGTCCTAATATTAATTTACCTTGGTCTTGTCTGTCTTCATCTTTTTTTCCTATTTTTCTCTTTTTCTGATGAATTCAGGTGGGACTGACAGCATTTCAACACTATACAATTATATTGTTGAAACACTGTTTTCTATTTGTTTTGTTTGTGGTTGTTGTAGTTCTTCCTATAGAATCACTTGTGAATTTTGCAACTTTTCTTGGTGATTGAATGGATTTATAGGGAAACATTTTGCCTTCATAAGGTTTAACTGTTGACCACAATAAAATTACCTTTGGATTCTGTACAGCAGTCAATATGATGTCTGGCGATTTATTGTTTCTTCCTTGTTATTTCTCTCAGACTAGATATAGTCCACCATTAATACATTTTCATCTGAGCATGTTAATGCATAGTGATGTTGGAAGTAATAAGCATTTTGTTTCATCTAGAATATTAAATAATATGTAAACAGGTATAGATTTATGACTACACTTCAGAGTAATGTGGGACATGATTCACACTGCAGCAAGATTTCTGTGAATGTCACAGAGTACAGAGGATGTATCTGTAATACCAAGGTCATTTTTGCTGTAATTAATAGGTTGGGACTTCTTTTGTACTGAAGTTTCAAATAAATTTAGTTCTCCTAATCAGGATTATTGGATATGGAGTGGGTGCCCTTGAAACATGTAAATTATCCTATGAAATTCAGTCATGATGTCATTAAAAGTAGACTGATGTCTTCTTACCAGTGTGAATATTTTAGTAGATAGCATTCGTCATTCACGTTTATTGACTCTTTAGCAAGTAACATAAAATCTATGTTTATTCATGTTACTAACATTAGTGACTCAGTGGGAAAATTCTCGCTGCTAAAATCCTTCATCTATCAAGTACCTTCATCTACACCTCTACCTTTAATTATAATAAATACTTTAAAAGTACAAAGGATCAAGCTTACTTTTCTTCCAGAGGGTGTAATTCTCCTAGAGCTAGAAGAACAAAGTGATTCACAGTCTTTATGGTTAAGAATAATGTCTTGTTCTGTTGCATCTGCGGAGACAAAGCACTAAAAGAACGATCTTTAAAAGGTTTGTAAGTATTTTCATTATTCAAATTAAGCAAACCTCAAAAAGCGACTGTGGCTGTGTAACAAATGACAATAAGAACAGAAAATCTTTCCTGAGATGGAGTGGCTTGTTTTGCATAGTTCTGTTAATCACAGAAGAGAAGCTTGGTGACTTCTAAAACAATTCTCATGCTTCTGAATTTTCTTTGGTGCTATTGTTAGTCATCAGTTTTCAGCTGTTCATATGACAAGGGATCATTACAAACAATTGTAGTATGAGCTCATACAACCTGATGAAGCTGCAACTGGAATAGTGTAAGTTTGGTTTGTGAATTCTACCAGGGGGAAAAAAAAAAAAAAGAAAATTTACTGAAGGAAAGATTGATTTTTGTTTAATTTAAATGTTTAGTAAACTGGATTGTGAATAGTTAAATAAACTCTTTGATTGTAGAGATTTACAGTGAAGCTCTTGTAAACAGCATAAGCATATGTTGTCATCTACTTTTGTCATCATGCTTGTACCTCTTGAGGAGAATTATCTGTTGTATGGTTATTCATAAGTTAATTTAACTTCTACTGTCTCTTTTAGTTTTGGTGAAATTCAGTAATTCAAGTCAGTCTAAGCGAATATTGCATCATTATCTTCCTATTCATAGGAGGTTCTGTCTGAACACAAGTATCTTTGCTGTGATGGTGCAATGACACAGGTTGTTGGAAAGGCTATAGAATCTCCTCCTTGAAGATCTTCTAGAGCGACTTGGATGTGGCCTTGGACAGCTTGCTCTGGGTGTACTTTATTGAGCAGGGAGTAGAACAAGGGACTTCCACAGGTCCCTTCCCACCTCAGTTGTTCTGTAGTTCTGTGATAAAATAGGGAAGTGGTTTTTATATTTGAATTATTCTGGTCTTTCAGTAGATGTTTGTTATTTGTAACCATCTCTTTAAAAAAAATTTCCTGATTCAGCATTTTCAGTCTGCTGGAACTATATTTCTCTATGAAGATCTTTGCAGTTAAGCAATTTTAACAATAGGATGCTTGGTTATAGGATATTAGAAGTAACAGAATGTATACGGTGGCAAAGTTTGATTTATCTAACAGCAAAATCATTCCCCAGGAAAATTTTACCACATACTGACTTGTTTTCTTCATTCTAAATATTAACTTGTCCTTGTGATGAGGGAAGGGCTGTCGATGTAGTCTACCTAGACTTCAGCAAAGCCTTTGACACGGTCTCTCACAGGCTTCTCCTGGGGGGAACTGGCTGCCTGTGGCCTGGAGAGGTATACACTCCTTTTGGGTGAGAAACTGGCTAGAGGGCTGTCTCCTTTGTTTCGGCAACCCTGACTGAAGTCTCCTTGTGAAAGTGTTCGGACAGCCCCGGTCAGTTTCGCATGCTTTTCATGACACCAAAATGGTGAGCGGCAAAATGGCGTTAATTGCAAGGAGCACACCCTTCTTAAAACTTTCCCCATGCCTTAGGGCTACTACAGTTATCTCTGACCAATGGACATGTGGCATGTCTTGTTTCCTCCTTATTTGGTCTAACCTATTCTTCTCCCTTATCTTCAAGACATTTGTTGCCATGGTTTCCCAGGGGCCAAGGGGCCCCTGTGGACCCTGGTGACTGCTACAGCCCATTCAGTTAACTGCAGAGGGCTGTGCTCAATGGGTATTGATGAATGGAGTTAAGCTGGTGACCCATTTCAAGTGGTGCCCACCACGGGTCAGTACTGGGACCTATCTTGTTTAATATCTTTATTGATGACCTAGATGAGGGGATAGAGTGTACCCTCAGTAAGTTTGAAGATGACACCAAGTTGGGAGGTGGTGTTGATCTGCCTGAGGGTAGGAGGGACCTTTCGGGGGGGGATTTAGATAAGCTAGATTGCTGGGCTGATGAGGTTGAGGTTCAGCAAGACCAAGTGTCAGGTCCTGCACTTTGGCCGCAACAATCCCATGCAGCGTTATAGACTTGGAGACAAGTGGCTGGATGACTGTGAAGAGGAAAGGGACCTGGGGGTGTTGGCTGATGCTTGGCTGAACGTGAGCTAATAGTGTGCCCAAGAGTGCCAACGGTATCCTAGCCTGCATTAGAAATAGTGTGGCCAGCAGGAGCAGGGAGGTGATCATCCCCCTCTACTCAGCACTGGTGAGCCGCACTGTACTATGTTCAGTTTTGGGCCCCTCACTACAAGAAAGACATTGAGGCCCTGGGACTTGTCCAGAGAAGGGCAACGAAACTGGTGAGGGGTCTGGAGCACAAGTCTTATGAGGAGCGGCTGAGGGAGCTGGGGTTGTTTCTTCTGGAGAAGAGGATAATGAGAAGATGGTTGGACTAGATGATATTCTATGATTATCATTTAGCACTCTGCTTGGAAGACTTGCTTTTTTCAGGAGCTTTGTTGTAGTAACTGTCCCACTCCAGCCTAAAATGATGGCTGTACTTCATAAGGGGAATTCGTAGTTGCTGTTACTTTTGTAAGCCCAGGAATGGCTCATCTACATCCTGTAGATGTGAATTGAGACTGTAACTTCCTTGATTACCAAGGTATGACAGAATCCCAGTAACATTGTATCCCTTTATACTGCAGGAAGTTTGAAACGTGAGAACTCCATTTTATGCATTGACTCAACTAAGTTTATCCGAAAATGATACTTAGCAGTGGAATAGCTTAGACATAGGTTGGCATCCAGACAGTCCTACAGAGGAAACACATTAAAGGAGGCAAGTGTCTGCGCAAATTTATTAGCAAGATATTGTTGGTTCCAGCTTGGTATTGCAGCATCAAAATAAGTCTTCATCTGTGGAGCAGTGAGACACTATGGAAGCGTGTCATCTTGTCACTTAGGCAGTGAGACTATTAGTATTGTATTCAAAGTAAAAATATCTAGGGGAAGTACTGTAAACACCAGGAATTAAGTCACCTTTGTTTTGATTGAAAAGTTTTTTTGAATTTTGAACACAATGCTGATGTGAACTTGAAGGTTCATAACACTGCATTATTTGAAAGGCTCTACACAATAAATAACTGTAATGTGTAATACAAATTATGATTCCAAAGACAGACTTTTATTGACTGAAGCTGCACTGAAATAAATTACCTAAATAAGATTAGAGTTTCTGCTATGAATGGCTACAGTTGTAGGGACAACTGATTAATATCTTGGAATATCAATCTGGCTGATCACCTCAGGTAAAAATGTAACATTAGAACAAAACTTATTGGGGCAGAAGCAATCAAGTATCAAAACTGTATATTAATAGATATACTCATTAATTTGTACCACTTATTACTATCAAATTACTTGTTCCAGAGAGCAGTGACCAGGAAGTTATTGGCTTGACAAAGTTGGAAGATTGAGAACTTGCACTAGCAAGTTCTAGGACACCAGCATTTTTACCTAGCAAACAAAGCCTGAGTGTCTGTCAACAGTATGGATAAGATGAGGAGTTCAGTGTTCTGAAAATTTAGTCTAGCAAAATTACAAGCCCCTTTGTAGTAATTGTACAAGTCTCTTTGTAGTAATCCTTCTTATGATTCCCTTGACTCTTCTGTGTTATTTTCCCTATTTTCTCAAAATCATTTTTTCTATTGATTATATTTATCTAATTTTACTGTTTAAAATGAAGACTCCTCAAAGTTGTTTTCTTAGGTGTGTTAGCATTCAATTTTATGCTACACAGAACAATTCTAAGTGAACTGTTTTCATTATTTCAGTGGTTAATAATTTTACTGTTTGTAATACGTGGCCCAAGTTAATGTTTGTCATAAATGCTATAGGGAAACAGCACTGAAAATCATCAAAATTTGATGCTGAAATAAAAGTGATTAAGCAAACAAATATGAATATTAAGGTAAATATACTACCAAACCTAAAAGAAACAATGTAAATACAGAATAATATATTAGAAGCAGCACTAGATTGTGTTCAAATCAGTTTGAGTATATTAGATAATTCTAAGGACTGATAATATGTGGAGGTTTTGTTAATTAAAACTATCTGATAAACTCCATGCATAATACACTTATTACATAATAGAAGTAGATTTTTCTTTTAATCTTAGCTTTTTTTTGATGACATTGACATTCTGGCATTATGACATCTGCATATGAAATGATCCAGTAACAGAAAACAAAATACATGGTAAATAGAGAAGTAGCAGAATTATCATTCAGTATTGTGTTGGTTTTTTGTTTTGATCACAGTTAAATGGTTCATCCAGCTAAATAACGTATGGAAGTTGGAACAGGTATTAAATGTTAATAATTTACCTGATTTATTCAAAATTCAAAGTCACTCATGACTTCAAATAGAAGATGTCCTGAATATCAGTGATGTTACAGAAATACTGAGCAGAATATTTAACTAAAAAAAAAATAATAGAATTTACTCATGCTTTCTGGAAAGTATGTAGATGACAACTACAGCTCAGAATATTGACTAGATTGAGCTTATACAGATATATAGATACAGAACTGCTGTGTATGAAGTCTTTGTAGTAATTAAAGCAGAGCGAATGTATGAGTAAATACGCAAAAATTTTAAAAAGTTTACAAAAAGAGCAAGCAAAAAAAAAAAAACAAAAAACAAAAAAACAACCATTCAGCAGTATATTTTTATGCATCTGAACCAAACGCCTTTTTTCCATGGAGTGAGAGGCAAGAACAGACCTTTCCTATCTGTTCACTGTTCAGCAGCTTATTTTATTGACAAGCTTAATCTTATTTTGTTTTTTCCAAAGAAGAAAGGCTTTCTCAGTGTCTCTTTAAATGTAAATTTTAGCTTGTTCATAATCCTCCTCACCTTATCCAAATTTAAATGATTGCAAATTTCATATGTAAGACCAGGCTGGATAGAGTCCTGCACAGGCTGTTCCAGTGGATATCAACCCTGTCCATAGCTAGGGCATTGGAACTAGATGACTTTTAAGCTCCCTTACAGTTTAAGACATTTCGTGACTCTACAGGTAAATCCTTGATTTTATTTTTTTAATTTCCATTTTCCATGAATATTAGCTGCAAAAGAAGAAGGATGCTTAAGGAACTACTTGCTGCCAAATTTACTGAAGTCAGTATCCTTGTGTTGTGTTTCAAATTTTACTTTCAAAAAGTCACTTTCAGATTCAAATGTGTAACAATCAAAAAAAACTCTGAGAAGCTCAGTAATAAAGATGTCTGCAAATTTGTTGTTCTGTTTATTACAGTTTTACAAAGGATTCCTTCACTCCATACTTTCAAAAACTTTTGATCAGATGTAAATTAGGAGTTAATGGCTGTCTGTGTGTTGAAAAGGAACTAAATGAAATTCATCATTTGACAGTTAAATCTTGTGTGTAAAAAGCAAACTGGCACTATTTTATGATAAGAATGCTTAATGTGGAATTTAGCTTACTAAATATGCCAGCAGTCTTTTTCATATTTTAAGTCTGGTAAACACATTCAAGGAAGGATAGTCTTCAGTATTTTTTTTTCTTTCCTCAACAGAGTTCTGTTTATTGTAAATATTTCAAAATCTGTAAGATTTCAGTACAGTGTATCATTCTTCAAGATACACAGGATGGATTTCTACCAATCTTTGTCCACTTGCATGTAGTTAATATTCATATATTGAAAATTTTGTCTTCACATTTTCAAGTTCCACTGATCCCATATTTCAATGATGAGAGCAGTATAAAGACCAATAGATGTAACTGGAAGGGTTTTGTTTGTTTCTGTATAGGTAGAACAGATCAATATATTGGAGCTAGATTATTCACAGAATGTTTTATTGTAAGTAGAAAACTACATTAAAGATAATGGTTGGAGTCTTGCTTCGTTTGGAAGATTCTTTGATCATCTTGAGTTTGGTGTACATTTGTGTTTTAAAACCTTGATTCTGAGAACAATGACCTTTCCAGACTAAAAGTCCAGAAGGACTTTTCAGAACTTGTAACTTTTAAATGATTATAAGTAAATCTTGACTAATTGTGATCTCAGTGATGACACAAAGTTAACACATGTGGAAGAAACATGTAGGGAAAAAATGAAGCTGAATTGCACCAAAGTATTAATAAAAAATAAAAGCTGTAATTATTAAACCATTTTAATGAACATTGTATGCAATGCTAACTGTTGTTTTGGAAGCCTCCTACTGGTTACTGTCACTTCATCAGGCAGAATGCAAGATTCTCACAGTATGATGCTCCATTATTTTGAGAAATGTCAATAATGTAGATAATGATTGTTTTTAAGTTGGAAATCCAAATTATTATCATTTAATAGAAATCCTAGAAATTTTCTTTATCTGCATAGAATAAGAGACCTATGTTTCATGATTTGTCCTAGGTATGATATTTCTTACTTAATTCTGGAATATATATGATTATTTTTTTTCTGAGACAGACTAAATAACAGGTTATTTTTTTGCATTAAAAATAATTCATTGGCAAAAACATGCGCATAATGACACAGAAACCAGCAAACTGCAATCACATATAAGGATTTATTCTTTTTTTTTTTTTGTAGCACTCTTTAGAACTGTTACAGATATAGATGTAAATATTATAAATCTGAATGTAAGATTATTGCCATTTCTATGAATA
Source organism: Centrocercus urophasianus (assembly GCF_019232065.1). Classification (NCBI taxonomy): domain Eukaryota; kingdom Metazoa; phylum Chordata; class Aves; order Galliformes; family Phasianidae; genus Centrocercus; species Centrocercus urophasianus. Next base: position 71,973,113 of record NW_024884253.1, on the reverse strand, counting down.
AATGATAAAGAATTTGTGCTTTGACTGAAAGCATTTGCAGTTTCTTGGGTTTTTATTTTTGTTTGTGTTGGTTTTATTTTTATACCTTACATTGAATATTTTGAATTCAAGCATGCTGAGAAATTCAGTGAAGTGATCTTTATTTTTTCTTCCTGTTGGAAAAATCATTGCCTTTGAGAAGTTTCAAAATATAAAGGGGATAGATATGTACAGCATGACTTGTAGCAACTTTGTGATACTTCTATTTTTATTGTTATTATTTTTTAAATTAACAGTGAATTCCTGTCTTTCTCTTGTAAAATAAGTACATTCTCATTCTTTAATCCTCAGAGAAGACAAAAAGTTCTCCTGTTAGGCTCTGCTACCTTTTCAAAGGTGGGGGGGGAAAAAAAAAAAACCAACTTGGATTTCCAATGAAAATAGCACTATCCCTTTTTCTTGTTTATGCTTTTGTCATTTGTTGTTTGTTTTTTCTTCTTTCCCACTCTTTCAGTCAATATGGCTGCTTGTTTGCCTGCAACTCTACATTTGTCTGAATCTTACAGAAATCATTTCTACAAAGACTGGATTCCTTATCGAGAGAGTAATCTTTATTTTCATTTCATCAGCTCTGAAGCTCATTTGGTTCTGGTTAGAGGTGATCTGTGATATTGTTTCTTCATCCACTATTTTTCACAGAATTGCAGAACTGTGGAGGTGTTCTCAGGAGGATGCCCTTCCTACTCCAACAGGTTCAAATAGAACAGGTTGCCCAGGACCATGACCAACTGAGCTTTGCATATCTTCAACAACTCCCACTCTATAGAAAATGCATTTAAATATTTATCCCCCTCACTGAAGTGTTTTCTTATATATAAATGGAATTTCCAGCATTTCAGTACATGCCCATAGTTTCTTGCCCTTCTGCTTGGTGCCAATCAGAAAAGTCTTACTCCAACTTCTTTACCTCTTACTCCCACCATGTCATATATTCATAGACATTGATAGGATTCCTCTGCGCCTTCTCCAGGCTGAACAGTCCCATAACTGTCAGCCTCTTCTTATACATCAGGTGTTCCAATCCCTTAATTATCTTTGTGCCCTTTTGCTGGACTTGTTCCAATATGCCATTTTTGTAACTGATGTTGTTCAGTGTCTTCGGTTAACTTAATCTGACCACAAATAAGCAAACGTTACAATCAAATTTACTATAGCAAAGCTAACAACAGCAGAATTATGTAATAAATTTATAGGTACCTTAATACTCACGAAGCTCATCTTTTCTCAGCCTTGAGCCTAGTGTGAGCTTCATTCTGTTTCCTTCAATTTGTAGTATACGAAACATACCAAAAATGTTATATAGTTTCAGACTGATATCAAACAAACAAAAAAGGCATCATTTGGGCTGACTGTTTTTTAAATGTACTGAGCAAAAGAAGCTTGTCAAGTTGCTGTGTTCCTTTTCTTCATTATCAGAATTACAAGATACAGCTTCTGAAAGTGTAATTTACAATGGAAAATAATATGAAATGTTTCATTTGCCTTGAATAAAAAATTAATAGTTTAAAATTTAATATTTTTATTTTGTCTCATTATGGAGGAGAAATAGCTCTTGTCAGCCTGAAGTTTACTCTGTTCATATTTTGATCTGGTGTCTCAGCAATCCAATGGTACATATTATGTTTTATTTTTGAGAATTTTGATTAGAAAATATGATCTTAACAGTGTGTACATCTTTAACAGTTGTTGACTACTTAAGCTGTACAGCATGAATTGTGAAATATTTGCAGTTCATAGCAGTTCAGTAGATGCTTGTAAACAAGCAGACTTATATGGAAACATCTCTAGTAAGTTTGGTTAGCAAAACATGGAGTGGTTGACATGGGAGGTTGCAGGTATCTGCACTATGTGGACATCCCATGAGCAGAGCAGAACAGTAATTCTTAAAGAAAATGTCATAGTGTACAACAGAGAAAAGCAGATAATAGCGAAATACTTTTATAGTTGCAAAACAATTTGAAGTTGATAAGCCATGCAAAAATTAACTGTGAAAAGAGAGTGACAGTGTAAGCTCTGAAAGTAATGCCTTCTATTTTATGATGGTGGCCTACATCATCAGAGGCAGATATTGGTGATATAGCAGTAGAGGCTGAACCTTCCCAACAATTTAATTCTCTTGGTGTGCAACAGATAAAAGCAGAAGGGCAGTCTGACAAACTGATGCCTGACTTGGAAGTGTGTAAGAAGTGTGTTTCACTGAATTCCTCCACATAAAAAATTGCACCCATTGATATTCACTACTGCTTGCTGTATTCTTGTGGAGAACAAGAAGTGGATGTGAGCAGAACGAAATGGCGGGTAACACCTGTGAACCAGTGGTTAACCTCCACTGGTGCAGGTTTTTACGAGTGTGGCATGCAGGCTCTTGCTCATCATTGGTTAAAACGCATGGCTGATGGGTGGTGATTAAGTAGAAAAATAATGTTTTGTTGTTGAGGATTTGCTTTCTCAAACAGTGCTATTGTACTCTTGGTATCTTTTGTAGTTTCCATGGAAATAAATAAAGGCATTACTTTCAGAACAACCTAGGTATAATTTGAGGATTTCAGAAGTCCACATTGGTAAATCTATTTCAGCAGAATGAAAGACTTCAAAGCTTCTTTCAAATAAAATATATGTACACGTAATGCAGTGCTCTCACAGTAGCATAAAATTTAATTGCACTCTTATGACATTGGTTGCTGAGAAGGGACAAAAGCATCCTCAGCTGCTTTATGGGCCTTTGCTGGTTTTCACTTAGCTTTAGTTCTTTTCTAAGTTTGTTATGGAACAAAAGCTATTGTTGCTCACAGCCCTATGCTTTTTTTTTTTTTTTTTTTTTTTTTTTTTAGAAGGGACACAGTAGTCTCAGTGTGTTTTAAATTGTTTCGTTTCTTTGTTTCTAACACTCTTTCAGCACTACCAACACTCTGCTCAACACAGCTTGTAATATGAACACTCTGACCGGGTATTCACTCTTGTAGGAAAGGGATCTCATGAGGAATTGCTTGACCATCAACATGATTTTGAAATACAAATTTAATGAAGATAGTCTTTCCTATTTTAGGTTGCAGGTCAGCACAGTCAGATGCTGCATGAGGCTTTGTGGATGACGTGTCAGTATAGGAGAGTATTAGGAAGAAAAAAGAAAGAAGGAAAAGAAATTCTGAAAAATATTAGCAGAAGGATGGACTTGATTTCAGGAAATATATTACAATAGTTAAAGGTTAATAGGAAGTATTAACAGCTCCTTGGTGTGACCTCATCCTGCCACAGCTAGCAGCAGAACTCCTGCCCACTGAGGCCCAGCCTGTTTAGCCAGGTGCCTAACACTCTTGTGTTGGGATGAGAGACACTCAGGGATGCATGAAGGGTGCTGACATGGCCAGATACACAGATTACTGCAGACTTTGGTTCTCGCCCTCTTTGGCTAGCAGAGATGAAATGTCACTGGTGGAGGCACATGATGACACTCTTAAGTTCACAAGCATTCATATGATGAGAATCAGCATGGCCTCTTGCCAAGATCACAGGCCTTCTTACTTGCCTCATGGATCCTTGAGTCACTGAGATGTTCCTGTGCAATGCTTGATGTAGTCGGATGCACGGCACTCAAATGCTTGTCCATAGAGCACCTAATGCTTGAGGAACTCCCACAGTGCTAACATGGGCTTTCTGCCTGGACTCCAGGCCTCCTGTTCCATTTGATGTTACCACCCCCCTTTTACTCCTCCCTCTTCCTTTCCCCACATCTTTCCTCCCACTACTAGAGAAAACCACAGTGTCCCCATCTCCAGCAGCCATTCTCTGGCAGTGTCCCACCAAGCCCCACTATCATCCAGAACCCTCAGGTTTGTATGCTTACTACTTGCTGCAGTTTCAGGCTAGCCCATCTATTAATGTGACTGACTAGATTTAGTTCTTCCTTCGTTGTTTGTTGATCAGGTACGTATGTGTATATGCTTATGTTTTGCTTTCTTATTATCCCTTTTTACACTGGAAATGTTTTTGATCCAATACCATTACAGCAAGAGTTCCTTTCTTCTTTCACGTTTCTTTTCAGACACCATCAATAAAAAGGGAATGTGCAATTAATATTAATTTGCATTCTTTGTAATCTGTTATTTAAATACTATTTTGGAAATGTGACTGTTTTTCATTATGTAACAGCTCGGGATGTAGAGTTCTACATTTCAGTATTCACTGGCTATGTTAGAGGATTTTTAACTGTGAGGAAATTATTAATCTGTTGTATCAAGATGCTGACTTTTTCTGTCTTACTTTGATCTGCTTGCTGTCATTAATTCTCCTAATCTGTGGGCTGACTAATACTTTAGATATATATTTTGGTTTAAGTAACTTCATAACAAGAAAAGCTAATAGCGTTTCACCCTGTTGCTCTCTGTTATGGCATAGCAGGAACATTTTATTTTGGTGTACAAATAAGTTCAGAGAATCACATGCAGAATGTCACCCAATCAGGCCTTCGTGTGTCTTTGGGCATTGTGACTAGTGAAACAGTGCTGATGAAAGCACAAAGGTAATTTACTCAAGGAGAAATTTTTCCTGACTGCATCTTCCTGTCTTTATCTCTCCTTAAACCTTTCGTTATTTTTTTCCTCCCACTGTAATGGATATGTTAATTGGTAAGATTTGTAATTAGTTATGAGAGAATTCAGTACAAAAATTTGTCTTCTGTGCTGTAGTATAATTTTATATCTACTTGAAAATTAAGCACTAGGGTGATTAAACAGTTTTCTCTGCTTCAACTTCGCCATCTACTATAAAAGCAATCCTTAACAAGCAGTCTGCAAGAGTAGCTGGTGCAATTTCTTTTTAATGTGATCAATTCTTCTACCCTTCCTTCTCCAGTGAAAGAATTAATGAGGTTGATGATGTTGATATTTAAAGTACCATAACCAGCATCTGATTTATTGTCCACTGGCATGAATAAGAATTCCAGTTGCCTGAAGTTATTCACTCATCTTCTATTCAAACAGAGGTGAATTATTGTATGATTAAACTAAGAACGGTCAGGATTTCAATGTTTCTTTATAATCCTACCTCTTACCAAAAATGGTACCTGATTTCAGATGGCTCTGCATATGTATTTACTTCCTAAGAAGTGGTTTTTTTATGTATGCGGTGGCTCATACATTTAAAAGTAATTACTCATACCAAATTCACAATTCCAGTTTCGTAACAGGATTTGTGATCACTGTTTTGTTTTCTTTTTGAACTCCATAGTTCAGTCTCACTTTACTTATATTTTGTAGAATATTTAGCTAAAACTTTTAAGCCCAGGCTACAATACCCTTTATTTTAAATATATTAAAATTCAATTCCATAGTATGAGAATGTAATCAGTTTGCTTCCTTAACATATAAGAGAACAAGAAATATGAGAGATTTAGCTGCAGTTTCCTAACACTATCTCATCAGCTACTTGCCACTCTCTATGTGACTGTATGAATTGACTTACTCCAGGATTTTGTTTTTCAAACTGCTAACTCTTTATTAATAGTCTAAAAAAAAAAAAAGGATTGTCAGTAATCTGAATGGTAAATGTGAATTATTCCATGTAAATATTACAAATAATTTATTAAGTAAATGAATTTATATACTGCAAATACATATTTATCCAACTGTATCCAGTAATAACCTGAGAAAGGCCCACTTGAAATTGTGTTAAACACAATTGCAGAGTATGGTATATTTATCTCTTTTCAGTATTTTCCATACTAATCATTTTTTCTGCATAAAGTTCTATATAACTTCGTTATTTTAATTTGTTGTTCTACTACATTCCTTGAAAGATAAGAGATCAGAATTGCCTAAATTATTTAAAATTCAGAATTTCCATGAATTCTGCATTCTTACTGTGAGATAGCAAAGTTTCTCCTTTATTCTTTAAATCATGCTAGTATTTCTTAATATTTCATTGACTTTGAGGATTAGTTTTTCTGTCTTTTTCATAGAAAAATTTATCTTGAGATCTTGCTTTGAAATGGTTAATGGCCACTGTTTGATTCTCCATTTAATATATGAAATTATTCTTTTACCTGCTTTTTTTTTTTCTTTTACATGCATTTTTACAGTTACCTGCATTTAGTTTCATTTGATATTTAAATTGCTAATCCTAGAATTTTGTACAATATATCCATGCTTCTGTGTAGTCAGTCTTTATCCTAATTACTGACTTATTCTTGTCAGCAGACTTTCCTTCTTTCAGTTTATTTTATGACTCATTTATTAATTATCAAAGTTTGTATTAACATTTACTATTGCAATATCGTATAATGTTATATGTTGGAAAGGCTCTTTGTAAAGAGGAATAAATCCCAAACAGACTTGCCATCGCAAAATATATGCTATAATTGTGTACAATTATTGCCAATAATATACATCAAAGCAGAATTGAATAAAATTGTCTTTATACATCTGAAAAAAAAAGAAACCTGTTAAGTTCATGCTAGAAAGAATATAAAAGCTACAGTACTCAATGCTCAAAATCTATTGCTCTGTACAAAAAAAAAAAAAAAAAAAGCCCACAACAGCAACAAAATTTCTTTTGTTATTAAAATGGATATTCCTAGTACCAGCCAGAGAAGATTACTTAGACATACCGTGTTTTGTGATTCTCTTTATGAACTATGTGGTAACATATCTTTTCTTTCTATTTGTCAACCACTAATAGAAGATGTTGTTTTTTATTGTATCATTTGTCTTTTACCAGTCATATGCCAGCTGTAAAAACTTCTTCGGAAAAAAATTAATCTTGGTGTATTGTGTCAGTTCTAGGGGAAAATATTTCCATTTTATAAGCATATAAATGTAAATAAATAGCATCATCAAATTTCTTTTTCTTCCCTTAAAATTGAATTTATTACTCATGCATTAGTATTAATTATTTGTGAACATGTTTATCAATATTATAACTTCTGTGTAATTGCTTTGTTGTCTGATGAACATGCTTTACTTATAAAATGATGGATTAAGTGGTTGGTTCTTGCTTTCTAGACAAAATATTTGACCTTGTTATATTCCATCCTCAAAGCATCAGAGAACTTGGTAATAATTGCTATATTTCTATACAATTAATTTTAAAGTATTTTCTTTGTTTCTCCAGAACTGTGATGAATGTATGCAAATTATTGATTTTTATCCTCCAGAAGTGTTACATAAAACAAATCAGATTTTGTTTGTGAAATCAGTTGAGTATTATTTCTGCTACTCATTGCAAAGTAAATACTTGTCTTAGCACTGTTCTTCTGACATTTTTGTCAACTTTCAGGATTTAATCATGAATCACTCAACCTGACCTTTTCAAAATTCCAGATCATAGGGTTATCTGTCTTGCATATAAAATAAATTCTGGGTTTCTTGCTGTCTGAATGTATGAACTAATTGTTATTAATTAAAATAAAAAGAAAATATTTGCTGTAATTACTGGTCTTTCTTAAACAAAATTACTAAGTGTGCTTCAGCTCCAATGTATCTAATAAATGGATAGAAATAAGTACTGTGGAACGGGACTGTGTGCTTGAGACCTTTAGTAACACTGTGAGTGTTAATCTTCTATAGTGAATAGATCTTCTTCATGCAGTTGCATTTCTCCCAAAACCTTTCAAGCATCTTTTCAGTGTTGTCACTCATTACATTTGTATTTCCATGTTTTTAGTTTTCAGAAGCTTTTATTTGATTCTGATGGCAAAGTGTCCATCATACTGCAGACATTTAAAAACCCAAAAAATAGAAATCTTGTCAGGCTAGTAGATACAGGAAAACAGTATGAATCCATCTAATGGTCTCACACCCATCTGGTAGTTATAAAATAATAAACAGGCAAAAACAGGATACCCAACTCAATACAGCAGAGAAAGAGAAGGCATAGGTATTTTTCCTAGTGCTGAGGCAGTGCTCTTTGACAGAAGTAGGACAGAATTAAATTTCCTGCTGTTACTACACAGGCAGAATTCCCCATTTTTGTTTTTCAGGAAAAAAAAAATTGATTGCAAAACTGTACTCATATCCCTGTGGTCTTCATTACATTGATGGTCAGGAAATACCAGCCTTCAACAGGTTGGGCTTTTGCTTTGAGTGATATATTTGCAGAAATATTGGAATAAACCTCAAGTTTTACTGCTATCATTTTAATAACCTTAAATATGGATCAAAGTCTGATTTTAGAAGTGTTTTCATTAAGATGTTTACTACAGTAATATAATCTACTCCTGTATCAGACTGAGAATTCTGTAAATTGGTGGTGGGTCTAAAACGGTGCTTCAGTGTCACAGCATCAGGTGTTCAAATTGAGGTCTGCCAAACTGTAAAGATTTTTTACGCAAGTGTGCCATATATAGATTGTTGAAAAATTGGTACTATATGACTTTTTTTGGTGAATTTTATTTCCTTTGCAAACAAATGTGGAAGCAAATTCTTTTTTATTTTCTTCTCCAAAAATTTTTCTTTGATTTTTTAAAGACCTATACTTGATCTCCCTAGTGGCATCATTGCCTTGAAGTAACTGTAAAGCATCCCAGGCTCTTCTGTTTTGTTTCTTACCTTTCATAAGGTGAGGGGTCTGGAGCACAAGTCTTATGAGGAGCAGCTGAGGGAGCTTAGATTGTTTAGTCTGGAGAAGAGGAGGCTAGAGGAGACCTCACTGCACTCTACAACTTCCTGAAGGGAGGTTATGATGAGGAGGGGTTTGGCCTCTTCCCCCAGGCAATGAACAGGACCCAGGGAAATGGCCACAGGTTGTACCAGAGAAGATTTAGATTAGACATAAGGAAAAACTTTTTCTCTCAGAGAGTGGTCAGGCACTGGAATGGCTGCCCAGGGAAGTGGTGGAGTTGCCGTTCCTGGCAGTGTTCAAGTGGTGTCTGGATGAGGAGCTACGAGATATGGTTTAGTAGCTTGTGGTAGCAGTGGTGATGGAAGAATGGTTGAATTAGATGATCTTGTAGGTCCTTTCCAACCTTCTGATTCTGTGATTCTATAAATTTTTCATAAGCTTTTTAATGTATTTGCATTTAATGCCTAGGGAATCATCAAATTTGTGCTATTTCCAGTAAGCAAATTTTAGCTTGTTTCAGCTAACACTTTAAATTGAATACAATCACAGACTTGTTGAGACTGGAAGGGACCTCTGGGAATTGCCTAGTTCATCTTGCCTCCTCAAAGTAGATTCAGCTATAGCTGGTTGTATGGTTGTATATCACTAGGTTTTGAGCATCTCTGTGGATGAATACTTCACAACAACTCTGCTGACAGCTTATTGCAGCATTTTATCACCCAGTACAGTAAGACTGTTTTACTTATGTTTAAGCAGATCATTCAGTGTTTCAATATGTTACCTTTCGGTCTCTCAGTGGGCACCACTGGGAAGAATCTTTTTTCACATCATCCCATGTCCCCCCTCAGATATTTCTACACATTTTTCAAGCCAGTAGCATGCAGAGTACTCCAGAGTCCAATCCTGTTTATCATCTTCATTGACAATTTCAACAGTGGGGTTGCATGCACCCTCAATGAATCCACAGATTGTTTTGCGAGCTTCTCTAGTAATGGTGTAATCAACATAAGGAAAGCATTTTTAACATATACTTTCCTTGTTAAGATCTCTTTATTACCTTTTTCTCATAGACCAGTTAGTTTCTCTTGACTCAATATTATGCAAAAGCTTATTGAAGCCTTTGCCCAGAACTGGAAGAAATCAGCAAAATTCATGCATATTTTATAATATAATTATAAGTACAGGTTAGTTAATCTTATTTTGTTTTGTTTGAAAAACTTTATATCTAATTGTAGTAGAAGGTATTTTAATGCCATCTTTTATATTAAAAAATATGCTTTTTACTAAGTTCAGCAAGATCTGTAAAGTAAATCAAGGATGAAAAGCAAAATTGACTGAACACTTTACTTTGATCTATCAGTTTCTATTTGTTTGCTTTCATCTTTCAATTTAAGTTGTGTTGTTTTTGAACTCAGCAGTTTGACCATCAACTGGGAAAGTTCTAAGAGAATCCAAATAGATACATATTCTGACAAATTGTCTATTATCTCTGCAGAATTTTTACTCTTTCTGTGTCTCTTGTTTCTGTGCCAAGCTTTAATGAAATATGGAATTACTGCCTAATAATCATTATTGGACAATCCATAATCAAGACCAAATATACTTTTATCTGACACTTACAAAGTTAACTTGTAGAATGAAATGAATGTATATCATTAAGCATTTTAGGCTGGATTTGAGTTTGATTGTCACTTAAATAACAGTAACAATGATGAGAAGGAATGTTTTTTAACATCTTTTGAGATATTTGTCTCCAAACTGCAAAAAAATCACAAAGTTCTTTCCTAGAAATTTCTTACTGGAAGTACCAAATATTCAATATTGAAACTTTTTTTATTATTATTATCCTTAGTAATATATAGTACTTCAATGTAACTGTGTGTGTTATTAAGATTGGAAACAAAATAGACTGGATAGTTTTAAATCTTTCAGAAAGACCTATTTCGTATGTTTAAGATTTTAAAAACATCCCTAAATACGATAAACAAAATTTTAGATATACTTGGGATAATAAAATGAAATCTTGCTGGGCAGCTTGACATAATTTCTATTTCAGATTAAATGCAGCAAATGTATAGAAGATCGACTTCCTCTCTGGTAACTAATTATATAGTGAAAGGAAGTTCCAGAGAACTGTGTACTTCAACAGTACATTTGATACAGTGCACCATAGGAAACAATTAGTGAAAAAATAGTACTGTCATAATGTTCTAAAACGGATAGAAGTGGCTGAAGGAGAGACAATATGTTAAGCTTAAAGACAGAATACTTAGCTCGGGGGAAGCTGATAGTGTTCTTCCTTATTTAGGAGTTCATTCATACTTTATTTAATGACCTTGTCTCCAAAATAAGGTGCAAACAAATGCTGACACTAAATTTTGAGGCATTTGGGCTACAAAATGTGATCTGAGATGTCATGTGAAAAGGGTCCTTGAAATCTGAGACAATTAACATCTAATTAAATAGAAGAAAATGCAACTCCTGTCTTTTGAAACCTTTTATTAAAAAAAGAGTTTTATTGGTAGATAAAGGTGGAGAAAGACAATAGTAACCTACCTATATAAATAAGGTAACACTGAGCCTATATTTAGGAGAGCTGAAGTTCTAAATGTGAGAGTCAGATAAATAGTCTTTTCTTTTGAGACTTCAATTACTCGGCTTATAAAAATGATGGCTGAGGGGAAAACTAATTGCTCTCCTTTCATGTCCTGAGGGAAAAAGAAGAACTGAAACTAAGCAAAAAGCCTGAATAGGACAAGAATAAACTAAATTATAAAATTTAGAGTTTCTAGAGTTTAGAGTGAGTTTCTAAAGCAGATTTAAATAAGAGAAAGACAGAAAAATAACTCAATTATCTTGGGATTTAGGTTTGTAATCAATAGAGGCAAGTATTTGTTATCAGATAGGTTCATTTTCTTTTCACTAAAAAAATCCTGCTTTTCATTTCCTCTGTTTTAATGAATCTGTGTGGTTTCGGCTTTATCCTATTTTATTTTTATATTCAGCATTTAAGTTTGTTATATATTTCTTCTAATATATTTACAAAAATAATCTTTCAATTAAGTATCTTTACAGGAGGAACGGAAATCTGTTATCATCAAAGAGTCATAGAATCACAGAATGGATAGAATTGGAAGAAATATTAAAGATCACCTAGTTCCAACCCCTTACCTTGGGCAGAGATGCTACCCACAAAATCAGGCTGCCCAGGGCCCCAACCAACCTGGCTTTGTGGGGCATCCACCACTTCCCTGAGCAACCTGTTCCAGTGTGCCATGGTAAAAAAAAAATTCTTCCTAATACCTAATTTAAATCTCCCTTCTTTTAGTTCAAACCCCTTGCGCTCCTTGTCCTGTTGCTGCACTCCCCAGTAAGGGGGTTATTCCAGCTTTTCTGTAGAACTCTTTTAGGCAATGGAAGGCAATGTTGTCCCCCTGGGCCTCCTCTTCTTCACTTTCCTCTACCTTTCTTCATGGTACAAGTGTTCCACCCCTCTAATCATCTTTGTGCTCCTCCTCTGAACGCATTCCAGCAGCTCTGCATCCTTCCTGCACTGGTGACCCCAGGCCTGGATGCAGTATTTTAGATGGGAGTTAACAAGGGCAGAGCAGAAGGGGACTGACTCTCCCCTGCCCTGCCCTGCTGGCCACCCCTGTTGATGTACCTCAGAATATGTTTTGGCCTCTGAGCTGCGAACACACACTACTTTAAATAAGCAGAAATAATAAAGTAACAATAATGAGATGCTGTCACTTTTTATTTCTGTTTGTTGAAACACTTTAGTCAATGACTGAATGAAGAATTCTGTAAGATATCCCAACTACCTGAGATGCATCACAACCAACCATTACTATAAATTGTTAATGAATATTTTAACATGAAAATTCATTTTTAAAATTTATATTGTTTAAAATATTTAATTGTTTTAACGTGAATAGTATATAAATACTTACCTACTATGTGGTTTTCATCACTTAATCAGCTTTTGTAGAGTGTTAGTATTCTTAATATGACAAATGCTATACTACTGTATTGAATATAGAAAATTTATGTACAAAGAGTGTCCTGGGACTTATACTATACAAAGAGAGTCCTGTAGAAGATATACACTATACACATTTGGTACTAATATCATAAAGAATTGTGTCTGTCTCAGTACCAACATAATGAAATACGACTTTTTGAGACATCTTTCCCATTAAATTGAATGCAAACGCTGTTCAGAAGAGGCATTTTTTCATTTGTACTCATGTTTCTTCCAGTACTAAATAATTTCTGACCATAATTCAAGCCCTGCAGGAGTTACGTCTCTTTTAGCAGTCAATTCCTTTTGTGAGGAGAAAGGAAGATGTTACAGTGCAAACTAACACAAAAAAATACAAAATCGATATCAAAAATCCTGGGCATAAATGAGACAAGGCAAAGTAAGGTGGGAGTATCTGATCTTTGGCCTTTGTAAAGGAAAAAAATCATTTGTATTGGCCTGGACTGACAGCAGAAAAGAATCTGTGAATATCAGACGTAACTGGGAAATGATACAGAACTTTTTAAATGCAGTAAATAGGATAGGAGAAGTTGGAAGGAACGAAAACTGGGATCTGGTTAACTGTATATTTTCAATGTTGATACAGATAATATTTTACATATCAGAAGACAAAGATTTAAATGCGGAGTGCTTTTTTGTTTTCTTCTATTGAATCAAGTTACGCATTCTCTTCCTTCTCTTATGTACCAGACCTAAAATCTGCTGAGAAAATACTGAAATGGCCATGAAACCCTCAATTTTACTGGATGTGCTTTAATTTTGATGACAACTCTTGTTTAATTTGCTAATTACCCAAATAAGGGAAAGCTATATAGATTAATCAAGTAACTGACTGTTGACAGAGCCAAGCTTTCTTACTGAAGTAACTTCTTTTTAATAAAACATGCAATTCAAGAGCAAAAGAAAAAAGAAAATTTTAAAAAAAGGAATGTTCTCATTTTGTGTTAAATAAAAAAACTCACAACACAGTTTGGGTATCTGAAATAAAATCGTGGCAGTGGCTTTGTGTTTTAATCTTTGCCCCCTAAGACTTTTTGCTGTTGTTTTGGGTATTTTTATTGTTATTGTTGTTTTTTCCCTCCTTGGCTTCTTTTTGCTCCTTGGGAGGTCATTGGCTTGTCAGTAAAATAGCTCAGTGAACTATTGTACATGACTCATTATTATATGTACATGTATTATATTGTACATGACTCAGTATTATATGACTGAGTACATGACTCAGTATTATCATCAGTCTTTTTTATTTCATATTGCACATTTTGCAAAGCTAAGTTTGCTTGACAGAATATATACACACAGTATACTATATATTGTCCTTCCACATAGCAGATGTCCTAATCTAAAGCTGAGTCTGAAATTTATTTGATTGTAGTTGGTTTAGTTGCATTCCTGGGTGAAACAATCCTCCGCCTTTTCATGTCCATCTCTCTCCTCTCACTTTCTTCTTTATTCTCCATTTATCCCCTAACATATAACAGCATTTTCCTGAAATAAGTGGAAAAAATACTTTGCACACATCAGTTCATAAAAAACAACAGCTTCTGTAAGCCTTTTTCTGTGCTTTATCCAGAAGTGTACTTTGTGAACTCTAATGACGAGAGTAGATAATGAAAATATTTCTGATTTATCTTTTAAAATACATGATGATTACAACTGTAAGTATTTCTAAGAAATATTTGAAAAACATAAAATAGTAAGTTATCCTCTGCAGAACCAATAAATCATATTATAGTGGGACACATAGTCATTGAGAATGATTGAAATGGCAAAACAACTGGTCTTGTTCTCTGACACTCACTTGTGAAAAGATACTTTGTGCTGCTGGTGAATGACGGAATAGCTCTTTTTTGTTACCAGCAGAATGTGAACTCCTCTTCTAGTAATGGAAATTATGATAGATTTGGATGAGAAAGTATTATCCTTCCAAATCATTGGCACGTCCAACAAAGGTATCAAAATATTAAAGATTGTTTTATGTTGGAACATAGGTGAAAATTTCAAGATGGCAGTGAAGTCATGGAGGACATGTAAAAATATGAAAAAAGGTTTGCAATCAAGGTATCAAAATGATATGTTTAGCTTTGTGAGAAATTGTTCCATTTATAAATTACTGGAGAATTAGACTGAATATTTGGTTGCAGTTAATGGCTCCATCTCTGTACTGTATGATACAGAGAGCAATAGTGATAACTCTTCACTTGATCTTGAAGTCTGTGTAACTAACATTCTCAATCGTTCTTTCCCTGTCTGCCAAAATTGTTTGAGGATATTCAAAGACAACTCACTTCTATACTCCAGGCATTGGACTTGTCCTTGTGAGTCCCATCCAACTTGGGATATTTTATGATTCTATGATCCCAGGAAATAATGAGACATAATCTTCAAAATGATTATACTTTATAGCTGAAAGGATCTTTAAAAATATTCCAGTTAGACATTTTATTTGTTCATTAGAAAGTAGCAACCTGGAGACTATTCTGGCAATGGAGTACCAGTTTTCTGTCTTTTTCTTGTAAATGTTTAGATGCAGACTTTTAAGATTAGGAATATTTTATCTTAGAAATTATTGAAATGTTAAACACTGTGAAAAACAGTAGAGATTATTGCCGTGTCTCAGGATTGAATACAACCATACCTCTTAACCCCATCCCCAACAAACAAACAACAAAACAAAACATGAAACTTAGCTCCTGCTCACGTTTTTCACATAGGGTACTGTTCAAGTGTATATCACATTTCATTCAAGTGAATGAAAATAACAAAAAGAAATACTTTAGGCAATATACAAAATAGTCTGAATCACAATCACAGTTAATAATATCTATTAAATTCCTAATTAGATTTGTTGTTTAAAAGAGAACATTTATATAAGTTTAAACAAAAATATCTCTGCCAGTCTTTGTGTGGAGTGTAGTAAATTAATGCATCAATTTGCAGATTTCAACTGCACAGTGTGTGATTGCTGGATGCATTAAAGACTCCTCCTTGCTATTACCTTCTGGGACCATCCTGTGTTATTCATTTAGAGATAAAAAGATTACTGATTCTTGTTTTGTAGTCAGATATCTAAATTCAAAAAGAGACAGTATTTGCCTTGTGACATCATTGTAAATTACTAAAATGGGTGATCTTGTGAGTGCTAAATTGCAGTTTAATGAATCTGAGATTTACAACTGATTAAAAGCCAAACAGATAAATCTGTCAAATATGTCTCTGTGATGAATTTCCGAAAGTTTTGGCCCCTGACCATCATTCATTTATCTAATTTAGCTACAAAGGGCATTTGTTCAGTTAGTTTTGTTTAATGGGACAGGCCATCCTTCTGTAACCAGTATGAGACAGCAATCTCCTGAAGAGTTTATAGAAAAAAAAAACACATAAATTTTATGGAAAGAAAGTAAAATTTCCTATATTTCAGAAAGATAAAACATAATAACTAGGAGTATGGAGGCCATGTTGATTGCCAGAGAGTGTATTGGCATAAGAACTGAAGGTTCATCACAGGACTCCTGAGTACTATTGGAGTACTGTAATGGCATCAGGCACCATCTTGTTTTCTTTTACATGCAATGTCAGTAGTAATAAAAACAGCTCAAAGTGGTTTATTTTAAAAGGTAGCACAGCATTCATCCAATCATATTTCATAACAGTTTGTTTTATGTTCTGCAATGTTTCATTTTTAAACAAATAAGTATTTTCCACAAGGAAAAAAAAAAAGTGAAAGTGAAATCTCATTCTTCAAAATTGTGCGTTTGTGAACGCAACTTCTAGTATTTACGTATGAAATTTGACCTGTGAGAAATTGACAGCTATGGACTTAGCTTGTGAAATTTTATCATCCTTTCTTTTTTTCTAGGAAAATTGTTTCCATTTATTGGAAAGCTACTGAAACATGAGAATGAAATTGTTTGTAAATAAGATGCTAAATATATATTCCTCTCTTATTCAGAAATACATTTATATCTTTTAATACATTCATATGCTCATATTTTCTACCCTACAATTTCTTCAAATAACGACTTTTCAAACACAGAAACTTCTGTAGGAAGGATCTCCATTCCTTTCAGAGAAACAGAGTTGGAATTCTTTCCTTCAGGAGTTTCTTCTCATCAGTCAAACAGTTAGAAAATGCAAAGGACAGCTTACTATGCCTTCTGCAGAATAAAGTTCTTCAGGCCATGAAGAATGGTGAAAAATTACTACTAGCTATGCTAGGAATATTATAGTCTTCTTTCAGATTTGGATATTTGATGTTCCCAAGATATTTTTATGCTTTGAAATTGGAAAAAGTTGGGATTTGATGAAGTTTTATGGATACAGATGAAAAGGAATGTGATTATAAGGGCCATGGACTGTAATATATTTCTGAAACTAAAAGTTATATCTAGAATATACTGAATTTTTAAAAGTAAATTAATGTTAGCTAACATAAATACACTAACATTTTAAAATTTTGTTTTGTAAGAAGTTCGATATTGTGTATTAGCTGTAAAAAAGAAAGATATTGACCACTGTATTTTGCTGGAGTGGTACCATTCCCTAATGGACAAATAATACTGTAGATCATGAAATGTGGAATAGAGGAGAACAGTGGACGAAATACACTATCCTTAAACATCTACCTTTAGCCACCAAATCCAAACTCTATATACCGTCTAATATCAAGTTTTGCATACATGTTCCACCATTTCTGAAATACATCTGCTTATTTACAGACATATGCATTTACTGGGTACTGTTCAGGTGAATGCTGTCTATACCATCAGGTTTCAAGTGTCTAAAAATCTGATTGTGTCTAAGTTGCACTGAAAAGCACGTGAATAGCATAATGGATATATTTTGCACTGTCCAGTTTGTGAAGCATCTCTCACTTTTTCAGTCCTGGTACACAGAATTTAGTGTGAGGTTTAAGTTCTTTCTGCTCTGAAAAACAAAGCAAAACATAAAATATGTGGTAAAAGCAGACCATATACTTTCTTCTTCCCTAATGGCTGCATTACAAATGAACATCTGACAAATGGAGCATCAAGAGCTATGAGTCACTGCATGCTCATATGCTAGGTTTGCATGACCATTTCATTTTGCGTTTACTTGCTCTCAGTTTATAATGATCTTGTGAATCATGAACCACTTTCTCCATCATGCATGCATAAAATTTGTTCAGGGGAAGGTGTTTGTATCAATGATCAGTGGTTAAATAGACAGGGAGAACCCCTGCTCCCAGCTGCACCTGTATTTCTTTCATGTAAGGGGATGATTCGTTGCTTAAGTGTCTTGTCTGTTTGGCTTTGTGTTAAGAAAATCCATTTAGCTTCTCCTTTGTAGTTTGAGAGAAAAGGTGGATATTTTTGCATTTCCTGTGTTAGAATTTTTAAGCAGACATATTTTGTAAGTTTTCTGCAAGAACAATTGAGTTTATGTGAGCATAAATTAAGTGAGTATATAATCGGTTTCCATGAGAAAAATGTCCATGTAATAGGAGAGGTTGTTTTCTGAAAATGCTGCATTTATTATTATATGATGTAACTCACAGATTGTCTTACCTTTTCAATTAATTTTCCCAAATATTGAATAATACATGCACTTCACATTCAATGTAGTAATTTTCCTTAAAAAATGTGAAATATCTATTATTCTATGCTGTTATTCAGCAAAAGTAACACCAGGTGAATTTACTTTATCCTTTCTTAGGATTTTGGTAAGACCCTTAAATAATTAGAATGTTAAAGACTGAAGAACGTCCTTAAAAGCATCTTTTGTTATTATCACTTAAATACAGTTACGGAAGTATACTGTTGATCATTCTTGTTGTATAAAAACAAGGAATGCAATACATTTAAAGTGAAGGGGAGGGGCCAAATCTGGGTAAAGTGAATGTGAAACTTCTGATAGCAAGAACAATTTATTTTTACTAATTAAAGGGATAGAATTCAAATCATAACCATCTATTGTTCTGACTGACTATTGGCATTTTTACTGCCTTCTGCAAATTTAATAATAGTAGGTTTAAAAATAAAATTTCTGAAGTGATTGAGAAGAGGACCATAAGAATGCCACCTTGAAATAAGTATTACTGAATCATAAATTCAGTTCATTTCAGCAAGGGAGTTTAGTCCAGGCTTGATACTGCAATTCTTTAAAGAATTCATGGTCAAATTGAATTCAAGAATGAAATTCTAATTTATTTCATCTTTCTGTGTTCCCTTTCCTTTCTTTTCCTCTTTCTCCTTCCTTCCCTTCCTCTCCCTTCCCTCCCCTGCCCTTCCTTTTCATGACAACTGAAATAAATGTAATATGTCTTTATCATATTGATCCTAGTCACTTATCTCCTTGAGAGAATTAATAGAAAACAGTAATAAGTTCATCAACAATTTTTGATGACTGTAAGTCTTATTTTTTAGTGTTGTGTTTGATTGTAATTTATTCTTAAGGAAAGCTTAATGTTAGTGAACTTCAAGAGCTGGGCTGCTTCACAGGGGAGGAAGAGCTGGGTGCTGAGGTCTCGCATTGACACAGTGCAGGGACAAGCTGGGCATAGTAACAGGAGATGTTGAGAGTACCAGACAGGCGAGGTGTCAAACAATGTTCAGGATCTATGTGGAAGTTTGGGAAAAGCTGGATGTAAAACGAAGAAATGCAGGTTGTGAAGAAAGTCAGGACAGTGGGAGACAGGACAAGGGCATTCTGCATCTTCACTGGGGCAGAGGCTGGTGGCCCTGGGGCTGGCAAAGGGGTTAGAGCCTGAGCAGGGGCCAGCAGATTGGCTTCAGGTGTCGCAGGAGTAGAGTTAAGTACTATTCTTTCCTGAGAAAATATTGGAAATTGTTAACATAGGTGCACTGAACTACATACATGGCAAAGTATAAAAAACAGAACAGCCTAATTAATTTTTGCAATAGTGCTCCTCAGTCTAGTGTAATATTAAAGTCAGTAATTGGAACTCTGATTGATTTGGGTTATTTTTAAATTGAAGTGTGAGTAGCTGGAATCAATACTTGTGCTTTATTTCAAAGACTTGTCTAAACTTTGTCTTAGAAAACTATTACACCTTTGTTTTTCTTTTTGTTTTTGTTCGTTTAGATTGTGCTTATCTTTTGCCATCTTTCCCCTGTTTCCACTTGGGAAACTGGGTTGTAGATGCAAAGTACACTCTTTCTCACCTCCAGTGAAATAATCAGTAATCAAGATAGAAATCTGGAAGGCAGAGTTTAAAAATTTCTTTTCTGAGTCAGAAAAAGTGAGGATTCAGACCTGTTCTTTTCAAAATTTCATGAATTTCAACATTCATATGCTATTTTTATATTGTGCATTTTTCCCCTCAAACTTTCTGGTTTTTTTTAGATATTTTTATATCATTTCTAATAATTTTCCAAGAAAGACTGGGGCAAAAGATGTAGTATAATATTCCACTGATTCAGGTAATTCACATAGTTACAAAATGCCAGTTCCAACTGTCATACCAAAACAGGCAGACAGCTGCTTGTAATCAATGTTTTACAGGACAAATTACTATCTTAACATCTATTGTCAGTTTCTGTAGTTGTTCTGCATTTTGTACTTATTACTGAGGTCAAAATCTCAAATAGTTTTGTTTGTTCTGCATTTTCTTTTCAAACAAAACTGTTGGTTTCTCGAGTTAATTCAGTAACCACCCAGTGTAGTTCTCAGTCTGGAGATGCAATCATTCCTGTTGTGACGTTGGCTGTTTCATATCACAACATACTGTACTTTAACAAATAAAATAAGGTCAATGTGCCTACCTAAAATTGTCTTCCTGGACTAGCAAAACTGATGATTCTACATAGACTCTATTCTGTTTTGAAATGGAAATATATCTAAAATTTTCAACCATATAATTAGAAATTCCTCCTCAGTATGACCAACTAAATACAGCACCTGCTGTCAAGTTGAAAATGGATAGTGTCTCTACAGGCAGAGCAGAACTAAGTAGATAAACTGAAATAAGGCTCTGTGTTGAGCTTTGCTTATTTGTTTCTTTTTTGCTTGGAATGCTGCACATGTTTGGTTTTGTTTCAGTTTCTGGGAGGCTTATTTTATATAATACAACTTCTGCCTGAGGAATTAAAGATCAAAGAGTAATGAAACTTATAGATCATTTGTGATAGAAAGAAAAAACACTGAGTTCAGAGTCTCAAATTGCTTTGTTTCTTAGGCTATGGCTAGAAAAAAATAGACATTTCTAACCTTTCTTTATCACCAAAATGAAGAGATGAAAATCAGCTTCTGACAACACTGAGGATGAGGAAAGCCAATTTGGTATTTTGAATCTCCAATTCCTGTAGGGTAATTAATCTTGCAGTTGCGGCAAAATCCAAGTCTGTGTGGTAAATCACAAATATTTTGGTTGCTAATTTAAACTACCTAATTTTAAAAATACGTATTTTTATTTTAGTATTTTATTTCTCAAGCATTTAGTCAGACTAGGGTGACTAACTTGTCAGCCATCATATATCATCATGGTTTTGTTTCCCTGCTTCAGCTAAGCTGTTGCTTGCTTTTTAAATTCATTTGTTGAAAGTAATTTTGATGTAATATTTTCTTACCTGTTCAGCCCATCAGTATTTCACCTCTAAGTGAAATACATCATCAGAGCAGTGTCTCAAGTGGAATCCTAGGCCAGTTAAGCTCATCATCACCAATAAGTTAAACTAGCAGGGCACAAAGAATGAATCTCTATACTGAATTGTACAGGTAAGCAGAATGGAGGGCTGTAATAACAAATGGTTTTTGCAAGAGAATTGAGATTCATATGTGAATTGGAGCTGCCAGCAGAGTGTGAACTCCTGCTACAGGAAGAAGGCAAATCATTTATGATGCTGGAGTCTGAGTGATCAGTTTCTGTGAGAGGCACCAGGGATGGGGTGGCTGAGGGGAAAGCGTTACTCAAATACATGTAACTGTAAGAAGTTAGGTGCTGGTATAGAAATAGAAATATATAGTAAAAGAAATTGAGGGCAATTAAGGCCATTTAAAATTACAGTGCAGAGCAATAGTATATGTAGTAGTACACTGACTAAAGGTTAAATATGTCAAAGAATTGTGGTATTGCAGAATTTAAGGCAATGTAAAATTATTAATATCTTATTTTAAAATGTTGGTGTTCTCTTGGGTCATTGTTGACACAGATCAGTACCTATGAAACACTGACACTGAAGAATCCATGCTTTAGAGAGAATTTTCCATTCTGCTTTATACTTCTTCCTCTTTAAAGAAGTAAAAAATAGGAAAGAGCAAAGAAAGTGTTTTTCGGTTGGCTAGTACTTAGTATTGCTGTTTCACCCCCCTCCCAAACCCAGTCACTTATTTAAAATTTTAATCCTAGGCAGCCAGCTGAGTTGTCCCAGTGAGATCCTGTGTAATCCTCACAGTCCCAAATCTAAAATATCCTTGATGATATTCACAATTAATTCTTATGTCAATGCTAAAAGTAGGAGCCTGCTACTTTGAACAACTTTTAGAATGGTTCACAAGTTACAGCAAATAGGAATGGCACATGAATATGTCAACACACTCATAATGAAATGACACTTTAATGGAGTTTGGATTCCATGCAGACTCCCAAGTCTTGTGAATGATCTTTGTCTAGGAAATAGCTCCAGCTTAGTGAGAAGTGATTAATTTATTTTGATTGTGTTGCCTCATTCTGATAAAAACCTGGGAGTCCAGAGATACACCAGTTTGAAACATCGGGGTTTAATGGTTTGTGGCAGTGACTGCCTTATCCTCTGTGATTTGTGGAGAAATGTTTCCGTGTCTGCAAGCATGCTTTGTCAAAGTCATTTGCTACAGATTCTTGTGTGGGCAAATCTTACATTCTTTATATGACTTAAGCTGCACATTGTGTTTTTTGTTTTTTGTTTTTTCTTGAAGAAATAAGGAAAATGTTTTGTGGGGATACTCAAAACATTTTGCATATATTCTGTTAAATTTGTAAGTTAGCAGGTTACTGATAGGGAGTTGTTGCTGATTAGCAATGATACGTTATTGACTTTTAGCATTCCATAGACTTGTATGAGTAAATTAGATTTCTGTGTCCATTCTCCTGCATTGTGTTGAAATAACTTTTTTCTTAGAAAAAAAAAAAAATATTTCCTCTGGTAAAATAGTGAACAAATTTTGGCTGAGAGAGTTAATTTTCTTCACAGTCTAGCATCATGCTATGTTTTGGATCTGTGACAAAAACAGCATTCCCATGTTAAAATACAAGAATTTAGACATGGATACCCAGTGCTTCTATACAAATTTTCACTAGGAGATGTTATAGCTTTTATTGGGATTTTTTTTCCTTAAAAATAAAATAAAATTATATACATATAATGGTAATTTTGTCAATATTTTTCTCTGTTCTACTAGTAACATAACGTGTAATTGTACCTGTAGTGTAGCTGAAGCAAAAGTTACTTTGATTAAGCAACAATGTGAAAATGACTCATCTGAGTGATACATTCATGGTACTAGCAGACTATTCCTTGCGTCTCAGGCCCTTAGTTATATTAATTACAAGAGTTCAGTTTGCAGGATATCTCTGATACTTTGCAGTCTGGCAACTGCAAATAATGTTGGTCCTTACTGTCTAAAATGGTACATTTTTATACTATCATTGAATGTCTGTTCTAAACCATATCAAATATTTCAACAACAATATTAACTTTTCTGTGTGTCTTTCAAAATGTTTGGATTTTTTCTTGAAACTTTGGCTAATTTTAATAATGAGAATGTCTACCCATGACAGGGCATCTGAGGCTGACAACGTGAATGGACTTGTAATTCTATTTTTATAAACTTAGTTAACTTTTTAATATTGTTGAGAAACATTAAAATATTTCTAGAAATGAAGAAATAGATGTATCCCTTGTCAGGCTAGAATGAAGCTGGTTTCCCAGTTTGCTGTAGGATGATGGCCTTGTGATTAACTGCTCTTTGCCCTGTAAGGCTTTAGTGGTGTGAATAATCTGTATGAAAGTGCAGGTGGCTCCATTTGGCTTTGTTTAAGGATGTTTAATGGTTGGTTGATTACAAAAATTAAAAGGTGGAAGGGATCTCCAGAAACTGAATTATCTGTCCTTCAGAAATTAAAAAACAAAACAGCAAATTACCCTATAGTTTCCTTAAATAGTCTTTAAACTGTGAAATACAGGAAAGATCATGATTGAGAAGGAAAACTAACAAGAAAGTTCAGCTTAGTGGGTGAATTTATTTTCTATTCATTTTCCAGTAGAAAAATTCCATTCCAGCCATTACCCATGCTTAAGTACTATGAAACTAAAGCAGTAAATGGAATTACCTGTGAGACTGAACTTAAATTTGATCTGCATAATCAATTACTTTGATTAATGAACTTGTTTATATTGTCATACAGAATGGGAATACATGATTATAGTGTCAGTGATTAGGCCCACAGGGTTTCGGAGGTCTGAAAGGGGATGTCTGATCTGAAATTACTTGCAATTCACTGTTTTCCCTAAGAGAAAAGAAAAAGACAAGTAGTACAGATTTTGAATTCCAAAATATTTGCAATTTTGACGTTTTTGTCTAATAAAATGTGCTTTGTTCTGTTTCGTCTTCACTTTTGTCAGCATATGATCTCTCACCCTCCTACACCAGAATAGAGAATGTGACAGAGAAAGAAGTCCTTGAAAACAATTGAAAAACTGTAAATTGAAAATTGCAGAAGATATTAGTAGATAATAACTATTGATTTATTCTTACATAAAACTAATTTTTGTAGTTAGTTTTTAATTTGCAATGTGGATAAACATTTCTGTTTTAAGCAATCCAAATTTATTTGATTCACCTCTAAAGAATATTATATACCCGTAGGGCTGTACGAATATGCATCTAAGGTTTGTTTCAAGTTAAAAAATGGTTTCAGCATGTCTAGTATAATGCGCAATGAGGTCATGCAAGTATGACTTACATTAAATTGGATTGGACATATGTGCTTTTACATACACTAAATTGCTCCTCAGTTGGACTCTTGTTTGTGGAGTCAGAATGATGCAGGCCTGCCTCTCTTTCTTAGGAACGGAATTGCCATTTGAAACTCAAATTTAAAAGTATCCTTACGATACTGTTTTTTTTTTCATCACTATGTAGTGAGCACACAAAACAAAGATCTTGCTGAGTAACCTTTGTAAGAAAGCAACAAGGCCTAAACACAGTAGATTACACACCTGCCAACCACTGACAAACGAATGTTATGTGCAGATAACTAATGTATCTCTAGCAGTGCCAAGTCGGTAATTGTGGAAGAGCATAAGAAAATAATATGGACAGAGAGATCTTCATACATACTCCCAAATTTTGTGATCCACACCTCAGATTTCTATGAAAAAAAGGACCATAATATTAATAGTTACTGACAGCTTTGTAGTTACAAATTCAAACTCATTCTTACTTTTAGCCACCTTGTGGAACTGAAAATTTTTTTGATCAAATTAAGACTAATTTCTGTCTGCTGGAGCAACTTCATTGTTTCAGTTATTTCAGTTGCTGCATCATAAAATTGGGATAAAGCCTGTATGAGACTGACTTGTCCTTGTGAGATTGTCAAACCCATTTTATAGATTCTTAGAGTTGATATGTATGTGCATATTGCACAGTTATTTATGATGACCTGATATTATCATGAATATTATAGAGGAATAAATAATTTTATGAAATTTAAAATGAAGTTTTAAAAGGTAAGGGTGTATATTTAGTGGAGGATTTAGCTTCTCATATTCGTTATCATGGAGAGTATGTGGACACATCTCTAAATGTCTAGCATATATAGTTGAAGTTAAATTCTCTCTTCTGGTGATGTAGTTACGGTTATTTCATGAAGAATTTCACTGAGTAGCAGAGTATGCTCCTTCTTAAAATGCTTGCTGCCAGCTTTATCAGTGGAAAAGCAGTTTAACCTGTGCTATGTGGTTATATGGACTGCACATATGAAATGCTTTCATAGAAGGTCAGAATGAGAATATGAGTGTGTAACAGTATTCTTCTGAAAAAAAATTCAAGCAAATCAGATAAAAAAATCTCAGCTTGGGTACATAGCCTTTCTATTAATGTTTGTGTTGTTTTTTTTTTCTCCTAGTAACCATTCTTGAGTACTAAATTATAATAGATGAATAAAAAACTGAGAGCTTCTTGTAAGGTGCCTAGATACTCATGAGAAAAACATAAAAATTCATTTAGTCAGCTAAAGGAAGAATTTTTCAAAAGAAATTTTAGGGCTCCTTGTGTATGCCTAAATTAATCTATCTATCTTTGAATGTTTTACATATGAGGACTGGGATTTCTGACTTTTACATTCCTGGAATATTTATTCACAATATTTTTTCTGTTACATTGTGATTCTAGTTAGATATAGGAACAAAAGCAGCAAATCATTGGAATGATTCCAGAGAGTATTGTTTAGAGGAAAGATTTATGTATTTTGAAGTGGAGAACCACTTAGAAGACTTAGCAGTTTAAATAAATGTAATAATAAATTTTAACATTGCATATTTAGGGGTTTCCCCAGTTAAGACAAGATCTTTTAAAATTAGTGTTTAATTGCAAATAAAATTCAAAAAATATTGAAAAGAGTCAGTCAACTACTACAAATAGAACCTGTCATAGAATATAGTAACTTAATTCAGTATTTGCAAATGGAAATATTTTGTGTACCTCTTATCAGTTTGTCTTCCAATTAATTTGGGATGAAAATTGCCATGGTGCATATTCAAAAGAAAGTTTAAGCTCAGTGAAGTTGAAGTGTGAGTTGTCATCATGTGCAGAATGGACTAGTAAGATGTACTAGATCATACTTTTTTTTGGAACATGAGACTCCATGTAGGAAAAGGGAGATTAATGCAATAATGTCAGCACAACTGAGCTATCCTTTACTTATCATTTTACTAAAACACCAAACATATACTACTGTATGGCTAGAATGCCAGTTCTGCAGACATAATTTTCATTAGTTAAGTTTGGTTTGTTTTTTTTTTTTTTTTACTTTTCATTTGCTCCTTAAATTGCTCCTTTATTTTTAACTCCTATAGTTACACTTCAACATGAAAAAGAGTTGTAGGTTCAACATTCTTCAATAAAAGTAGTAATTATAAAAGTAAATTATTCCAAAGTCTAGCCACTAAAGAGAACAAATTTCATCTGAACTGACTTATTTCAAAGGGCTATTCACTGGGGCAGAGAAACTGCAATAAGAACTACTGTTTCCATTAACGAAAAAAATAAAGATGACTATTTCAATTGAAGGATAAATGAAGAATAATGAGAATACTGTTAGCCATAAAAATGTCTTATTACTGATGAAATTCCAGGCAGGATGAGAAATTTAAAGATGAACTTGCAAATCTGCAAGTATTCCTTACTACCTCCATTAGCACATTTTGCGTATATTCTTGAGAGTTGTGAACATGGAATTAATACTAAAATTGTTATAGCATACTGCAGTTAAAAACCTATGCAAAAGGTTTTTATGATGAAGATAACATCATTAAATTAAAAAATCTACACTTCATTTTCTAAAAGCTACGTTTGGTTTCAGTAATAACGGCAAATGGATGACCTGTTCTTGTTGCAACATTTTTACAGCCATCGTGTCGTAAAACCAAAATAATTACATCTTCATTTTAAATTCTAGTAAATTATTAATATAACATAATATTGATATATTAAAAGGGCAAGGTAAACTGTTATGTGGTTTAATTAATACAATCTCCTTTTTTACAAAATATGCTCCAAAAGTAGAAATTATTAGAGAATTTACTGGGTTATCTAGATTTACACATTGCAAACACAAAACACAAAAAGAGTAGAGGAGAAATCCAAAGTTTAGGACCTAACTTTTTCAAGTAATGAAAGGAATAGCTCAGGAAGAAATATGTCCGTGAAAGATATATGCCATGTGAAAGGAAAATTATATATTTGGACATTAGAAAACAAAATTGCAGGCCAAACTGTTTTTAAATATCCAGCCTGTATGTGCATATAAAAAAAAAATAAACTGCTTCATTCAATGTATTTGAAAGAGCCTTAACTACACAATAGGCAATGTCACCGTATCTGCAAATTTCTTTCCTCCTTGTGATTCGTGAATGAGCTCTAGCCCTAGTTGTTTTCCCTCCTTTGTGACCTTTTTTTTTGGGTTGTTGTTGTTGTTTTAATTTATCATAGAAAATCAGTAATTCTCCTTCTAAAACTGGAAAAAAAAAAAGCGATTTTCTGAGTTAAAGAAAATATTTCTACTTTTAGGGAGACTAAGGTTGGCATGCTGAAAATAAAATCACAGATTATACATCTGTTTTGATGATGCTTTTCTGATTAAATTAACTTGTAATAATATCTTTATGTTTATAAAGAACAGTTGTTCGCCTTAGCATGATGACTTTTCATGTGTTAAATATTTTCCTTCTTTAATTGTAAATGCGGTTTTAGAAAAGCGGGGATAAAAACCTGCTAAGTATCTGGGTTTCTCTCTGCAGTGATGGGGAGTAAGTTCTTGCAATAATTGTCATTAATGAAGGCAATGTTAGTGAAATGACACATCCATTCATTTCAGCCAGTTTTATTAGTGATCTGAGAGGTTTACAGTCCTGTAATTAACAGCACAGTTCTCACGTGATAGCTCTTAATTTTTCAGAACGTAATTGATCTCTCGTGTTTTTGTGAAGAGAAACTTTTCCTAAAAGTTACTCATTTCCTCATGACATGAAATTTTATGAGCAGTTTTCCATTGACATTGAAATTTGCCAGGAATTTTCATGAACATTTACATAATTTCATTTGAGTAGTATGTTTTTTTTAATTATTATTATTATTATTATTAGTAGTAGTAGTAGTATATTTTTTTTGTCTGATAGAAATTATCAACTCTTTTGTTTGTTTGTTTGTTTTGATTAGGGTGAGAATACAGAATTCTCAGTCAGTGAAAAATGTTGACATTGACTGAGATAAATTATCTTCATTATAGTACTCTGATTATTTCTCAGTGTAGGAGATTTTGCACTTGATTGTGTACAGTTGAGAGATAAATTAAGCTGGGCATACTGGATACCAGGTAAGAAGTTTGAACTCGGTGACCTCGGTATTGGTCTTTTTAAAATGCAATCCTGGTAGGGTGTTTTTTTTTTTGTTTTGTTTTGTTTGGTTTGGTTTGGTTTGGTTTTTTTTTTTTTTTTTTTTTTGTGCCAATTTCTATGGAGAAAATGGCTTACCAGCAATGTCTCTTTTAACACGTGAGATACTGCTTCCACAAAGTTATCGCAAATGCTGGGGATAAGTCTCTTTCCAAACAAAGTGTGTCAAATGTAACATTTTGTAATAGTGAAAATGAGGTGTGAGCTCTAAGATCAAAATTTGTTTTTGTTGGTTTTTTTTGTTTGTTTGCTTTTTTGTTGTTTGTTGTTCTGTTTCTTCTGGAAGTTGTCCAACCCTTTGGAAAAGCAGCATCTCCAGCTGACTACAACTGTTCTCAGCAATGACACAGTCACCTCACTGATAATTTCTTGCTTCTGTCGGGCAGAGGTTCTTGGCTGCATGTCTGATAATTTCCAATCTTAGTAGAGTGTGGATGCCTCTTGCTGTTCAGATTATTAGCAGCATCCCTGCAATGTGTAAGTTGTGAGTTTCTGCCATTTTTCAGAACAAATCCCCACCTCCATGTTTGAGCACATATTTTTTCCCTAAGCAGTTGCAGAAGCTTTGAAATAAATGTATAAGAGGGATAGTATAATAATGCAGTTATGATCAAACTTTTAAAAATCTCACAAAATCAAGTATGTCCTTAACTTATCAGTTAAGGAAAGGATCTTCATCAGAGTAGCACTGATTTTAAAAAGTGACATAAGACAAAAGGATACGTTATCAGACACAGATAAAGCATTTCAGTATTATCATACTATTAATTAAATTAGTTATTTTTATTATGTCTGCAAGAAGACAGCAGAGTGGTAAGTGAAAATGACGCATAAAATTGCTATCAGTTTCTTGCATCCAAGTTACAGATTGGTTTGTTTCAATTTCCATCAATTATTTACAGTCAAAATCTTTGCAGAAATAGCTTATATGCAAAGCCAAGAATTTACATACAGTCTAATTTTTAGTTTAATAAGCAAATTGCTATTAATTCAGTTACAATAATGCTATCAATAGGAATTCAGCTTTGTGTATTCAATTAAGATGAATGCAAAATTTCTAGCAATCTATCCTTTCATGCTTGATATTACCCTGTATCTTGCACTTGGACTTGCTGAACCTCATTAGGTTCATATAGTCCCAATTCTTAACTTTTTCAGGTCCCTTTGCATAGCATCTGTCTCTTCTTTTATAAAAATAAAAAATATATGTATTAATCACATACCAGCTGTATACTGGCTGCCTGCTGCTTGCCAACAGTATGCAAACCACAACTGAACCACAGGGTATGTGTCACAGGCCATATGTCACACACTAGCCATGAGCCATGTGTTACAAACCACAAGCCACAGGCCAGCTGTAAGCCAAGTGCAACATGCAAGTTACATGCCATGTGCCACATGCTGGCAATGAGCAACATGCCACACAACAAAGGTGGGCAGTAAGGCTTGTAAAGGGCTTGGAGAATATACCCTATGAAGAGCAACTGAAGAAACTGGGGCTCTTTAGTCTGGGGAAAAGGGGGCTCAGGGGAGACCTTATTGCTCTCTTCAAGTACCTTAATGGTGCTTATAGCAAGAGTGGGGTTGGTCTTTTCTTACTTGTGACAGGTGGCAGGATGAGGGAAAATGGCCTCAATTTGCACCAGGGGAGGCTTACATTGGAAATCAGGAAAAATACCTTTTCAAAAAGGATTGTTGAGCACTGGAATAGGCTCCCTAGGGAGGTGATTGTGTTACCATCCCTGAATGTATTTAAAAACAATTTAGATATGGGGCTCAGGGACATGATTTACCAGAGGGTTGTTAGAGCAGTCTGGAAGGGTTGCAGTTGGACCTGATGATCTTGAAGGTCTTTTCCAACCTGAGCATTTCTATGATTCTTCTTACTCTTTCACTGTCCACTGGCTCTTGCGTCAAAAATATCATGACCAGCAGATTTGGGGAGGTTGTTCTGTCTCTCTACTTTGTGCTAGTGAGATCTCACCTGATGTGGAGTCCTCAGTACAGGAGAGACATAGAACTGTTGGAGCATGTCCAGAAGAGGGCACTGAAAGGAATGGTACTTGATGATACTTCAGTAGGTTAGTAAATTTTTTCCTGAATTTTATATAACAGTACCTTCATTCACTTAGTTAATACTTGCATTTTGCTCTTGTTTATGTCAGCCAAGTGTAAGCAAGCCATTCATGCACGTGTTCCTTGCTGGAAAGTATATAAACTCAGATTTAAGTTGTATGTATACTACAAAATAAAATCTCTGCTCATGAAGTTCAACAATCAGTGCAGCTGGTTAGATTACCAACATAGTTTGTTTGGAAGACAATATAAAATCAAGTTCTATACCATTTTAGTTTGCAGCTGTTGCTAATATTTTTGCCAGCTATGTATTATTCCTAATGGAGGGTGCGCTCTTCACACTTCATAGATTGTTACTTACCTGTGACATAATCTGAAAATCAAATATGTTCTTAAATAAGAACTACACTGTGGTGCACCTTAGGAAATAGAGTCTGTTTCTGGGTAAAAAGTTCTTCTAATTTTTCTGGTTTAATTTCAAGTTAAAGATGAAGAGATGGGTTCTCTGTTCTGTGGGGTTTTTTGTTTGTTTTATATATTTAACTTAAGTCATTCAGTGTTGTTTCTCTTCTTACTTTTTCTTCCCCACTGAAATTCACTGTGCTTTACACAACATTTGCAGTTTTGTCTTTCTGCACTTAACAGTTGCATATGAAAATAAGATTGTTTGCAAAGTACATGTTGAATGAAGAATATTGCCTAAAGGGTCTATGTCTTATCTGATTTCTCTGATGTGCATTTATTTGAGTATAAGCTCCTCCAAATCATCAAACTTTGGCACAAATTTAAATGTATGCTTTATTTTTTAAGCCAGTGAGACAACTGCATAGGAAATATCCTTTTCAACAGACAAGGCAGTCAGTAGTCTCGACAAACTCAGAAGCAAGTAAAGGCAGATGTACTGTGAGGAATGCTACAATACATTAATTAAGTTGACATCTGTGCTTTTGGAACCGGAGGAGAAAATTTGCTGAATGGATGCAACAAGATTTTTAGCAAACTGTGCTTCTTATTGGATCAGAATGGTACCTAACCTGCTTTGTTTTCTGTTTGTGAACCTGTCCAGAAATGGGCCACAACACCTGATTATCTTTTGTAGGAGCAGTGAACTTGAAGGATATGAAAATAAGCCAGTATTTCACATTTACTCTAATTACAAGATGTTAGATATTTAGAGAAGATTTCTTTTTGAAAGAAGAAAGCAGGAATAAGAAAATGCACAGCTGCCTTCATTTTTCCCAGGCTAGGAACACTGCATTCCCAGAGAAATGATGCCTAGTAGAACTGAATAGTTTCTGGAATAAACTGAATATTCAGTGGTTATAAAGATTGGTGTTCATTATTTGTTATTAATAAGATGATGTCTTTAAGGAAATAGATGTGTATATTCATAACTTTTTTGCCTCTTTCAAAATAACATTATTTAGAAGTTTTTTTGTGCAAATTTTACAACTGAAAATGGTAATTAAGTAACATACTTCAGTTTTGTAAACTATCTGTCTTTATCTCAGAAGTGGTGGGCTTTTAAAATTATTATTTTAATATAGAAGGAAAAGAGTTTTGGTAACTTAACCCAGTATGTCTCAAAAATAGATTTTTACATCTGTAAATGTTCCATTCCCAGATTTTTCATTCATTAAGAATTTTCTTTCTAGAACTCTGTTCTAAGCCAGTTCCAGCTTCTGTTCAGTCAGCACTTTAGTTTCACTTGTTCTTCAAAGTGAGGGTCTGATATTAACGATCTCGAATATTTTTATTACCATAATATTGCAATAATGAAGGAATAAAGTAGTATCAATAATACATTTGTGTTAACAACTAACAGTGTAGTAATGCCAGTATAGTAAGATGGTTTTCATCATTAAAGAAAAATTTAAATGTACAACTCCAGTTTAACATTTGATCTTTATGCTGATAGAGAAGTCAATAAAAAATGATTTCTTTGTTGAATTATACCAAGCATAATAAGGACCAAGTATAGCTGCAATCTCTCAAGACTGCACTTAATACTTATTTAAATAAAGACAATTAAGTGGACAGCATTCAAAGACCATTCCACATTTTGTTTCCAGTTTCTAATGAATAATCTTTCTTACCATGTGCATTGGAGTGTAAAAAAGACTGTTATTCCACAACATTCAACTCACATTATTTGAAAGAACTCATTTTTCTGAAAATCTTCATGAAGGAAAAAAATTCAGCTAGCATTGGTGGGGGGAAGAAATTCTCACTCCAGAAATGGCAGGAATAATCATGATAAGTTTCAAAATAGAAAAATTAAAATAAAGATAAATTCAGAATTGTACTTGTTATTTTATTTTTGATTCTATTATTTAGGATATTGTTTTGTTTGTTGTGCCTATGACATATAATGAAAATAAGACTGGTGAAAATCTGAGAGAAAGAAGATGATTATTTTTTCGAGCTACTATTAGTTTTCTGCAAAATTTTTGGACTACACATTATTTATAGTCCTCATATTTTTACATTTATGATACCATGCTGATACAGTCATAGTCCTTGAATTTACATCCTATTTTCAAGTGTGTTAAAATGGTATTAAAACAACATACAGCTGCTTTAAGCAAAAAGCACTACAAATATAGAAAGCATAGTGCTAACAAGTCTGAGGCTTGTTCTCATTCACAGTGCTGTACTGAGCACAGCTGATCAAGACTGCCTTCGCAGAGAAATAGAACAAAATCTGCATAACTATTATAGTCCATCAGTATCTATTGTCTTACAATTTAATTTATAAGAATTTTTAAAAATACTTTTATATTTATAAATCCTTCATCTGTACAGTCATTAAATGATGAGGTTGTTCTTGGCCTGCTTTACCTTTTATATGTGGTTTAATGAGGATTCCTACCTCTGTCTGCCAGTCCCTTCTGACTTCTGAATTGGTTTGCCATTTTCTACCAAAGGTAAAAGGAAAGAAGAAGGCTAAAAGGGCATTATGTTTGTACATTATTGGTGTGCGAACTGGTTGACCACTTGAACAGAAGAACTACGTAATGTTTCCTTGAGGGGAAGACAGACAGGATGGGACTTGAGCATTTCACCTGCTGCTTATGGCAGCTAATCAGCCAGTCATCCTATGTGTTCTAACCAACCTTGCAGTATGCAAATAGCTGATAGTATGGCATGTGCAATATTTACTTTAGCAGGAGTGTGATAAGGATGTAGGGGAATTGATGTCTCTGTCATTATGACAAACGTATCACTAGGAAGAATATATTGAATATTTTCAAATTTGCATGGTCTGTTTTTAGTTTTACTGATTTATTTTTATTTATTTTTGTTTTATACTGATAATGTACAGTTATCAAAAACCCAATGTACATTCATTGAGCAGGCCAAGTCATTTACGAAGAAATCAGGCCTCTAGAATTGGTTTGCCTTAGCAGACTTTAAATAGCTGACTGGTAAGCTACTTTTTCTTCTGGAAGGTCTTTGATAAAAAGATACAGTTTAAATGTTCTTAACTATACCATCAAATATGACAAAAAAAAAAAAAAAAAAAAAAAGAACATGATCCTAGAAGGAGGCAGATGGTATGTGGGATGGGATGCCAAATTGATGCTTGTAAAAACTTATAGGAATTCATGCTATTTAAAGGCAGGGTGTGTGATACCAGTGGAGGAAGTTGTCTACATGTGGTTTGGCTTCCAAGACTGGCTTCAGCTGGAGTAAAGCACACATGAGAGAATGGTTCTTTGCTGTCCATTGCTGGAAACTTTTAAGGTTTTGTGAAGCAACAAAGAGTACCAGGACTTTAGGTTCTGAAGCTTCTGTTCTGAAGTTCCTGGTAGGTAGAGATTCATCTCAGAATCTAGAACTCAAACATCAAATGTTAGAAAGGCCTTCATATCTTGAATGACATAATATTTGACTAGGAATTTTTTTTTTTTCCTGGTAAGTTTGGTCATATTTTTATAATTTTTGGAAATAGTTGTTTGGTCTGACTTGTTACAGATGTCTAGGTTAGGATAAAATAGGTTGCACTGTAAAATTGTTTCCCCCCTATGACCCTAAAGAGATTCTATGTGTAATATAGATATTTTAAAAGTGGGCAGCTTCATCCACCAACAATCTCTTAAGGTGCACATATTTTCAGTCTCTATTATAAAGTAAACTTAACCCCTATCAGGTTCTATTGTCAAAATAATTTGACAATTGTATTAATGCTAATAATGTTATGGGCAAATTCAGATACATAATATAATTACATTTAAAAAGCACTTTACTAAATAAACACTAAAAAAATGTAGTTCTGCAGTGCTGAGGAAACAACTCATTAGAAGAATCTGATAATTGCTAAATTATTTTCCATTAAGACCTGAATGGAACTTTTGTGTTGGTTCACTACCAATAGGAATACTTAGATAAATCAGTTGCAATCATCTTTGTTGTACTGAGAATGTGAATGGCAGCATGAACCTTCAAGCAAGAGGCACTGTAGTGCAGTCTAAAATATTTAAATTATCATGTTATGTTATAATGAATCTACACTTTCATCTCTTTCTAACGGTTGCAAAACATTTTAATGAGGCTTCATAACATTTTTTCACATTTATAAAATTATGGAAAATTTGCTTTTATTTCCATTTCAGATTTTTTGGGGGAGAGAGCCATAATATTTGTTCCTCTATTTTTTCAATCCTAAGGATGATAAACATATTCTCTCCCCTTCACATTGTAATTACTTCATATTGCTATATTTTTCCCCATTACTCTGTTATAAAAAAAATAAAAGAATAAAACAACTTTGTTAAGCAGCAACTTTATAAGGCAATGCAACCTTCCAATGGAAAGAAAACAAATATTTCTTCTGAAGCCCTAGAGAAGATATGACTAATATCCAGAGTGCTTAAAGGTACTGTGAGGAATTTTAAACATCAGCAGTGGCAGATCAATTTTGAACTAGTAAGAGAATGTGTAAGGTACTCATCTCAAATATTTAAACACCCATTTGAAATACAGTTTCTTTTTATATGAACACCTGCCAGAAGTCTACACACGCAGCTTTTCTATAAATGCTGATAATAAAAAACTCTGACATGAAGTGAAATAGTGTTTGTTAACAGTCTACACGTTCTATGCATCCCATGAGACAAAATGAGTTTTCTTTTCTGCATACAAGAAAATCTTGTCACACCCTGCCTTTATTTCTACTTCTTCTTCTTATTATTATTAGTTTGGTGGGGAACAGTGAAACCTGCCTACCACTACTGTACTGAATTGAAACATCCAAAGCTAAGCAACGTAATATTTTTGTTTCATTTTTACTGCTTTGTTGAGCAAAGCATGTTGAGGCATGTTCACATACAGAAGCATTTATTACCTAAGCCTGTAGTCGACGACATATCAGGTCTAACAACAAAATACACTTCAGGAGAAAATAAAAATGAAAGGAGAGGAAGGAAAAAGGAGGACAATTTATCTTCCAAAAAAATCTGCTGAGAAGCAGCAATAGAGTCCCAGATTAGAGTATAGGGGCTGGATACAGTGAAGAGGATCTGCGCAGTAGAGGGTGGTAATGATGACTATTCTTGATCGTTTCCTTTTTTTTTCTTTTTCCAAGTACTTAGTACTTTCCCTCTCATACAATTTTTAGTAACATTTGTTGCTAAGTCCATGTTATCTGCCTAAATGAGTAAACTGTTCTGTTTTGGTTTTTTTTTTTTGTCTGTCATGCAAAGGACACAACAATTTCATTCAGAATTACTGCAGTGCTAAGTGGGGGGTACGTGATACAGAATATGTGTGGATGTGTTCACACAGACAACAGCTTGCTTGACTTACTTATGTTTGTCATGTGATTTTACATGGGTAGCAAGAAAGAAAATCTTAAAATGGAAAATAATTCTGTCTCTTAGAAGAGAGTCACTAGCTGTTATGTTTTCTTCTTGTAGGTATTTTCTGTTCTTCATAAAACAAATTTAGTAGTCTGATTGAGGTGATTATTCATTACTTTACTGCAATAATGTGTATCCCTCAGGAGCTGTCACATAATTGGCCCATAACAGAACATTCTGGATAACTGCAATTGTTGCAATTACAGTACTTAATCATGTTGGGCAGATCTCACGCTTCTTCAAAATTAGTGCAAAGTGTTAGAGTAATTGAGAAGTGTACATAACTGTCAGGGTACAGAACAGTTAAATTTTTGAAGTTTTGAGGTTCCCTGAATGCTGGTGCAGCACTTTGAAAAAATCTGTAACAACTGACTAGCATTTCTTAAACTTGTAATTTGGGAGTAACTGCTAATACACTAATGATCCAGACAGCAGCACTAAATCAGCTGCTTTAGTTTAAGTATTTTTTGAGTGTACATAAAGCTTTGCTTTACTGGGAATTGGACTAACTACCTGCAGTCTGAAAAGCAGTAAGTTGGACACTGTCTCGCTCCAATTTATAGGAGGGAGAGGAGGTTCTTTTTAATATCTGTATAGCCAGCATGAGATTAAGAAACAACGGTTCAAATGTTGGTCTGACCAGTTTATTACAGATCTTAATCAGGGAGATGGGGAAGGGGAGGACAGACACTATTATGAATTAGGGTAATGGGGAAGGGAAGGAAGACAATAGAAAAGATAGGAAGGAAGAAGCAAGAAGTCTTTATAGGAAGCAAGAGGGAGATAGTCACCACCATGGATCCAGCGTGGTTTGTAGTTCAGCCACTGATCTTCAGTAGTGGTGGGTTATCAGCATTGTTGTTATGTTGACGACGAAGGTGACCACGGCAATGATGGGCCCTTTTCAATGGTTCCAAAGTGGTTGAGTTAGCTCTCTTTGCAGTGGCAGCTTCTGGCTCTGGAATCTCAGCACAAACTCCTTTGTTCCCATCTTCTGGGCCTTGCCAGCAGATAAGAGGGAGTAGGAATACTCACTTGCATCCTGTTTTTCACAGGACACAATGATATCATTCCCCAGTTTTCCCATATGAAGCTGGAGCTATTTAGTCACAGGCTTTTGCAAGTAAACACTCCTGAGCACTCTCTTCCGGAGGCAAGCAGCTCTGGAGGAAGGTGCTTTCAAATGTCCACAAAGTGATGTCGATTGCCTCACGGTAGCATCCATCGCTTGCCTCCTCAATAAATCAATCAGAGTTTTATCACAAGAAATACCTGAGGAAGCAAGCCAAAAAACAAAGAAGGATACTCACAGACTGTTAAGCAAAGGTGAATTACTAATAGAAGGTCTTTACTTACGTGTGTTATAAGAAACACTTTAGTTGTTTGGGAGAAATAGTGTTACCATAGATGATTTTTGTTCTGCTTGTTTTCAGATCAATATGTTAAATTTCAGTAGAACCATATAACTCCTCAGGTTTATTTATTCACTTATTTTAAACATTACTTAGAAATTAATGACTTGAGAAAATGCCCTAACAAAAACCTTTGGAAGTTGGAAGAGCATTTCACACCTTGAGTGTATTTCCCCTGTGCTGTACTGATTTTCCAGTGAGTTTAGAATAAAATGAGAACAGTGCTATCTATCTTTTGCCTATTTTCATTTCCTGTAAGTTACCTTCTAATGTGGAAATTGCTTACATATTATTAAACGCATTCTCCGCATGCAAAGATTAGTGAACTTCTCCCATGGAGCACGCTACAGCGAAAACCATCTGATTGGTACTTAAGGAGTTTTATATTTTGTTGCTGTCTGTCCATCCAGCTGACCAGGAAGTTAGACAAAAATACCAGAAGGTCTGTCTGGATGGGAAGATAGCTCCTGGCAAAACTCAAACAGAAAAAGAAAACATGCAGATGATTTGAGCTGGAAGGAATACAGACACCTTTAAGCCTGCAAAGTCACTGTTAGGAAAGCCATCTGAATTTGGCAAGAGTTGTCAAAGGAAACAAGGACTTCTATAATGATAAAGGTGGCAAAAAGGGATGGCTAGGGAAAATGTGGGCCTGATAACACTCAACTATCCTGGACATGAATAAATCTTGGGCCCTGATGAAGAGTCACTTTTGACCAACTTTATAAACTCCTATGATTAAATGACTTCTTGGTACAAGGAGAAAGAACTGGATATTGTTTACCTAGGCTTCCGGTAAGGCCTTTGACACTATCTCCTATAGAGAAGCTAGTGCAGCATGGGCGGGATGAACAGTGAGGAGTTTTAAAAACAAGCTGAGTGGCTGGAGACAGAGGCCATTGGCATAGCTGTGATGAAAGTCATGAAATCCTAATACTTCTGGTTTCCTGTGATTTCATTTCAGCCTTCATTTATAGACAAAATAAAACAGACAAATTTCTGATGTTCTTTCATTTGTCTTGGTGCTCAGTTACTTCTACAAACAAGCACTTAATGTGTTTTCAATTACACAGTCCAAATGTTACACTATTCTTATACTGAATTCAAACATAGCATTTTCACTTTAAAGTAATTAGATAGTGAGGAAATAAGACCTTATATGTATGTATTTAACATGAATTCTAATATTGTTTTAAAGTAGTGCAGAGGAGTTCATTATTGAAGAAGCATTTAGGAACAGTAGTTATCTATCCTGGAGACAGTCCTTACAGTGAGTTTACAGTAAATGTGTCATAGGTCACTTCAGGGAATCTAACAGGAAAGAAGGGCTAAAAGAACAGACTCTTTAACAATGTTGCAATAGGACAAGGGGAAGTTATTTCAAACTAAAGAAGTGGAGATTTAATCTGGATATAAGGAAGTAGTTTTTTACAATAAAGAGTAATGAGCCACTAAAACAGTTTGCCCGGAGAGATGGTGGTAGCCCCGTCCCCAGAGGCATTCAAGATCCCTCATCGGCTGGATGAGGCTCCAATCAACCTGATCTAGCTGTAGATGTCTCCATTTATTGCAGGGGTGTTTGATTAGATGACATTTTATGGTCCCTTTCAACTCAAACTATTCTATGATTCTATGATTGTCCTTTTCCTACACATGCATTCCTGCTGTTGCTTTCACTTAGGCCCCAGAAATTGTCTTACTCAGTCAGTTCAAGATCACCACCAAGCTCCAGAAAAGGAAAGTGGGCAGGAAAATAAATATTATTATTCACACTAGATAGGTAGGAAGCAACATCTACCTACTAAACTGCTTAGATTCTACAGTGATAAATAGTTTAGCAAATTATTAATTTGTTCTTATGTCAAAATTGTGCAAAGTAATGAACAAGTTTCAAATAACTGACAGACCAATATATTCATTTGTATTTTTTACTTACTCTATTTTGGGGTCTAAAAAACTGTGGCTGCAGCTAAAGCTCAGCTGTTCGATGAAAACAAAGAATTTCCCTAATGTTTCTCCTAATGCAAGTACTGTTGTAGCTCTATCTCATCCTTTTACCTCTTAACCCAGACTAGCAGAAGGATTTGGTCTCCCTCTAAAACACAGATGGCTACAGTCTGCACTGTACATTCAAAACATTCAGTCACTTCAAAACCTGTCCTCATCCTGGAGTCACAGATTGCTTTCAACTGAGAGTCAATTTTTTGTGAATTGGAAAATTTTGTTGTAATCTGACTGAACAGCCAGAAACACAATTATACTCTATGAAGAAAAGATTGTATACTAGTGTGCTATTTAGAACGTGCTGTGGGGCTTTCCATGAACTTCTAAGTGGCAGCTTATAAATATTATTTGTTTCTTTTATCTTGGGATGTCTTTTTTTTATGTAAAGATCAGGCTTTAAGAGGCCCACCGGAAAGCAATGCCTTTACTTCTATATATCTAAGGGGAGCTTTCAAAAACTACTCCTGATTGTTTGGCAGGAGAACAAGCTCATACCAGTGTTTGTTTTCGCTGTCATTATCTGAAGAAAATTTGATGTTCCAATTGTGAATCTAAAGGTTGTTCCTTAGCTTTCTATTTCATTCTATTTCTGCTTAACAGAACTATATTCGTCTTCCTTGAACATTTCTTCTTTAATAAGTCTTGTCTTCTCGTGGTGTTGACTTTTAATTCTGTCTTTTGATAATGGAAATTAAAATGTCACTGCAGCCAGAAATTTGATGTCTGAATTGAGTATGTCATGGTTAAATTTTCTGGAGTTCTAAAAACAAAGTATTTTTGTGTCAGAAAATGTATGTTTGTTTAAAGCAAGGTATACTGAATTTAGAAATTTTGCTTTGGAAAGGCATACAACATTCTGGTATTCTGGTAATAGTAGTGTATAATGTTTATACATTTTTGACTGTCACTAAATACATAAGTTATGTAAAATATTTAGTAGACATGTGGCTCTATCTATAACATATACAAGGTATAGATTGAAACAAAGCATTCCAATAAACTTTCCATTGATTCAGAACTTTGACTAGGAATTTCATCCCTTACATGTTTTTCCATTTTATTTATTTATTTATTTCCTGGGACCTGCCTTATACTTTTTAACTGAAAGTGAATAACAGAAATATAGTTTTACTTAAAATATTAAAATGTGTTTTTCTTTCATTTTCTTCCATCTTTTTATGTGTAGGATGTTACTGTATGAAATGATCTGTTATTGAATCATAATTCATGAATGATTATGCTTTCCACTGACAATTAGATTGAAATAAAATCATTAGAAATCATTTGGGGGTTTGTGCATTGAAAGGTTAATTGGTAAAACATAGCTATGATCTCTTTCAGACAGAAATTTAGTGAACTAAT
The DNA here is from genome assembly GCF_019232065.1 of Centrocercus urophasianus. Taxonomy (NCBI): domain Eukaryota; kingdom Metazoa; phylum Chordata; class Aves; order Galliformes; family Phasianidae; genus Centrocercus; species Centrocercus urophasianus. Next base: position 71,931,610 of record NW_024884253.1, on the reverse strand, counting down.
TCATTATGATTTTCTTGTAAATTAATACTTTATTAAGTGAAAGGTTACTTTTTTTCTGGTGGAATTGTAATGTGATCTCCAACTGCTGTTTGCCAATGTGTAAACATGAGTAACTAGAAGTGTAGATGAACTTGTGACATTTCTGATAAATTTTGTAGTTATTAGAGATAACTGAAGCCTACTGTCTGTGCTGGATAGACCATTAAAAGTTGATAATATAGATTTAAGTAGCTGTGGAATTTATTTAAGCAAAGCGTTTAAATGAAAATGGAACAGGGTAGTAACATTTGATTCTTGAAATCATACAGAATTTACATGATGCATAATGTAAAATAGAGATGTCTGTAGAAATAGTGATAGTGATAGTTTTAATTTAATGATTGGACTTCATCTATAAACAATGAAATTATAATGAGCATTTCAGTGCAAGTTTCTTTTTTTGTTTGTTTGTTTTATACCTTTGGATATGAATTTGAGCCTCTGTATATGGGTTAGAGATTCGTGTACATGGATATCCTATATTTTGGCTTAGGTATGTATGAACTAAATGAAATCTTAGTACTTATGCCTTAGTATAACCTGTACAGAGTAGGAAGAAAGACTCACAGAATCGTAACATTGTTTGATGTCATGGTTTTATGATTTTTGGTTAATGGTATTCCACATTGTAACATCATGTAGTGCATGGGAGTTAAACTGTTCACGCTCCAGTTCTGGGCACCTGTCCAGAAGAGAAGAATTACATACCTCAGGGGGCTTTGCGGTTAGAGAGGAGATATAACCCCTGGCAAGGTCACTGATGTCCCTTTTTTCCTTCAGCTCTGCTCTCTGCTTCTTGTCCTGACTACATGCATTGCTTCAGCATTAGCGTAAGGCCTCCAGCTTTTGGACAATCTTTCCCTCTCATTGTATTTGATTTATTAGCTTCAGTTCTGATTATATTGTATTATAGTGTGTTATCTTGGATTCTGATGCTATATTTAGTAAATTAGTTTGTTTCTCCTCAGACCATTGCCGATGTTTTTAATTATTTTGGGGTCCCCTGTTTCCCTTTTCCAAAGGCTTGGATTCACAAAATCCCTTCACGTTACAAGTTACGGAATGGGCCAAACCAGCCTGTAAACTATTGATATTCAACCTGCAAGATACCTTAAAGACTACCCAACTCCAGCTCCTTCCTGTGGCAGAGTTGTCACCCTTTGGATCACCTATTGTAGTTCTTACTCAGGGTTCCATCCAACTTGGTCTTCAAAACCTCCAAGGGGCATCCCCATCTTCTCTGAGCAACATCTCCCAGTGCATCACCACCCTCTGAGTAAAGAACATTCCCCCCTAACTTCTAATCTAAATCCACAAGAGTGCAAAAGAAGAAAAGCAATACAGTTTCCCTCTTCACAAATAGAAATACTAGTTGTAGAGACAGAACTGTAGTTTGTGTAAAAACTATGGCTTAGGTTTTTTCTTCTATCAGTGAGAAACTGCTTTAGTCCTTCCTTCAAGGAAGATTGGTAACCCACTAGTTTTTAATAACTCAGATCTTATTTTACTCTACTATAAGGAAAAACAAACAAAGAAAAATCAGCAATAAGATAAAAAAAGAAATTTGAAGAAAATAAGACTGTATGGGAACTGTTAAGACACAGCCTGAACCAGTGTGTGAGCACCAGCTGAAGGGGTGTAGCCAACCCTGGGATCAAAGGTGGAAGCAATTCACCCATTTGATTGAATGCCTGGCTCCACCCTTCCCTAACCTTATTTAAGGGCTGGTGGCTGTAACAGAGAGATCTTTATTTGGAGAGTAACTTCCTTTGGGGTATCTGGTGAGCCCTGATCCTCTGAAATGGGTAAGTGTATTTTATTTCATTTTATCTATTTATTTATTTATTTTTACAGTAGCTGTATCTGCTTTATGATCTCTATGAACGCTATGTACTTGATAGCGAAATAACTGGATTATTACAGACCTAGTACTGGAAGGCAAGAATGTCCTGTGTAAAAATATTCAGCTTTTATTGACAAAGTATAATGAAAGTGTGGTTTTTGGAGTATGTGTGTCTATAGAGCATAAATAATTTTTATCTCTTCTGTAGTTTTTGTTTTGGTTCACAATGGTTTGTACTCTGCTAGTCTCCTTGGTTTTTCAGATGGTTTTTCTTTTCAACTACTGTATCTGTACTTTTTAAGATGTAGCAAGCATACACTCTTATGATTTGGTGACACAATTCTTTTGACTTCAACTTTGCATATTTCACGCTTATTGGTGTAATGGGGGAGTTAATACTCAAAAAAGCAGGAATTTCTATGAACTTTTCCAGTGTTTCCAGAAAAGGATATATTAGAGAAAAAAATCTCTTAAGAATACTGCTGCAGAAATACATAAAAATACTACGTTAGGTGACACAGAATCATATCTTTGATTTCTTCTCACCAAAAATGAAGGCTGATAAATATTTAAGGATGCTGTAACAGGTACAGGTGGAATCCTGAATATTGAATCAGTTTTCAGTCAAGAAACAGAAATAATGAAGATCTGTGTCACTATAGTTCCATGTCCTTGTTAATGCTTTATAAGGAGTCAGTGATAGACAAGTAGGATTTCTCCACTATAGTGAATGTCACTAATTAAATAACATAAATCACCTCCAGTGCATATTTTTAAGTTATTTTTAACTTCTTCAAGGAAACGAGAAGCAACAAGTAGTGCTGCAGTTCAGTCACTCATTGTCTAGAACTAGTACTGTAAGAATGGTGTTTCTAGGTTTAACTGTGCCAGTGGTTTTTGCTATTGTCAAGAAAACTAGTGAAGTCTACTTTAAAATGTGGCAGTTCTTATCTGAAAAAAGTTTGAATATTTTTCATCATTATTTTTGCACTCTGAAATGAACTAAAACACACAGAAAGCATTAATATTATTTAACTTGTGTAGAGAAACCCATCTACATAAGAAATACAAAGGAAAAATAATGGTGCAAGAAACATCCAGAATTGAACTCTTGCATCTGTGGGTTGTAATGCAACAGAGTTCACCCAGTCCTAAGCTTCGTGAATAAGCTGCCTGTTACTTGTTGCTGTTTTTTAAATCATTTTAATTGGTAAAGGATTAGTGGGAGGAATTTTCTTAAAGAAGGTAGGGCACTAGATACCAATTAAAATTCAAGTCATCTGAATCATAGGGTATAAATTGATTAGTAATTCTATATAACATTGCAAGCAGTTTTTCTCTACAGGAATTAAGCTATTGAGCAAAACAAGCTGCATTTGTTTGTTTGCTAGAGTAAAGCCTTTCTAGTAAGGAACATGAATCTTCAGGTGTCTGGAGAGACTAAATCCACGTTGTTGCTGCTTTTTCTCATTCATATAACTAAGAAGAAATTGTCATTTATCAACATTTTTGACAAATGTGGGTACATACTGAACTGACATTGTAGATCTTAAACACAGTAAGAGAAGAAAACCTCAGAATTGCCCTACTGAAACAGTCAGACATTTTTGCAAGTTTTTGAGAATACCGTGAAGTCAATAAATCTGATTAAATACTTCACTTAAGCAATACAAAGGTATAAGAACTTGTGTGAGGGGCTGCAATCGACTTTTAGATGTTGTTTAGTGGAGAAAGTCTTCTGTTCATATCTAAAAAATAAACAATGTGGAAGAAAAGGAAATTGCATTGACCCTTCACAGCTAAACATTTGTAAAAACATAAAATTTGAGCTAGAACTTCACTGCTGTTGCTCAGTTATCATGTTTTCAAAAGGCTATGGGAAGTTTATAGCACACATGTTCAAATATCTGTTGGATGAAGAGAAGCTTTTGGTTGAGTCTGAACCTTGAAAATCTAGAAAAATTATTACCTGACAATTTGACAAATTGTATGAGGCTCCATTTTACTCTTATTTGAAAAAGTAATATAAAACTCTCTATCTAAGGACATTTGGACATTGTGTCTTCTGTTATAAATAAATATTTGACCTTAATGTTAGCTCTGTTATTTGTTTAAGTTACTGAAACTGAAACACAGCCTTCTAGTTTTTAGTCTTACTTGATACTCATGCCATCTATTGTGTCTTATAAATACTGGATGCTGTTTTTCTTTTGCATAGCATATGCGTGCTTTCACATGTTCAAATTTGCCCATGAGACATTTCATACTCTTCCCTCTTCCAGAGAAATACTGAACTCAGGACTTTAGGACCAGGTGTTGTTAGAAAATGAGTTTCCTGGCTGCTTTCTTATTTGCAACATCATTGCTGGCTTTTGAGTGTGAAATGAAGCTCCAATTAACTCTTATTAGTTTTTTTCTAATTTCCTTTGTCTACCTTGTATTCCTTTTGTTTGAATACTATCTTGATTAGTTATTTCTTATAAAGAAATCCTATAATGTCTCTGTAACCGTCATCTTCTAGAGATGGGTTCATATGGTTCTGTTATCACTGCATACCCTTTCAGCAAGTTGTGCTCTGTATTGTTTTCTGGTAAAATAATTCCATTGCATTGATATAGATGTTCAAGGCAATTAGAAGTAAGTAGTCCTTAGCAGAAGTTACGAATAGCTTTGTAAAGTGAAGCTGAGAAGTTCAGTATCACTGAAGCTAAAAAATAAAAAGGGCAATTGGTTTCTGCACTTGTCTGTTATGTTTCCTTTAACTCTACTTTAGTGAAGTGGTTGATTCTCAATAAAAAGATCTTTGTTCTTACATTTATTTTGAACTTTTTAGATATGATACCTTATGTTCTCTGTTTTTTAACTAAGGTATTGAGAAATGATGCTTACAAGCAATAAACATTTATAAAAAACAAAACGGTTTTCTAACAATGACAAAACTGTCAATGGCCTGTTAAATTTTTCTCTACAGCATATGCTACTTTTTCTCTCCTTATACCCTTTGAGTGAAATTCTAAAAATGTATAAGGAATGTAAAGAAGTACCTAGAGACTGTACCTCTTGAACTGTAGGTAACTTATTTGACAAAGTAAAGACAACTTTTCTTCTTTTTATGATTTTTCTTGGTAAGCCGCACATGATGGTGTGCGTAGTAGGATTAAAAATTCTATATACACTCTTGCTACACTTCACATATCTTCATAAATTTATTTAGTAGGATTTAAATTGAGTATGTTTCTTTAGACACTTGAAAGTTAGTGGTAAATGATGTTGACACATTTTTACTTTATGAATTTGTGAAATCGTAGTCACATACACATCTGTTGAAGATCTGCTATGAAGATTGCCTGATAGTAGCATTTTTTTCTAAAGTGCTCTATTTATGAGTTTCCTTGTAGATTGCATTTTAAGAGAATATCTCACTGCCCACATGACATTCAGTTTTCTAATTCGCTTTTAATAAGGCAACACTTTTCAGAGATTTATTTGCTTAAGATAATGAGGTAGGATTACAGAGGAATTAACAGCAATGCTATTAACTTTTTTCCTTCCTTGGATCTAGCCTTACGCTCTCAGTTTAAAGTAAGCTGAGATTTATTTTTCCTAGGTTACACAACAAATTCAAGACGAGAAGACAAAAAGGCAGCGAGCTAATAATTCTTCAGAACAATTAAGTGACTGTCTTTGAGGTATGTTCATTTAAAAATTGCTGTTAAACATATATTATTCTTGCTGTTATATGAGTGCTTTTAAATGTTTGTGACCTTCTCACATCTTCAAATGTGAAATACTTATTTTGAAATTTAATTTCAAAATACGCCTTTTCCCCCTCTATTTTTGAAAAGCATGGGAATTAATTAAATAGAAATTTGCTTTTCTTTTATCTGATGCTATTTTATATTTCTATATGCAAAACTAGATAGTCAAATACAAATTAAGAAATCTAGAGTTCTATCTTCTTTGTGACTTCTCATTTACAGTTTTCTGTGTACCATAGTTGCTGCGGGAGAAAAATAATAAAAAAAAAGCTATAAGCTCTTCCCATTTTGTGTGCAATATGCATTTCTGTGCTCTAAATAGGTATAATAAACACTTCTCAGTTTGATATAATGGAAAGGAAATGATAACAAAAATATTTACAAATAATTAAGTAGAGGAGACAACAGAAAGTCATCTGTAGTTTGACTGAATAATGGAGATCATTCTAAGGGAACTTACCTGCTTTTGAGCTGCTTTTCTGCAAGTCTAAAGCCAGCCTCTCTAGTTGTTCATCAGCTGCATGAATTGTTTGAAGTCATAAGTTGTATTCTATGTTTGGAAATCTGCTTTTAATTAATCAAATTGATGCTAATTTTGTTTTAGGTTTAATTTTTACTTTGTTTAGGATTGTTAACCTATGAACAGACAGCAAATTTTCTTCATACTGTCAAAAATGTTGGATATTATTTTGATTACAATTAGGAAGTATTTATGCCTGGGTTACATTTTTTGAACTACTTCCAACCATAGTTTTTTGTAATATATCCAGTTTCAAAGGATAACTTACTTTCTCTTGAAGACACTTTCTTTCACAGAAACACTGCTTATGATTCTTTCTGTCTTCACCTGAATCTTATTTCTTCTTGCCAAATGTGCATCTCTTCAGAGTAGACTGTGTTCTGTCTATGTTCCCATCAAAATCTTTGTAGACTTGTTAATTTTTTAGTTGGCAGGAAACCACATGGAAATTGTAACTAATGACATAGACTTCTCATGGGCTATTAAATAATGCAAGCCACTACTGTAACACATTTTAGTTAAAAATGTCCTTCTGCTTAAAGAAGTATCAAAATCAAAGAAGAACAAGAATGATCACAATGCCAGGAAAAAAAACCTGATACTTTCTTCTTCCTCGGAAGGCCATATTTATTTCAGCTTCCTTTAACAACTATGTGCCTGTTCAAGACAGTTGATCTCTACGATCCTTTCTTTTTGCTTTGCTTTTGGTGCTTAGTAACAGATCTGTGGCCTTTGAAGACAAAAAGTTGAGTTCTCTGAACTATTTTTGTATGATGTCATTCACAATTCAGAACACTTTCCCGCCTTTTTAATCACAAGTACTTCTCTTTTAGTGCCAATCTTATTTCCTTGCAGAAATAGTATTTGAGGTACTGTAATAAATGACCTGGGAGAAATCAGCATATACACACTTAACCTATCATTCTCTTATCTGCATGCAAATTTAAATTTTTTTTTATCAGAAAAAGGAAGTTGTTTTTGAATCTTAGATGAGTCTCTGCATATATATCAGTGACATTTCAGAGAAACGCTTGTTGATAAATAAATCTCTTTTGTCTTTTCATGACTTCCATTTAGATACATACTTGTTCTCTATAATGCAGTTTGTCTCACAAATTGTTTTTGGTTTTAAGAACGGAAACTCGTAGCCTAATTGTTAAATACATGTAGCTTTCAGAACTAAGGAAAGGCAATACTCTTCTATTCAGTTATTACTTTTTTTTTTTTTAAGAAGAAAATTTTATTTTACTAGGTCTTCTGAAGCAAGACAGCAAGTATAACATTAAACAGTATTTGATCACTAGATACTTATAAATTTGATGTTTTGTCCAATCTTATTCCTCTATTTTCTCAAAAATTGTTCTATTAAGATAATTTTCTATATAAATCTTCACTTTCTGTTGTGATGAGAGAATTATAAAGCACCAGACAAACTGGTATGGTTTGTTTATTTTACTTCATAACATGTCTAGCCTTTCTCATTCAATCCTGCTGGATTACTTAATCATGATTTGTTCAACGGTTCTGTCACTTCATAGATTTGCCTGATTGACAGCTTATCTTTCCTTAGTTGAAATCTATCTGTTGTTTTTATTTGTACCATCAGTTCTTCAATAGCAAAAACAAAACAAAAAAAAAAAAAAAACCAAACCGTAAGTGTTTTGTATGCTTCTAGCTAATTTAGTCTCAGCTTCTTTCTGCGTAGCCTGTATGGTTCCATAAGGAAAAGCTCTGAAGCTTTTTCCTCATGAGATTTGTTTTCCTGTGTGAATTCAGTGGGATGTGTTTTTTATTCTGGGACTATAGTAATAGAACAACAAGGCTACAAGTGAAATGCAGCAGCTGGTAGAGCCAGATGTTGTACAAAAAGGGGAAGAGTATAAACTGTGTATTCAAAGGAAGCACCGCTTAGGATTCCTGGTAGAAGTGGCTGAGCTGCCAGCCTCAGCTTGCAGAATCTGGGAGGCCTCTTTGCATGCTGGGGCTGCAGTGATGTTCAGTGATAAGGACAAGTGTGTACCTGCTTGCTGGACAGGCTTTGCTGAGGCCTTCTTGTGGCACCAAGCCCTGGATGGTGAGCCAGCAGAGCCCCAGTGCTCCATGATAGGGGAAGGGCTATGATGGTGGTTAAGCTGCAGGAGTCATCCAATTTGAAGCAGCAGAGTAAAAGAGATGAGTTTATTTCTTGCATGAAAATCATGGGTTTGATGAGATCTAATCAGCACGGGTAGGTCATGTCGTTCCTTGAAGTCTGATTACAATTGGTTCATTCCGGTGCCTGCTACCCTACTATTTGTATTTGCATGATGTCTAATTTTGTTTATATGAATATTCAAAATATGACAGATCAAGAAGGACACAGCTTTAACTGTCTACTACCAGTTTTCACTGGATTTGTATCACTGTAAAACTGCCTGATGATGAATAGAGAAGTTTCTTTCTTCCAAATACTTTAAAATTACAGATCTGGCTCACACTTAGTGGAATATTTCTGTTTACTTTTAATGGATTCGTTTTCAAATGCTGAAACTGCCCCAGTTCTTCTGATAACATTCCAACTATATATAGATAGCACACAATTAACTTGAGGGGAAAGAAGGGAAAGCCAGGAAGGAAATATGTGCAATACATAAACCGTCTTTTTCTTTTCATGTGTGTTCTGTGCCGATTTTAATGGGTTTGTAATTAGGTCGCAGGATTGATTGATATCAGCACTTAGCTTCCTAGGTGATGTCACCCTAGTGGGGATTATGTTCACATTGGAAAATAACTAAATTAGTTGTAGACTTGACACTGGATAAATTATTTGTCAGGAAATTAAGACTAACAGGAAGGAAGAGCTGAGGGAATACGAGCAAAGAATGTGGTTATTCTTGCAACCAATGTATGACACGAGTTAGTCTAAAAAAGCAATGGCAGTACTAGGCTGAGATGGGAACAGCCTAAGTGAAATGATGGGGTTCTTCAAATTCTTAATCAGGAACGTTAAGACAGAATGCTAGAGAGTGGAAAATAAACACCTGAGATGCAAGGAGTAAGCTATAATGGTGCCTGACCAAATGCACGGAGACCTTGGCATGAGGGAAACACAATGAAAGACCCAAAAACGTATAATTCAATGACATTATGAAATGGAAAGATGAGAAGATTGTCTTATGAACTTTCTGTGTATAGAAATATCTATAAATGCAGATTACTTTAAGAATGTGAAGAGCTTTTCCCAGAAATCTTAGATTTTGATACACAGATTTCTCAGAACATGACTTGTGTGATTATAGAATAACTTGTAGCTAAAAAATAAGACTAAAGAAGTTTGCATTCATTTTTTTCTATCCAGTATATAGTGACAGTAACTGCTGTTTGTTATGAGGTGATCTTTACTGAGAAATAGGTTGTGAGGGGCATGGCTCTCGAAATGGCAAAGGTAGGCTGTGAGAACAAAAGGAACAAAACTTGTTGAATTTTCTGGTGGATGATAATGGCGTAAGAGATTTGTTCAAGCTTAGTTAAAACTTATTTGACATGTCATTTTTCCTGTTCATTAATGCAGATGAGGAAAATCCTCATACATATGTCTGCAATAAGTAACAGTTGACTATTACATATATTTTCAAATAAATTATGTATGGTAATGGAAATACTTTGGTGTTATTTCATACTAGTTTTCAGTTGTTGTATATATTTTGCCATTTATTTTTGAGCCTTTTGAAGCACACTGATGTGATTTTGTTTTAACTGTGTTGATTTTCAAGTTATTTCTGTAGAGAATTCTTTGTGTTCGGTTTCTTTGAGGAGGTAGCAGGGATGTCCTGCGAAATCCTGCTACTGTGCTCCTCCAAACAATGAAAATCAAATGCATGGTTTTGATTTAGAAACACTAAGAACAAGCATAGCATTAGTCCAGGCTCATATCCAAAATGATGCAGAAACTGTAAGGAATAATATGAATGGCTTATTACAACCTGATCTGACAAGGGAAGAAGCAGAAACTAGACACTAAGTGTATCTCAAGGATTTAAAACAAGTGACTGCATCCATTTGATTGTTAAGGCTGGAGTCATCAGAATTTTTGTGCTCATTTTTAGAGTAAGATGAAAATCTTCATTAGCTAGTGGTTCACTAGTAGATCTGAATGTATCAAATCTCATGAGTTACAGTTTTCCTCAAGTAGAGGGAGAGAAAGCAGAAATTAATTCAAAACACTGTAAAACAGCTTCTTTTAAAACTGCATGCCTGCATGCATTTCTCCTTAATATGCTTTTTCTAGAAATTCTTGGTACTGGGTG